>NC_057806.1:684797857-685149049 GCF_018294505.1 Triticum aestivum | reverse complement strand
GACGCACGTTTCCGGTGGCCCCACCCCACGTCCCTTTCCCCGCAACCTCCGTCTTCTCTCTCTCTTTTTCTGCCCCCTCCCCTCCCGACCTTTTATGCCATGGAATAGCATAAGCTGCATGCTACCGGCCACGTGATGCTCGCTTGTACTCCTCCCGCGCGCCCCCCGCAGCACCGCCATTGAATCCGCTCCCTCCATCCATCTACCTCCACTCCGACGAGCGAACATCCATCACTGGGAGCTGCAACCATCCATGAATTTTGCTAGTAAAGGCGATGGATTTGCTACATCCGTCACGGCGGAGCTGCGACCTACTACGGTGGCGGCTTTTTTTGTTGCAACCGTCCTTAGTTTTTGCTACTATCGGCGTGGGATTTTTCTACAACCAACAAAGCATGTTTGTTGCCACCTCCTGACGCCGTAGCTGGAACCGGCAGATTGTTTTGCTACAACCCGTGAAGCCTTGAGCTGGAAATAGCATATGTTTTTGCTGCATCGAGTAGAGCAATTCCTGCGGCAGCAACGCCGGAGACTTTATTTTGTTTCAACCGGCAACAGGAAAGCTTCCATCGACATGTTTATTGTTGGAAATATGAGCAAATTACTATGAGATTTAATACGAATAAATAGAAGATAAATCATGACTACAGTAGCAGAGATTAAACTAATCATGCGAACTAGCATAGTAGATGAACATATCACATCTAGGGCACATACTAGAAACATGAATTCTACCACGATCTCGAACAGGAAGGATAGAATCACATACGGTACAACGGGAGCAGCATCGTCGGCGTTGACATTGTCGCCCATGTCGTCGAGGATGAGGTTGCCGAGATCGGGGAAGAAGTCGTCGTTCGCGAAGTCGTCGCTGCCAGCAGTCGCGCGAGTGCGCTCCCCAAAAGCCTGATCGCCCCTCTCCCGTATAGGATTACGAGAGGCGGGGTTCCGGAGGCCTGCTGTCCCTTCTCCCGGTGCACGCCGAAAGGAGGGATGAAGAAGACTTGCTTGGTGACGCAATGATCTGGAACGATGGTGAGAAACCATACGGAAACGGTTCAGTAATTAACGCGTCCGTTGATTAATTATTAACTAATGACTTATTATTATTTTTCTGAGCAGCAAAAATATAGAAAACGTGCATAGCTCTGTTCTCGGCTTGTCGTGTCGTGACGAGGCGAGGCGAGGCGTGGCATGGCGAGGCGAGCGAGGAGGAGGAGCGCGCGTGTAGGTCTCCTCTTCTCATGCTCATACAAGTGGTAGAAGAGCTCACCTTATAAAGAGGTGCAACTCTCTCTCAACTTCCGGGGTGGGACTAAACTTTAGCCTCACTCACTTCACTCACATGTGTGTATGAATGGGCCAAGAGAATTTCAGAATTTTAGTTGGGCTTTGGACCAAAGGCCTACTAGCAAAATTCTAACAATCCCCCACAAAGTCTCATTGGCACATCTCATCATTAAGTTTCAAAACATTGTTTATATACCGGTGCTTAGTGGAGACAGTGAAGTTGAACTTTCACTTAGAGATTTATGCTACACTAGATCACAACTTAAATAGTGGACTATGCCTTGAACTACAAATTTTCTACGAGACTAGTTTCACACAATTTCTTGACTGATACTGGGCTGCCGCAAGGCTTCCCCGCAGGTGGAGCGTATACGTCGTACTCTAGGGCCTCTTCATGAATTTATTAGAGAACACCCAATTCTCACAGACTGCGACGTTAACAGTCAAATTCATATAGGTGTGTTCCTCAGAAGATGTTCTGCAGGACAACATCTCTGCTTACCCGAATAAGCCACTTGAAACACATTAAGATAAGTATCACATGCAGATCAGGAGAGTATTGCATCTTCACGGAGTGGGATAGTTAATATAGGGATACTCTCCTCCCAGCTGACCAACAGCTTGTCTCCCACTTCTACTTCACGGGATCTCCGATCACATAGAGTGGGTTACCACTATGGACAACTCATGCGGTGGTTCTCAAGCCCATCTCCATTGATGCATTATCTATCACGTTACGTGATAGACCCTTTGTGAAGGGATCTGCCAAGTTTTTCGACGTTTGGATATAACCCAACGTAATAACTCCGGAGTTTCTCAATTTTCTGACAGATTTTAGTCTCCTCTTCACATGTCTTGAGGACTTCATATTGTCCTTTGAATTGTTTATCTTGACGATCACAGTTCATCAGGATAGGGGGTATTGGTTTTTCAACCATAGGTAAGTCCATCAAGAGTTCACGAAGCCACTCTGCTTCAACAGTGGCAGTGTCTAATGCTGTGAGTTCTGCTTTCATAGTTGACCTCGTTAAGATTGTCAGCTTGCAAGACTTCCAGGAAACAGCGCCATCACCAAGTGTAAAAACATAACCACTTGTGGCCTTAATCTTATCAGCATTAGATATCTAGTTTGAGTCACTATAACCCTCCAGTACCCTTGGATACCCGGTGTAGTGAATCCCATAGCTCGCGGTGCCTTTCAAATAGCGCATAACTCTCTCAAGCGCATGCCAATGATCATCTCCCGGTTTTGACACAAACCGACTCAGCTTGCTCGCAGCAAAAGAGATGTCAGGCCTCGTGGCACTCGCCAAATACATAAGCGAGCCAATAAGCTGAGAATATCTTAGTTGATCTCTAGCAATCCGTCGGTTCTTTCGAAGAAACACACTAGCATCATATGGAGTTGGAGAAGGCGTGCAGTCGCTATACCCAAAACGACTCGAGACATTTTCCACATAATGAGACTGAAGCAGTGTGATCCCATCATTCTCATCTCTCAACAGCTTGATGTTTAAGATAACATCAGCTACTCCTAGATCCTTCATCTCAAAACAGCGAGATAAGAAATCCTTAACCTCCTTGATTAAATCAAGTTTGGTTCCAAAGATCAGTATGTTGAAAGTTTGGATAAGGAAAAAAATCGATGCCCTAAAAAGAATAATATTGAAAGTATTTGTTTTTTTACCACACATCCATGAATGTCGTGTCTTCACGGAAAATTGCACGCAGATGGAAAGCTATGCAATGTTTGTTGTAAAGAAAAAATTAGGTATGTTTTGATTTTCATTATATTCTTCAAAAATTACTGCTATACCATGTGCATGTGAGCTTGCTACTCGAAGCACACTTCAATTTTACTGGGCACTATAATGTGTTCATACTTGTTCCTGGTTGTAAATTTGTTTTTGGTTGTTGTATTTTGGTCACGGAAATGAGAAGAGCCTGTTCGGAACCTCTCCAATCTAAAAAAACCCGCTCTGCACTGTAGAGGAAATGAGCAGCTCGGTTTAAGCCATTCCCTGAAATTGGGAACCGCAGTTGTGGAGCAGAGAGGATCCAAAATTTGCACGGCATCTGTCGCTGCTGTTAGGGCATGGGCCACCCAATGCAGCGCAACTGCTGCAGCAGAGCTTCAATACTTCGTGGTATGCCGTTTCCCCCCTTTGCAAGCATGTCCATAGTTCTCCTTTTACGTGTGGTATGAACCACGTTATCGTGGCAATGAAGTGACCCCCTTCTCATCATGAGGGCGTGAACCTGGGTAAATCGTTCTCTCATGTGTACCCGATCTGATCCTCTATGCATGCCGACCCACGATTATAATTCGTTGTATGCAAGTCGGCAGATTATAGGAATTTGTACTACCCGCTACACTTAATTGAGACTATTCAATCACAGTTAGATTCACCTATAAATAATAAAGTGTCGAGAGGGTGATTCTCCAATAAATAAAGGGAAACGTTTAGCCCCCGCGTGCCGGCCGAAGCGTCAGCACCGGAGATGCGCTGCGCGTTCGATCGGTCCCAATTCTGCGGACGCACATTTCCGGTGGCCCCACCCCACGTCCCTTTCCCCGCAACCTCCGTCTTCTCTCTCTCTTTTTCTGCCCCCTCCCCTCCCGACCTTTTATGCCATGGAATAGCATAAGTTGCATGCTACCATGTTGGAAATATGCCCTAGAGGCAATAATAAAAGTATTATTATTATATTTCTTTGTTCATGATAATTGTCTTTATTCATGCTATAACTGTATTATCCGGAAATCGTAATACACGTGTGAATACATAGACCATAATATGTCCCTAGTAAGCCTCTAGTTGACTAGCTCGTTGATCAACAGATAGTCATGGTTTCCTGGCTATGGACATTGGATGTCATTGATAACGGGATCACATCATTAGGAGAATGATGTGATGGACAAGACCCAATCCTAAGCATAGCACAAAGATCGTGGAGTTTGTTTGCTAGAGCTTTTCCAATGTCAAGTATCTTTTCCTTTGACCATGAGATCGTGTAACTCCCGGATACCGTAGGAGTGCTTTGGGTGTGTCAAACGTCACAACGTAACTGGGTGACTATAAAGGTGCATTACAGGTATCTCCGAAAGTGTCTGTTGGGTTAACACGGATCGAGACTGGGATTTGTCACTCCATATAACGGAGAGGTATCACTGGGCCCACTCGGTAATGCATCATCATTATGAGCTCAAGGTGACCAAGTGGTTGATCACGGGATCATGCGTTACGGTACGAGTAAAGTGACTTGCCGGTAACGAGATTGAACAAGGTATTGGGATACCGACGATCGAGTCTCGGGCAAGTAACATACCGATTGACAAAGGGAATTGTATACGAGGTTGATTAATCCTCGACATCGTGGTTCATCCGATGAGATCATCGTGGAGCATGTGGGAGCCATCATGGGTATCCAGATCCCGCTGTTGGTTATTGACCGGAGAGTCGTCTCGGTCATGTCTGCTTGTCTCCCGAACCCGTAGGGTCTACACACTTAAGGTTCGGTGACGCTAGGGTTATGAAGATATGAATATGCAGTAACCCGAATGTTGTTCGGAGTCCCGGATGAGATCCCGGACGTCACGAGGAGTTCTGGAATGGTCCGGAGGTAAAGAATTATATATAGGAAGTGCTGTTTCGGCCATCGGGACAAGTTTCGGGGTTATCGGTATTGTACCGGGACCACCGGAGGGGTCCCGGGGGCCCACCGGGTGGGGCCACCTGTCCCGGGGGGCCACATGGGCTGTAGGGGGTGCGCCTTGGCCTTCATGGGCCAAGGGCACCAGCCCTACTAGGCCCATGCGCCTAGGGTTTCCATATGGGAGGAGTCCCACTAGTGGAAGGCACCCCTGAGTGCCTTGGGGGGGAGGGAAACCTCCCCTGGCCGCCGCACCAAGGAGATTAGATCTCCTGGGCTGGCGCACCACCCCCCCTGGCCCTCCTATATATAGTGGGGGAGAGGAGGGATTTTATACCTCAGCCTTTGGTGCTTCCTCTCTCCCCGTTACGTCTCTCTCTCGTAGTATAGGCGAAGCCCTGCTACTGTGACGCCCTGCATCCACCACCACGCCGTCGTGCTGCTGGATCTTCATCAACCTCTCTTCCCCCCTTGCTGGATCAAGAAAGGAGGATACGTCATCCGTTCCGTACGTGTGTTGAACGCGGAGGCATCGTCCGTTCGGTGCTAAGATCATCGGCGATTTGAATCACGTCGTGTTCGACTACATCATCCCCGTTCTTTGAACGCTTCCGCTCGCGATCTACAAGGTACGTAGATGCATCTAATCACTCGTTGCTAGATGAACTCATAGATGGATCTTGGTGAAACCGTAGGAAAATTTTTGTTTTCTGCAACGTTCCCCAACAGTGGCATCATGAGCTAGGTCTATGCGTAGTTCTCTTGCACGAGTAGAACACAAAGTAGTTGTGGGCGTTGATTTTGTTCAATATGCTTGCCGTTACTAGTCTTATCTTGATTCGGCGGCATCGTGGGATGAAGTGGCCCGGACCGACCTTACACGTACTCTTACGTGAGACAGGTTCCACCGACTGACATGCACTAGTTGCATAAGGTGGCTAGCGGGTGTCTGTCTCTCCTACTTTAGTCGGATCGGATTCGATGAAAAGGGTCCTTATGAAGGGTAAATAGCAATTGGCATATCACGTTGTGGTCTTTGCGTAGGTAAGAAACATTCTTGCTAGAAACCCATAGCAGCCACGTAAAACATGCAAACAACAATTAGAGAACGTCTAACTTGTTTTTGCAGGGTATGCTATGTGATGTGATATGGCCAAAGTTGTGATGAATGATCTATATGTGATGTATGAGATGTTCATGCTATTGTAATAGGAATCACAACTTACATGTCGATGAGTATGACGGTGACAGGATGATCATGGAGCCCCAAGATGGAGATCAAAGGAGCTATGTGATATTGGCCATATCATGTCACTATTATTATTTGATTGCATGTGATGTTTATCATGTTTTTGCATCTTGTTTGCTTAGAACGACGGTATTAGATAAGATGATCCCTCATAATAATTTCAAGAAAGTGTTCCCCCTAACTGTGCACCGTTGCTACAGTTCGTCGTTTCGAAGCACCACGTGATGATCGGGTGTGATAGATCCTTACGTTCACATACAACGGGTGTAAGACAGATTTACACACGCAATACACTTAGGTTGACTTGACGAGCCTAGCATGTGCATAGACATGGCCTCGGAACACAGAAGACCGAAAGGTCGAGCATGAGTCGTATAGAAGATACGATCAACATGAAGATGTTCACCGACGTTGACTAGTCCGTGTCACGTGATGATCGGACACGGCCTAGCCAACTCGGATCATGTTATACTTAGATAACTAGAAGAGGGATGTCTATCTAAGTGGGAGTTCATTAATAATTTGATTAGATGAACTTAATTATCATGAACTTAGTCTAAAATCTTTACAATATGTCCTTTAGATCAGATGGCCAACGTTGTATTCAATTTCAACGCGTTCCTAGAGAAAACCAAGCTGAAAGACGATGGCAGCAACTATACGGACTGGGTCCGGAACCTGAGGATCATCCTCATAGCTGCCAAGAAAGATTATGTCCTACAAGCACCGCTAGGTGATCCACCCGTCCCACAGAACCAAGACGCTATGAACGCTTGGCAGACACGTACTGATGACTACTCCCTCGTTCAGTGCGGCATGCTTTACAGCTTAGAACCGGGGCTCCAAAAGCATTTTGAGAGACATGGAGCATATGAGATGTTCGAAGAGCTGAAAATGGTTTTCCAAGCTCATGCCCGGGTCGAGAGATATGAAGTCTCCGACAAATTCTTCAACTGTAAGATGGAGGAAAATAGTTCTGTCAGTGAGCACATACTCACTATGTCTGGGTTACATAACCGCTTGACTCAGCTGGGAGTTAATCTCCCGGATGACGCGGTCATTGACAGAATCCTCCAGTCGCTTCCACCAAGCTACAAGAGCTTTGTGATGAACTTCAATATGCAGGGGATGGAAAAGACCATTCCTGAAGTATTTGCAATGCTGAAATCAGCAGAGGTAGAGGTCAAGAAGGAACATCAAGTGTTGATGGTCAATAAAACCACCAAGTTCAAGAAGGGCAAGGGTAAAAATAACTTTGAGAAGGACGGCAAGGAAGTTGCCGCGCCCGGCAAGCAAGCTGCTGGGAAGAAGAAGTCAAAGTATGGACCCAAGCCTGAGACGGAGTGCTTTTATTGCAAAGGGAAGGGTCACTGGAAGCGGAACTGCCCCAAATACTTAGCGGACAAGAAGGCCGGCAAAACAAAAGGTATATGTGATATACATGTAATTGATGTGTACCTTACCAGTACTCGAAGTAACTCCTGGGTATTTGATACCGGTGCCGTTGCTCATATTTGTAACTCACAGCAGGAGCTGTAGAATAAACAGAGACTGGGGAGGGACGAGGTGACGATGCGCGTCGGGAATGGTTCCAAGGTCGATGTGATCACCGTCGGCACGCTACCTCTACATTTACCTACGGGATTAGTTATAAACCTCAATAATTGTTATTTCGTGCCAAGTTTGAGCATGAACATTGTATCAGGATCTCGTTTAATACGAGATGGCTACTCATTTAAATCTGAGAATAATGGTTGTTCTATTTATATGAGAGACATGTTTTATGGTCATGCTCCGATGGTCAATGGTTTATTCTTAATGAATCTCGAACGTAATATTACACATATTCATAGTATGGATACCAAAAGATGTAAGGTTGATAATGATAGTCCCACATACTTGTGGCACTGCCGCCTTGGTCACATAGGTGTCAAACGCATGAAGAAGCTCCATGCAGATGGACTTTTGGAGTCTCTTGATTATGAATCATTTGACACGTGCGAACCATGCCTCATGGGTAAAATGACCAAGACTCCATTCTCAGGAACAATGGAGCGAGCAACCAACTTATTGGAAATCATACATACTGATGTGTGCGGTCCAATGAGTGTTGAGGCTCGCGGTGGCTATCGTTATGTTCTCACCCTCACTGATGACTTAAGTAGATATGGGTATGTCTACTTAATGAAACACAAGTCTGAAACCTTTGAAAAGTTCAAGGAATTTTAGAGTGAAGTTGAGAATCAACGTGACAGGAAAATCAAGTTTCTACGATCAGATCATGGAGGAGAATACTTGAGTCACGAATTTGGCACACACTTAAGAAAATGTGGAATAGTTTCACAACTCACGCCGCCTGGAACACCTCAGTGTAATGGTGTGTCCGAACGTCGTAATCGCACTCTATTAGATATGGTGCGATCTATGATGTCTCTTACCGATTTACCGCTATCTTTTTGGGGCTATGCTTTAGAGACTGCCGCATTCACTTTAAATAGGGCTCCGTTGAAATCCGTTGAGACGACACCGTTTGAATTATGGTTTGGGAAGAAACCTAAGCTGTCGTTTCTAAAAGTTTGGGAATGCGATGCTTATGTCAGGAAACTTCAACCTGAAAAGCTCGAACCCAAATCGGAAAAATGCGTCTTCATAGGATACCCTAAAGAAACCATTGGGTATATCTTCTACCTCAGATCCGAAGGCAAGATCTTTGTTGCCAAGAATGGATCCTTTCTGGAGAAAGAGTTTCTCTCGAAAGAAGTAAGTGGGAGGAAAGTAGAACTTGATGAAGTATTGCCTCTTGAACCGGAAAATGGCGCAACTCAAGAAAATGTTCCTGAGGCGCCTGCACCGACTAGAGAGGAAGTTATTGATGATGATCAAGATACTTCTGATCAAGCTCCTACTGAAATTCGAAGGTCCACAAGGACACGTTCCGCACCAGAGTGGTACGGCAACCCTGTCTTGGAAATCATGTTGTTAGACAACAGTGAACCTTCGAACTATGAAGAAGCGATGGCAGGCCCGGATTCCGACAAATGGCTAGAAGCCATGAAATCCGAGATAAGATCCATGTATGAAAACGAAATATGGACTTTGACTGACTTGCCCGTTGAACGGCGAGCCATAGAAAATAAATGGATCTTCAAGAAGAAGACAGACGCGGATGGTAATGTGACCATCTATAAAGCTCGGCTTGTCGCTAAGGGTTATCAACAAGTTCAAGGAATTGACTACGATGAGACTTTCTCACCGGTAGCGAAGCTAAAGTCCGTCCAAATCATGTTAGCAATTGCCGCATTCTACGATTATGAGATATGGCAAATGGACGTCAAACGGCATTCCTTAATGGTTTCCTTAAGGAAGAGTTGTATATGATGCAGCCGGAAGGTTTTGTCGATCCTAAGAATGCTGACAAGGTGTGCAAGCTCCAACGCTCGATTTATGGGCTGGTGCAAGCATCTCGGAGTTGGAACATTTGCTTTGATGAGATGATCAAAGCGTTTGGGTTTACGCAGACTTATGGAGAAGCCTGCGTTTACAAGAAAGTGAGTGGGAGCTCTGTAGCATTTCTCATATTATATGTAGATGACATACTTTTGATGGGAAATGATATAGAACTCTTGGACAGCATTAAGGCCTACTTGAATAAGAGTTTTTCAATGAAGGACCTTGGAGAAGCTGCTTATATATTAGGCATCAAGATCTATAGGGATAGATCAAGACGCCTCATAGGTCTTTCACAAAGCACATACCTTGATAAGATTTTGAAGAAGTTCAAAATGGATCAGTCCAAGAAAGGGTTCTTGCCTGTTTTGCAAGGTGTGAGATTGAGTTCAGCTCAATGCACCACCACGGCAGAAGAGATAGAAGAGATGAGTATCATCCCCTATGCCTCAGCCATAGGTTCTATTATGTATGCCATGCTGTGTACCAGACCTGATGTAAACCTTGCCGTAAGTTTGGTAGGAAGGTACCAAAGTAATCCCGGCAAGGAACACTGGACAGCGGTCAAGAATATCCTGAAGTACCTGAAAAGGACAAAGGACATGTTTCTCGTTTATGGAGGTGACGAAGAGCTCGTCGTAAAGGGTTACGTCGACGCTAGCTTCGACACAGATCTGGATGACTCTAAGTCACAAACCGGATACGTGTATATGTTGAATGGTGGAGCAGTGAGCTGGTGCAGCTGCAAACAGAGCGTCGTGGCGGGATCTACATGTGAAGCGGAGTACATGGCAGCCTCGGAGGCAGCACATGAAGCAATATGGGTGAAGGAGTTCATCACCGACCTAGGAGTCATACCCAATGCGTCGGGGCCAATCAAACTCTTTTGTGACAACACTGGAGCTATTGCACTTGCCAAGGAGCCCAGGTTTCACAAGAAGACAAGGCACATCAAGCGTCGCTTCAACTCCATTCGTGAAAATGTTCAAAATGGAGACATAGAGATTTGTAAAGTACATACGGACCTGAATGTAGCAGATCCGTTGACTAAACCTCTCCCTAGGGCAAAACATGATCAACACCAGAATTCCATGGGTGTTCGATTCATCACAATGTAACTAGATTATTGACTCTAGTGCAAGTGGGAGACTGTTGGAAATATGCCCTAGAGGCAATAATAAAAGCATTATTATTATATTTCTTTGTTCATGATAATTGTCTTTATTCATGCTATAACTGTATTATCCGGAAATCGTAATACACGTGTGAATACATAGACCATAATATGTCCCTAGTAAGCCTCTAGTTGACTAGCTCGTTGATCAACAGATAGTCATGATTTCCTGGCTATGGACATTGGATGTCATTGATAACGGGATCACATCATTAGGAGAATGATGTGATGGACAAGACCCAATCCTAAGCATAGCACAAAGATCGTGTAGTTCGTTTGCTAGAGCTTTTCCAATGTCAAGTATCTTTTCCTTTGACCATGAGATCGTGTAACTCCCGGATACCGTAGGAGTGCTTTGGGTGTATCAAACGTCACAACGTAACTGGGTGACTATAAAGGTGCATTACAGGTATCTCCGAAAGTGTCTGTTGGGTTGACACGGATCGAGACTGGGATTTGTCACTCCATATAACGGAGAGGTATCACTGGGCCCACTCGGTAATGCATCATCATTATGAGCTCAAGGTGACCAAGTGGTTGATCACGGGATCATGCATTACGGTACGAGTAAAGTGACTTGCCGGTAACGAGATTGAACAAGGTATTGGGATACCGACGATCGAGTCTCGGGCAAGTAACATACCGATTGACAAAGGGAATTGTATACGGGGTTGATTAATCCTCGACATCGTGGTTCATCCGATGAGATCATCGTGGAGCATGTGGGAGCCATCATGGGTATCCAGATCCCGCTGTTGGTTATTGACCGGAGAGTCGTCTCGGTCATGTCTGCTTGTCTCCCGAACCCGTAGGGTCTACACACTTAAGGTTCGGTGACGCTAGGGTTATGAAGATATGTATATGCAGTAACCCGAATGTTGTTCGGAGTCCCGGATGAGATCCCGGACGTCACGAGGAGTTCCGGAATGGTCCGGAGGTAAAGAATTATATATAGGAAGTGCTGTTTCGGCCATCGGGACAAGTTTCGGGGTTATCGGTATTGTACCGGGACCACCGGAGGGGTCCCGGGGGCCCACCGGGTGGGGCCACCTGTCCCGGGGGGCACATGGGCTGTAGGGGGTGCGCCTTGGCCTTCATGGGCCAAGGGCACCAGCCCTACTAGGCCCATGCGCCTAGGGTTTCCACCACGGAGGAGTCCAAGTGGTGGAAGGCACCCCGAGGTGCCTTGGGGGGGAGGGAAACCCTCCCCTGGCCGCCGCACCTAGGAGATTAGATCTCCTAGGCTGCGCACCACCCCCCCCTTGGCCCTCCTATATATAGTGGGGGAGAGGAGGGATTTTATACCTCAGCCTTTGGTGCTTCCTCTCTCCCCGTTACGTCTCTCTCTCGTAGTATAGGCGAAGCCCTGCTACTGTGACGCCCTGCATCCACCACCACGCCGTCGTGCTGCTGGATCTTCATCAACCTCTCTTCCCCCCTTGCTGGATCAAGAAAGGAGGAGACGTCATCCGTTCCGTACGTGTGTTGAACGCGGAGGCATCGTCCGTTCAGTGCTAAGATCATCGGTGATTTGAATCACGCCGTGTTCGACTACATCATCCCCGTTCTTTGAATGCTTCCGCTCGCGATCTACAAGGTACGTAGATGCATCTAATCACTCGTTGCTAGATGAACTCATAGATGGATCTTGGTGAAACCGTAGGAAAATTTTTGTTTTCTGCAACGTTCCCCAACATACCGGCCACGTGATGCTCGCTTGTACTCCTCCCGCGCGCCCCCGCAGCACCGCCATTGAATCCGCTCCCTCCATCCATCTACCTCCACTCCGACGAGCGAACATCCATCACTGGGAGCTGCAACCATCCATGAATTTTGCTAGTAACGGCGATGGATTTGCTACATCCGTCACGGCGGAGCTACGACCTACTACGGTGGCGGCTTTTTTTGTTGCAACCATCCTTAGTTTTTGCTACTACCGGCGAGGGATTTTTCTACAACCAACAAAGCATGTTTGTTGCCACCTCCTGACGCCGTAGCTGGAACCGGCAGATTGTTTTGCTACAACCCGTGAAGCCTTGAGCTGGAAATAGCATATGTTTTTGCTGCATCGAGTAGAGCAATTCCTGCGGCAGCAACGCCGGAGACTTTATTTTGTTTCAACCGGCAACAGGAAAGCTTCCATCGACATGTTTATTGTTGGAAATATGAGCAAATTACTATGAGATTTAATACGAATAAATAGAAGATAAATCATGACTACAGTAGCAGAGATTAAACTAATCATGCGAACTAGCATAGCAGATGAACATATCACATCTAGGGCACATACTAGAAACATGAATTCTACCACGATCTCGAACAGGAAGGATAGAATCACATACAGTACAGCGGGAGCAGCACCGTCGGCGTTGACATTGTCGCCCATGTCATCGAGGATGAGGTTGCCGAGGTCGGGGAAGAAGTCGTCGTTCGCGAAGTCGTCGCTGCCAGCAGTCGCGCGAGTGCGCTCCCCAAAAGCCTGATCGCCCCTCTCCCGTACAGGATTATGAGAGGCGGGGTTCCGGAGGCCTGCTGTCCCTTCTCCCGGTGCACGCCGAAAGGAGGGATGAAGAAGACTTGCTTGGTGACGCAATGATCTGGAACGATGGTGAGAAACCATACGGAAACAGTTCAGTAATTAACGCGTCCGTTGATTAATTATTAACTAATGACTTATTATTATTTTTCTGAGCAGCAAAAATATAGAAAACGTGCATAGCTCTGTTCTCGGCTTGGCGCGTCATGACGAGGCGAGGCGAGGCGAGGCGTGGCGTGGCGAGGCGTGGCGAGGAGGAGGAGCGCGCGTGTAGGTCTCCTCTTCTCATGCTCATACAAGTGGTAGAAGAGCTCACCTTATAAAGAGGTGCAACTCTCTCTCAACTTCCGGGGTGGGACTAAACTTTAGCCTCACTCACTTCACTCACATGTGTGTATGAATGGGCCAAAAGAATTTCAGAATTTTAGTTGGGCTTTGGACCAAAGGCCTACTAGCAAAATTCTAACAATCCCCCACAAAGTCTCATTGGCACATCTCATCATTTAGTTTCAAAACATTGTTTATATACCAGTGCTTAGTGGAGACTGTGAAGTTGAACTTTCACTTAGAGATTTATGCTACACTAGATCACAACTTAAATAGTGGACTATGCCTTGAACTACAAGTTTTCTACGAGACTAGTTTCACACAATTTCTTGACTGATACTGGGCTGCCGCAAGGCTTCCCCGCAGGTGGAGCGTATACGTCGTACTCTAGGGCCTCTTCATGAATTTATTAGAGAACACCCAATTCTCACAGACTGCGACGTTAACAGTCAAATTCATATAGGTGTGTTCCTCAGAAGATGTTCTGCAGGACAACATCTCTGCTTACCCGAATAAGCCACTTGAAACACATTAAGATAAGTATCACATGCAGATCAGGAGAGTATTGCATCTTCACGGAGTGGGATAGTTAATATAGGGATACTCTCCTCCCAGCTGACCAACAGCTTGTCTCCCACTTCTACTTCACGGGATCTCCAATCACATAGAGTGGGTTACCACTATGGACAACTCATGCGGTGGGTCTCAAGCCCATCTCCATCGATGCATTATCTATCACGTTACGTGATAGACCCTTTGTGAAGGGAGCTGCCAAGTTTTTCGACGTTTGGATATAACCCAACGTAATAACTCTGGAGTTTCTCAATTTTCTGACAGATTTTAGTCTCCTCTTCACATGTCTTGGGGACTTCATATTGTCCTTTGAATTGTTTATCTTGACGATCACAGTTCATCAGGATAGGGGGTATTGGTTTTTCAACCATAGGTAAGTCCATCAAGAGTTCACGAAGCCACTCTGCTTCAACAGTGGCAGTGTCTAATGCTGTGAGTTCTGCTTTCATAGTTGACCTCGTTAAGATTGTCAGCTTGCAAGACTTCCAGGAAACAGCGCCATCACCAAGTGTAAAAACATAACCACTTGTGGCCTTAATCTCATCAGCATTAGATATCCAGTTTGAGTCACTATAACCCTCCAGTACCCTTGGATACCCGGTGTAGTGAATCCCATAGCTCGCGGTGCCTTTCAAATAGCGCATAACTCTCTCAAGCGCATGCCAATGATTATCTCCCGGTTTTGACACAAACCGACTCAGCTTGCTCGCAGCAAAAGAGATGTCAGGCCTCGTGGCACTCGCCAAATACATAAGCGAGCCAATAAGCTGAGAATACCTTAGTTGATCTCTAGCAATCCGTCGGTTCTTTTGAAGCAACACACTAGCATCATATGGAGTTGGAGAAGGCGTGCAGTCGCTATACCTAAAACGACTCGAGACATTTCCACATAGTGAGACTGAAGCAGTGTGATCCCATCATTCTCATCTCTCAACAGCTTGATGTTTAAGATAACATTAGCTACTCCTAGATCCTTAATCTCAAAACAGCGAGATAAGAAATCCTTAACCTCCTTGATTAAATCAAGTTTGGTTCCAAAGATCAGTATGTCGTTGACATACAGACAAAGAATAACTCCTTCGCCCCCACCATAGCGATAGTACACGCACTTGTCATGATCGTTTACTACAAAGCCGGCAGCAGTTAATGTTCTTTCGAACTTCTCATGCCACTCCTTAGGAGCTTGTTTAAGGCCATATAAAGACTTTAATAAATTGCACACCTTTCCTTCCTGACCAGGTACTACAAAACCATCTGGCTGATCCATGTAAATTTCCTCCTTCAACTCTCCATTGAGGAAAGCTGTCTTAACGTCCATTTGATGAACGAGAAGACCATGTGAGACAGCCAGTGATAATAGCACCCGAATTGTGGTCAGTCTAGCCACAGGTGAGTAAGTATCAAAGAAGTCTTCACCTTCTTTCTGGGTATAACCCTTGGCCACAAGTCGTGTCTTGTACTTTTCAATCGTACCATCAGGTCTAAGCTTCTTCTTGAACATCCACTTACATCCTACAGGTTTGCACCCATAAGGATGGTCAGTGATCTCCCAGGTACCGTTAGCTAAGATGGAATCCATCTCGCTACGAACAGCTTCCTTCCAATAGTCAGCATCAGGAGATGCATAGGCTTTTGAAATAGTTTTGGGTGTGTCATCCACAAGGTACACAATGAAATCATCACCAAAAGACTTTGCAGTCCTTTGTCTCTTTCTCCTCACAGGAGTTTCATTGTCACCCTCAACAGGATTCTCAATGTGTTCCATCGCAATGGTGGGTTTAGGGATTACAGCGAATTCCTCACTAGATGGAGTAGGTATCTCCTGATTTGATGAACTCGATATATTCTTCATAGGAAATATGTCCTCAAAGAAAGTTGCATCATTCGACTCCATAATCGTACCAACATGCATGTCGGATACCTCTGATTTTATTATAAAAAATCTATAGCCAATGCTATGAAAAGCATAGCCCATAAGAATACAATCCACGGTTTTTGGTCCAAGCTTGCGCTTCTTGGGAATTGGTATATTGACTTTCGCCAAACAACCCCAAGTACGTAGGTAAGAGAGTTTTGATCTTTTCCTTTCCCATTCCTCAAACGGAGTCATGGTCTTATGCTTTGTGGGAACTCGGTTTAGGACATGACACGCATTCATTAGCGTCTCCCCCCACCATTCCTTGGAAAGATCCTATGTGTCTAACATGGTGTTAACCATATCAGTTAGAGTTTGGTTCTTTCTTTCGTCTATCCCATTTGACTGAGGTGAGTAGGGAGGCATCCTCTCATGGATTATACCATGTTCTGCACAAAACAGATCAAATTCATTGGAAAAATACTCTCCACCATGATCGGACTTAAGCCGTTTAATTTTTCGATCAAGTTGGTTCTCTGCCTCAGCTTTATAGTTTTTGAAGAAAGTTAAAGCCTCATCTTTTGATTTCAGAAGATACACATAACAATATCTAGTGGAGTCATCAATCAACGTCATGAATTATCTCTTTCCACTTTTTGTCAACACGCGATTCATTTCACAAAGATCGGAATGTATAATCTCTAGTGGCGCCAAGTCTCTTGCCTCTGCAGTCTTATGGGACTTGTGAGGTTGCTTAGCTTGCACACATACTTGGCACTTAGAGCCTTTGACAATAGAGATTTTTGGAGTTAAATTCATATTAGTTAGCCGTGTCATGCAACCAAAGTTAATGTGACAAAGTCGTGAATGCCAAATATCAGACTCATTGTTGTGGCAAACATTATTAATAACTTTAGTGCAAATATCTGACAAAGACAGGCGGAACAAGCCTCTGCTCTCATAGCCTTTTCCAACAAATTGTCCATACTTAGAAATTACAACTTTATTGGATTTGAAAACCAACTTAAAACCATCTCGACATAAATGGGAACCGCTAACGAGATTTTTATTTATGGACGACACATGATGAACATTCTTCAGACGTACAGTCTTCCCCGAAGTAAACTTCAGATCGACCGTACCAACACCTCGAACAATGGCATGTGACCCGTTCCTCATTAGCACGGGTGAAGTCCCTGTTGCCTGGTAAGAAGAAAACATGGAGGCATCAGCACAAAAATGTACATTGACACCGGTGTCAATTAACCAATCAGGGGATTGAAAAACTGAAAGGATGGAAGGAAAAATACCGTATCCTAATTCCTTCATATCAATATCACCGATGACAACATTAGCGGACTTGCCGCTCTTTTCATGTTCGCGCTCCTCAAAGCGGTTAGGACACTTCGGAGCCCAGTGATTAGGATCACCGCAGACATGACAAAGTCCCTTCCCTTTCTTATGAGAATTTTTCTTGAAGTTGGTAGAATGTGATGGCTTGTTCTTTGTATCAAACTTGCCTTTGCCTTGAGTTTTGTTCTTATTGTTTTTGAACTTGTTGGGATGGGAGTTCTTCTTCTGTACCATGTGGGCACTAGAAGCTCCCTCAGCAACTCGAGCATGTGTGTCCTTTGCTCCCGCCTTCTTTTCAACATCAAGAATACCAATGAGATCCGCAACGGAAAACTCTTGTCTCTTGTGTTTCAGGGAAGTAGCAAAATTGTTCCACGAAGGTGGAAGTTTGGCAATGATGCCTCCGGCAACAAATTTGTCCGGCAACACACACTTGAAGTACTCAAGTTCTTTTGTGAGCGACTGTCTCTCATGAGCCCATTGTACAACAGAGCGCTCATCAGTCATCTTGTAGTCATAGAATTGCTCCATGACATACAACTCGCTGCCGGCGTCCGAGGCACCAAACTTGGCCTCGAGCGCAGCCCACATGTCATTGCCGTTTTCAAACTACATGTACGAATCCACAATGGAATCATCTAGAACACTCAGAAGAGCGCCTTTTAAGAGAGTATCGATCTTCTCAAAAGCTTCCAGTTGTGCTGGATTAAGATCGCCCTCAGGCTTGCCCTTGGTGGCGTCATAGCAGCCCGTGGTCTGAAACCAGTAGACTGCTCTCGTGCGCCACCTCTTATATTGCGCCCCCTTAAAGGCGGGCGACTTCAGATGCGCAGCAAAACCACTCGGAGTAAATTGCCTATAATCAGGTTTTTGGATTGTTGGAAATATAAGCAAATTACTACGAGATTTAATCCGAATAAATAGAAGATAAATCATGATTACAGTAGCAGAGATTAAACTAATCATGCGAACTAGCATAGCAGATGAACAAATCGCATCTAGGGCACATACTAGAAACATGAATTCTAGAAACATAAATCATGACTACAGTAACAGATGTTCCGCACAAAATAGATCAAATTCATGGGAAAAATACTCTCCATCACGATCGGACATAAGCCGTTTAATTTTTCGATCAAGTTCTATCCTTCCTGTTTGAGATCGTGGTAGAATTCATGTTTCTAGTACGTGGTCCTCTCCCGTTGCACAGATCAAATTATATTCTTCCTATTCGAGATCGTAGTAGAATTCATGTTTCTAGTATGTAGGAAGACGTCCTCTCATGAATTATACCAAATTTGTCTACAACACGTCAAAGCTGTTTTTCATCTCTCTCGATCCGATTTGAGACGAAGCGGGGATGGAAAAGATGACGTGGGGGGTTCTAATCTACAGACACCAATGAAGTAATCCAGCGGCTGGCATGCGACCGGCCGAAACTTTCGGCCGGCACACCGACGCTGAGTAGTCGCCATAAATAAAATATATGCCATCAGGATGGCAACTTTTTTTTTCATTCTCAAAGAACGAAGGATGGTTTTATCAAAATGGCAATTGCGTATTATGTTTAAAAACTAAATAAAGAAATAACTGAAGACCTGACGAGTCGAACAGCGACCCAACCGGCCCGGGTCCAACCCGGTCGGCCGCCTCAACAACCCGATGCTATGCCACCACCGGCGCCGGACCGGAAGAGGCGACCACCCATGGAGCAACCCGAGGCAGGAGACGGCGCCCCGCAGCAGCGCCACAAGAAATCCTCCGCCGCCAAGAAGGCGAAGAAGGGCGGCGCCACCGGCAGCGGCAGCGGCGGGGCATGGCCGGCGGTAAAGCCCAAGAAGGACCTCCTGGTCAATCGCCTCAAGGGCACCCAGCTCCTCACCGTAAGCCAATCAATCAATCCCCCCTTTTATAAATCTGACGCAATTACCATAGGGACCTTGTCACACGCCCGCATCTAAGGCATCAGGTAGCTCGATCTGATTCCGCTAGGAGGGGAAGGGGATTACCATCTAGGGCTGATGTCTGACGATGTTGCTGAGCATCTAGGGGAGACTCAGCCTGCACCAATTTTTTGTCACGCCACTTGTGGAAAAATATTACCTAGCGAGTATGGAGGGGACGATGTTTTGTGATGATGTGCTGTCTGATCAAACTGAAAGAATGATACTAGGAAATTCCTGAATTGATATGATAGTTTGTTGAATTTACCTTTACCTGATTGTGTTGCTCATGGACAAATGCCACACTTGATATAGGTCCCTGACTTCCTCACTTCCGCTGAGGCGAAGGCTTTCGTCGATGTCGCTGAATCCATGGGCTTCACGCACCAGGGCAGCCTTGGGCCACTCAAGGGGGAGGCTTACAGAGACAATGACCGGATATCTGTCACGGACCCCTTGCTCGCTCAAACGCTCTGGGAATCAGGGATTAACAGGGTATTCATGGACATCAACATCTCCGGCAAAGTGGCAACTGGCTTGAACCCAAATATCAGACTTTACAGGTATGTACCGATTTATAACTTCAGATCTGTTGTGTTAGTATCGTGCTGTTGGACAGGTTCGGTCACTGATGTTGTTGCTTGTAGGTACGTTGAAGGTCAGCGCTTCGGCAGGCATATCGATGAGAGCGTCAACCTTGGGGACGGTTCTAGGACGCAGTATACATTGCTGGTATACCTTTCTGGCAAGGGAAGCGCGAAAGATTCGCAGGCTCTTGTTGGAGGGGAGACTGTCTTTTATGATCACCGAGGAGGAATCGTTGCTGAGGTACTTTCTGATTCCAAAACCCATCTGTTTGATAAAATCTTTTGCCTCGTTGCTTTGTCAGCCAATTCCTCTGTTGTGGAAAACCAGTGCTAGTAGTAAAGGTCGGATTCGGATATACATTATGTCATTGGTTTCGTTTGTCACACACATTAGAATTGCTAATCCGGTGGCTAAGATTGATATTGATGTGTGCCCATATGAGCATCCGATCTAGCTATAGAGGAGGGGGAACTGGAGAATTATGTCTGCTGAGAAATCAGAAAAAAGGAGTATGAGATGCGCATGTTCTCTGTATTACGAGTCTGCCCTTGGATTGTTAACTACTGTCAGATTATGAAAACCAAGAGGGTCTCATACATGGTTAGCCTTGTGAAATATCCTGGTGCTGTGTGAAGGCGATGAAATCATCCTTTTCGTTCTTACATACAGTTAGTAACACTGTCACTGCCAAGCTAGCTGGCCTTGATGTGAAGTTATCTACATGTATGTAGGTTGCTCCCGTGCAAGGAATGGCTCTACTCCATCTACATGGCGCCAGGTGCATGCTGCATGAAGCTCGCGTCGTGAAAAAGAACGTCAAGTACGTGCTCCGTTCAGACGTCGTGTTTGCTTAGCTGAATTATTTCGAAGCCAGTTTCAGACCAAGGGCCAATGGGTTTAGCTTTTTGTGATATGTGTGAAAAACAGAAGCCCCAGAGGTAAAATCGAGAAGTAGTTGTTGCAACATTGGAAATGCCGGCCTGCCTAATCAAAAATTGTGTTCCATCATGCACCGCTGTATAAGAGTTTTGTAACTGCTGTAATGCTGGAAATGCTCAAAAACATTCTACCGTTTGTCATCATGGATATGTTTTACTCTACTTTGTCCTCCACATCATATGACTGTAACCTGCAAAAGTTGAATCCTGACTCTAGTTTGGAGCTTCTACCGCCTCCATCCTTTCCTGGATCAGGACTGAGCGTCCAGAAGCAGGTCGAGCTTTTTACCGAGCAAAATTAAAATCTAGTAAAAGAGAAGTTACAAATGTCCAACACCAAAGTAGCCAAACAAAACAAGCAGTGACTGTCAATGCATACACAAATTAAAGACAGTTCATGTTGTTTTACTGCACACTGACTTCAGAAACAAAACATGAAACGGCAATCAAACCATATGCCTATTCCCACATCACTGTTTGTGCGACAGTACATAACGGTTCGGATCCAAAAACATTTCAAGTGTCTACACTACATAAAATGTTTGAATCTGTAATCATAGCCCAGCACAAGAGTTTAAAATGACAGACGTTGCATCTGGTAGTCATAGCCAGAACTAGAAGTACTTAATGAGAATATAACCCCTATTTCCCCTGGGGCGGCAGCATCCGACATTTACATTTCTCCCACTGATGTCTAGAAGAACCATGACCAGCGGAAGTTTCTACTGGTTTTCGTCTCAAACAGGGCAGGACCAAAGCGAAAAATCTGCAAAATCAAACAGTCTCTCAGATAACGCAAATGTGACCAGTTCACATTTCAAAGCATAAGCATTCAAGATTGCTGCAAAGATTTATAGCGTTACTAAAGAGCAGTACCTTCATCATGTGCTGAAGTTAAACATGCATCCAGATAGTAAGTCCAGGCATTGCCAATCACAAGATAGGAGCTGCAGAAATAGGACAAGCACAAATTTAGACAGCAGATGTACGAATAAGATTTCAAAAGAGCCAGAAATGCTCTGCGCTAAGCACTTTGGAAACTGTATGTGAACCAAATATGAATAAATAACAAGTGTAGAAGGAGCACAGGATGTGGGGCACAGGCAGATTTATTAGACATCAGATTCTAACTTACGTTTTTACATCAGGAGGAATTGACCAGTTTTGGATGACCCGTTTTCTTGTCGATCTCCACTCTTAGGCCTAACTCTGCGACCTCTGGAGTTAGAATAGGTTCTTGCATCTGAAGCTCAGATACCTCCTTCTGATTTTCCTCGTTTTCTTCAAGCAAATATTTCACAGTTAGCAGACCCCACTCCCTCAAGTATGCATTTCCTTCATCAATGACACACTGCTGCAACAGCAACATAATCCCATTTAGCTGCCTAACCTCATCCTGCACCTGTTTCCTTCCATGCAAACAATTGGCAATGACAGCCACCAAATCTCTCCTGTAACCATTGTATGGGCAGACCTTTGCAGTTGCAAAAGCTGGCTGTTGATCTCCTTGTTCCTTTGCCATCGCTTTCCTGATTGTACTTGGGGGCTCAAGCTCACCGAGGTATTTTAAGAGGCGTTTTACAAGACCAGCCTGCAACAGTGAGTCAACAGGTGCTTCAGTCCCCGATGAAGAGGGCTCAGCCTGCAACGGTGAGTCAACTGGTGCTTCAGTCTCTGATGAAGAGGGTTCCCAAGCACATATGTCCTTCAAGAGCACTAATGAATATCCAAGGACATCAATTCCAGGGAGACCAGTTGGAAGCTCAGAGCTACCTCGGCAAGTAAAATCCAGAGTCTCAGCAGCATGCTTCAGTATATTGAATACATGAAGAGCAAAACTGTTTGAGATACTAACTTCTTCAGGTCGTTCAGTCAAACACTTTGACAATGTACCCATAAGAAATGCATGCTTAGCACTGAACTCATTTCCAGATTCACCACCATCAGTTGAACCTAGGGCCGCAAACAAGGTTTTGAACTTCTCCTCCTCAACACAGATTTTGAAGAGAAGCCACTCCAACCATTCTTCCTTGTGCCCCACTGCATTTCATAATTTATATTAGCATCATGTGCAAAGTAACCAAGGAGAAAATGGGAGAATCAAATAAATTAACCAGAGAACAATATGTGACCAACTACATCCTAAGAAGCAAAAAAAAAAAAAAAAACTAACTATAACATTCGATTAGTCACCAATAAGAAAAAATTGCCTTCAACAAGTCAGATATGGTTCTATGATCTAACGTCACATGTAAGCTCGCACTCTACACTAAAACACATAGTAACAGTTCCAACTATCAAGCAACTGACCAATACTTCAGCAACATGTCAAACATATGACACCACTTTTTTTTTCTTGCTAAGAAGTTGCAACAGGTCGAGCAGTCATGCTAACATGCTTCAGAAAAATGAACCAAACAAACAGGTGATATAAACCAAAGTTGTCCAAAACCGCATTTCACTAAATAGCAAATGACCATAATCTAACTGTGAACTCATTACAACCACTGAGCAAGGCTGAGTCCATGGTTAAAATTTCTTGGCAATGTCACAGAAGCATTAAATATCTGACATCCAATTGGTCCAAATTCCTGTCTACAGTTGCTGATCTATTTAACACTTTGCCAAATCTTTCAATTGCTGAAATAATAACCTACACAGTATGATCATCATAACAAGGATTCATAAAAACAAACAGCTCAATCAACCCACACTTCTACTACAGCTGCAAAGCAAATGCAGCTATGAAACAGTTGCACATCTAGGCATCTAGCAGCAGACATGGGTGAACACGCAAAAGCAATAAACCAATACCAGCAGCGGCGGGCGTGGGCTCACATCGGGAGGCGGTGGCGACGAGTTCGACGAGCACGGGCAGGCCCAGGTCCTCATGGCACAGCTCCTCGACCCTCCCGTGGCCGCCGTCGCCGGAGCAGCAGGTGTCGAGCACCATGCAGAGCGGGTCGAGGACGCCGGCGTCCCGGACGCGCGCGAACTCCCGCAGCGCCCCCGGGAAGAGCGCGTCCCAGACGGCCTCGCGGTGCCGGTCCCCGCCGAGCGCGGCGTTGCCCAGGGCCTGCAGCGCGGCGCGGGCGAGGTCGGGGGAGAGGGCGGGGATGGAGAGGGCGGCGGAGACGACGGCCGCGGGGCCCGAGAGGAGCACGAAGGTGCCCTGGTTGAGCGCGTCGCCGGCGAGGAGGTTGCGGAGGAGGCGGAGGCGCAGGAGGAGGAGCGGCGCCGGGGAGGCCGGCAGGAGGTGGAGCGTGTCGGCGAGCGCGTCGGAGAGCGCCGCCCGGCCCTCCCGCGTCCTGGAGGCCTCCAGGAACGCGCTCAGGGTCTCCTCGTCCTCGATCCCCTCGTCTCGCCACATGGCGGTGGAGGACGCGGCGGCGGCGGCGGTCGGGCGATGGGGGTGGAGACTGGAGAGGGAGGAGGCGCTGGAAGGTAGCAGAGGGTTTGCTCAAGTCGGTTGCCTACTTTAACCCAACACGCACGGTTCTCTCTCAAAAAAACAAAAACGCACGGAAATGCACAGGGCAATTTTTTTTACTTCAGCGACTTTATTTTTCAAATAATAACATATCATTTATTTATTGGACTGTCGTAACTGGCAACCGTATGACAGATTGCAAAAGTACCATACCACCCCCTCCCTTCGATCCCGCCTTGACCCCCTCCCTTCGACCCCGACCCCTCCTGATTTTTTGGGCATCCCACCTCAGGAACCACTCCCTTCGATCCCACCCCTCTCGATTTTCTGTCGAACGAACCCCTCCCTTCGACCCCGCACCTCTGGAACGAACCCCCTCCTGATTTTCTAGGCCGCCGGCAGTTAAAAAATAGACAAAAAAAATGGGACATAAGAGGATCGAACCCAGACCCTCCCATACTAAATTGGATGAAATTTCCAGCTGAGCTAGCAAACTTTAGTGATTAGACACAATGTACATGCTACTTGTACCTTCCTGAGACAAGATTGAACAAAAATAAAAGATTGTGATCATTGAAAATCCAAACTGGTAGCCTTACCAAAAAATTACCGTGGTGTCTGAACTTATGTTATTGGGTATGGATTTCGTATATTATCAGTTATTGAATATGTGGTTCGTATATCACTATATTATTTTCACATAAGTTACCGGCGTATGTTTTTAAACAATATTTCCTCTTTTTGGTAAAAAATTACCGCAATGTTTGGATGTAAGTAATCGGGGATGTTGTTCGTATGTTAGCATTCTATTTTCACATAAATTATCGAGGTATGTTTTCGACAACTTCTTTTCCTCCTTTCAAAATTAACGCAGTGTCTGTATGCAAGTTATCGGGTATGCGATTCGTGTATTACGGTATTATTTTCACATAAATTATCAGGGTTATGTTTTTCAACAAATTTCCCTTAGTCAAAGTTACCGCGTTGTTTGTATGTAAATTATTGAGTATGTAGTTTGTATATTATCGTGCTATTTTCACGTAAGTTTTTGGGGGTGTTTTTCCCAAACTTACCATGTTGTTGCACGTAATTTATGAGGCGTGTGGTGCATAAAATATCATATTATACACATAATAGTTACCAGGATATGTTTTAGTAAAAAAAATCTAAGTCCAAAAGGTAATCAGGCATGGGTGATGTAAGTTACCGCTCGTGCGGTATCTAACTTACTGCACATGCGACACGTAAATTACCATAGTGTTTACACATATGTTACCAGGACATGAAAATCTGAACTTTTTTCAAAGTTATCAACCTTTTGTTGGGGTCGAAAGTTATCGTCCGATACTAACAGAAGTCACCAATATTTTTCATTTGTTGTTAGCAACAAAAATGTATAGCTAAAATGCTCTCATTTCATCAGTAGTTACCAAACGAGCAACAATTGTAACATCATATACAGCTAAACAAAACTCTCATTTCTTATGCCTTCAAAAACAAAACCAATCGGTTTCTTTGTAGCAGCGATGCAAAATTCAGCAGAACAAGGCCAACAAAGATCATCCTTTCTATAGAATAGAGGAACATAAGGTACTACTGTACTTTTTTAGTAGAAGAAAAACGATATGCTATTTTCTACGTATATTATTAGGTATGCGGGTCATACATTACCGTGCTATTTTCACATAAGTTATTGGGGTATGTTTTCAACAACTATTGCCCCCTTGGTCAAAGTTACTGCTACTTTTACGTAAGTTATCGGGTATGCAGTTCATACATTACCGTGCTATTTTCACGTAAGTTGCCGCGGTATAGTTTTCAACAACTTTTTCCCCTCGTTGGTCAAAGTTACTGCACAAGTTATTGGGTATGCGGTTCGTATATTACCGCTATTTTCAAATAAATTTAGGGGGGTATGTTTCAACAATTTTTCTACTCGGGTTTAAATTTCCCTGATGTTATCATCTAAGTTATCAGGTCTGCGGTGCGTATATTATTATGCTATTTACACTTAATTTACCAGTTGTATCTTTTCAATAATTTTCTTTCCCATGGTCAAAGTTAACATGATGTTCGTACGTAGGTTATCACGTCTGTGATGCCTATATTATCATGCTATTTACACAAAAATTACCGGGGTATATTTTCAACAATCCTTTCATGGTCATAGTTACTATGGTGTTTATACGTAAATTATCAGGTATATGGTGCATATATACCATACTACTTACAAAGAATTTACAATGGGTATGTTTTCAATAACTTTTTCTTCGGGTCTAAAAATATCCCGGTGTTTGCGCCAACATTACAGGTCTGCAATGCACATATTACCGTGTTATTTACACAAAAGTTACCCTGGTTATTTTTTCAACAAATAGAAATAGAATATGGATATGGTTAATATGAGCAACATATGTTCATGACACGTCAAGCAGAAATGAAATAAAATGTAATTTTGCTTGTTTAGATTGTCATGCTAAGATGCTAACCCAGGTCAAGTACTCTCACAACAAACATTCTCATGTGAGCATGTTACTTTATAGAAGGCTAATGGAGTTTCTGCATATGTACTAGATGAAAAATCTCACGAGGCATCATTATATGGTTCCTTGAACTAGCAGCAGGATGGTCTAAGAAGGTCACATCCAGAATAGAGCTTGGACTTTTAGTTTCTTGTTCACAACATACATATAACCCACCATATAAACTATGAGCTAATCATGTGCGCGTCGAAGACAATCAAAACTGTCAAGTATTGTATGAATGGCTCATGGCTAAACTGAATCATGTACAGATGTGGAGAAGAAATCATACTCAATCAGACGAAACTATAAAATTTTGGAAAAAGAACAACGATAAATAATCTTGATTATGTTCTGTTCTGTCAAGGCAGATTAGCAATACATCATAATAATGTGGTTATGCCACTGATACATGTGCTACATCTGTGCATATATATCAATCATTTTTGCACACCGGGATCCAGCACACTCAGGCGGCTTATTCTCTACTAGCTACTCTGCTAGTACATCAGAATTCAGAAAAGCACGCACCTAGAATTAGTTACTCTGCTAGCACAACAAAATCCAGAAAACTCACCTACCTAGAATTCAGATCTTACCTAGAATTTATACCTTACGGTTGATGTAATGGAGGGTTGCAGCCGGCACCCGGACCTATCAATCCATGAAGGTGCTGTCTAGCTTCCGCACCTGCACCTTCAGACGAATGCTGCTATTGTGTGGGACGAGCATGGCAAGGACGAGCTCGGACATGTTTACAAGGAGGAGTTTCCTCGCTCACCTCAAAAGGAACAAGCAAAACAGGGACGAGCACAGATGGGAACAAGAACAGCGACGATCTCGGAGGTCAGCTCAGACGGGGAAAGCGGCCAAGCCGGCGGTGTACGAGCGGAGCGACTGTGAGGTCGAGGATGAGCGGCGGAGTTGAGATCGAAGTCGAACGACTGGGCGTTGATGGAGAAGTCTACAGGGACGACCGGACCGGCCGACAGTGAGATTGAGGACGAGCTATGGGATCGAGGTGGAGGAATACAGAGTATTGACGACCGCGGGGAACAGGAGTTCCATCTTATCGCGGCATGGTGAGAGAGGAAAGGAACCGCTTGACTTTGGTCGAACGAATCGGTACGCGTTCACTTCGCGGTGGCATGCATGCGTAAATATGTCTCTACTCCATCTTCTCCGTTTCCAGCAACCTAGTGCCGAGATCGCGACCGTACGATAAAAAAACTGATGGCATCCAGCTCGTGCGTCGGATTTGAAATGGACGGCATCCAGGTGGTGTGGCATTTTTGCAATCTGTCACAGGGTTGCCAAATACATATTTCGTTATTTATTTATACAATAGAAAAAGGGAGGAGAAATTCCGGGGGTTTATCATGCCACACCTCCATAAACTTCCCCTCAAAACAAACGCGAGCAATCTCATATGTAGCGCCATTGGCTTCTCGCTTACAATGCTCGATAGCAGTGGCGGAGCCAGAAAATTTGGATTGGGGGGCCGATTGCTCTCAAAATAGGTTGGGGAGGGCCAAAGTATAGAAAATTAACACTTTAAACAGCAAATAATTGCTAATTACGCACCATTAATTAGTGAATTACCAGCAAATTCCTAATTGGGGGAGGGGGGGGGGGGGTCGTCTCCGCCACTACTCGATAGTCGCTCTGCCCAAAGACTTCAACAGCTCCGACAACCGTCCCCTACGCCCGTTAATCAGACGAACTAAAAATGGATTAGACAATCTCCAACGAGTCCGATTGGGACAAAAGAAAGTATTGAGAGTTAAAAATGTCAGCCTCCATATGCTAAATCTTTATTTAGGATCACATTATAGCACATTTCGTTGTGCATGATACTTCCTCCGTTCCAAAATAAGTGTCATGGTTTTAGCTCTGCTATTTATGTACCAACTGTAAATAAATAGAGGTGTTATAGAATCTGCATATGACCTGTCCAAGTTCAGCTGACAAAAACTAAATAGTGACCACCAACAAACATGTCGCCTGCAAAGTTCAAATTCGCATGATCTTTCAGCTAAAAACGTTCCGAAAAATTATGCCTTCATTTTGATCTCTTTTTGTTTTAACACATTCATTTTCATCTCAACCTGGCACACAGAAGCCATCAATCATGCCTCTTGTCACAACTCACGTAGCTTAAACCTGACGGTAATTCGGTGGATTATTCTATTATTCAGATCTTACAAGTTTACAACCAAGCGGAGCACCAACGTTCCACTACAGAGCCAAGAATTCTCACTGACAAGGCAATACGGACAATGACAGCTCTATCTAACTTTACAAACTTAGAACAAGTTTACAGATAGATTAATCTGGGCAAGCTCCACCCTTCCCTTTCCCTTCCCTACCAGATAAATAATCTAAGAGCGCTTGCGGCGCTTATTGCAGCTTCAGGCTGGGTGGAGTCAATCAATCAATGGCCATTGGTTACCGGAGTGGCCGCGGTGTCGCCTTTCACGGCATAGAACCGGCGGTACATGGAGTCAACATGGGTGAGGTAGTAGGTGCCTGGAACGAGCAAGCGCGTGTCCTGGCTGGTGACGAAGTCCTTGGCGCCGTAGCGGTGCTCCATCAGCTTCAGCGCCTCGACAAATTTCTTCGGTGGAACCTGCGTGGAAGATGCACAGTGAGACAGAGCCAAGTTTGAGGTTTGCAATGAGTAAGATACTCTGGTGCTAGATGGGGAAGTTCATGAAAGGACGACTTACCACATGCCTAGACTCCAATTTGTTGGAGATATCCAGTATGCTTGCAATGTTCGTTAGGCTGAACGGATGCTGGCCTTCATTGATTTTGAAGGAGAACATTGTCGATGTCATGCCACTGCCGTAAGAGAACATCACAATCCTCTGGCCCACCTGGAACATTTTGGAAGATCAAAAAAGAGAAAATTTAGTTCAACGGTGATAATGACCGAAGAAAACACAGTATAGTGTGATTTATACCAGAGCATCGTGTTTGTTGTGGACAACTGATGCAAAAGCAGCATAGAGTGACGCCGTATACATATTCCCGAGTTGTTTCGGGATCAATGTTGTTGGTTGAACCTTGGTGTCATACAGGGGCTTCGCAACTTGCTGACAAACCTGCATATTTAAGGGAGCACGGATCAACTTACAATCATGAGTTATTACACAGAGAAGTAATTTTGTATAATTTAACTGTTATTGATACCTTCTCAAGGTCTCGACTCTGATAGCTTTCCTCAGATGACAGGCCCAAGTAGGGCTCCAATTTTTCTCTTGAGTCTTTGTCAACAATGCTATTTGACACAACAGTAATTTCAGTTAGTAAACAATTCGGGACCGAGGGAGTACTAAATAACATACAGGCACAGAGTTCCTAATACACTAGCTGTCTAGCTGACCAACCTGCAGTTTCTCAAGAAGTCATTGTAGTATAAACGAGCAAAACTTTTCTGTACAAGCTGCACATGGAACAAATCATGGAGAACTTGTAAATATATAAAAACAAACAGATGATTATACACAAAGTGTATCTGGAGAGCAAGGCATGTGATGTCCAACCAAGATTGCAGTGAGAAAATAATATGGGGTTATATGATACCTTGTTGTATGGAGAATGAAATACAAAAGAATCTGCGTCGACGATTGAAAATGGCTTCCCTTCAATCTTTTCGTACCTGAAAGATCAAAGCAATGGGATCTGGTTAAATCAACTGGTCAACTTGATTGACCTGTTCAAGTAAAACGATGACAACTTACCTTTTGCAAAAGGTCTTGTAGCAGGAATCCAGTGCCATGAGATAGCAAGTCTGCGATAGCTTCCCATCGACCACCTGCATGCAATTTTGCTATCTTGTCAAAAGGGATGTTCACATTGGCAGATCTAGTAAATTCATTTCCAGTGTATCTCAAGCTTGCTCTGCCTAAACAGAATTTGGGTGCATAAATTGTATGGAATGGTGATGTACCGGATATTCGCTCGCAAGATCAGGCTTGTAAAAGTCATAAACATGTGCCATATGAGACCCTCTAAATTTGCTTTCCAATGAAATAGGAGCATTTGGTCCAATCAGCATTGCAATAGCAGCTGCACCGCCAGTAGGACGAGCCGGCCCTTCAGCATATACCTGATAAGGTGTCAACATGGATCTAAGATGTCAGCTTGAGTTATACTCTTTACCATGGTCAATAATACAATCCTGTGTCCCATTCACGAAATTCGTATTTCATGTTCGGATCAGTATGGGTGTCAAACATCAAATATAAGAAAACAGATTATAGAGCAGGCAAATATGCTTGCCTGAACATGAGGGAACCTGAAGCTAATGAGAGAAATAAAAAAAATTAATACCAGAACTTTTTTTTCGAGAAACGGATACCAAAACATGGCGACATCGACATGAATGTATATACCTAGGGTCTGAGTTATATAAAATGCTCAAGGTTGTAAAATAGTCTGAGAAGCCGTGCAGTATGAAATTGGATACTGAAAAATGAAACAATATATTACATACCGCACTGTCTGTGCAAACAACGAGCCCATAACGTCCATCCCATGAGTTGCTCTCAGCCCAATTAACACAATTAAACAAAGCAGCTGTTCCACCATAACATGCGTTTGAGGAATCAACTCCTTCAATATCAGTATTGCCACACTCCTGCAATTAAGGAACATTGTTACAAAAAGAGCATCACCAAAAGGAATTGTCTGGCAGTGAATTGAATTACTGGTACTACAAAAATCTCAAAAATGCTCAAGAGTGATGATGAGAATTCAAATACAATTCTTTTAATTTTTACATATGTAAGGTACGCTAGACAAAATTACACCAAGAAACTAAAGGTGAACGAACTTATTAGCATGTTCTTGCTGAAAGGAACAAACCTCAAATATTTGCATCAACCATGTCTTTATAGACTTGCTCTTGTCTATTACAGTTTCACTGCCAACTTCCAAACGTCCAATACACTTTGGATCGATGTTATAATTTTTCAGGAGAGTCTTCACCACTGTCAAGCTGAGACAAAATCTTAATCAAATGAGATAAACTGAACTAAAATGGTAAATAAGACACTGTTCATATGTTTAAAACATAAAATGGTTCATGTCTGGACATTTGAAACGTTATATATTTGGACTTCAGAGACAAATATAAGGCATCTCGAATGGCACAACACTGTGCTGTTATATTCACAGCCATCTACATTGTACTGTTTCTCTAACATCATAGGTAGTCAATAGAGCACTGGTGTCAAATAGTACTCCATCCGTTCCTAAATATATGTCTTTTTAGAGATTTCAATATAGACTACATACGGATGTATATAGACGTATTTTAGAGTGTAGATTCACTCACTTTGCTCCGTATGTAGTCCATATTGGAATCTCTAAAAGATTCATATTTAGGAACAGAGGGAGTATAACTTAAAACAAGCATGGCATAATGTTCTATTTAGATTGTAAAATTGGCCCTCATCATCATAGGTTGCACAAATCTGTTGGTGTTGACTATCTGGGTACTTTGTACTATCCTCACATTTCAAACGAATACGGAGGAGAATAAATGCTTTCAAGGAAAAGAAAGAAAAATGATAGGAGAATGAGAGTACTTTGTACTTGAGGAAATAATCGCACCTCATTGAAATGACATCCTCCACTTCAGTGCAAAAGGCCATGCTATCCTGCCCAAGCCCAATGGTGTACTTCCCTTTGCTCACGCCATCATGAGTTTCCAGTTCTTCCTGCAACCAGCATCATGTAAATTTTCCAGCTAGTAAAGAAACTTCTTCTTGGAAAATGGTAAAGAGGATATGAAATAAAACATTGATCTGCAAGTGAGATCAGCAAAAACAAAAATGAAAGAGATACTGCAAGAGATCTCGTAAGTTTCCCAAATGAAAACCGTACAAGTCTGAAGACGACATTGGGTAGTGATGGGCTGTTGTACAGTGGCCTGTAAATTCCTTATTTTATTTAAAATTCATGGATTCATTTATGGTGAACAGAATCTTATAAAATAAGACATATCAGTACTTTAACAGAACAATTTTCAAAGAGGACGACAACAGTTAAAGCCTGAAGATACCTATCTCTTATTTCCAAGACAGCACTGCATATTTCAGAACACCTTGCCTTATGTGGACAAAAGAAGTTCAGACATATCGCTGACATCAACAGATCATCATTCTTACTAACTTGTTAGGGTCAACCTTGTCCAACCTCCACCTAATATATATGATTATACTAATAATATATATCAAGCCTCCCTTTTCAGAACGCATTTTGTACGGCCAAAAAGATCGGCAGATCCACGTGGACAGCAACGCTTCCGAATTCGATGACTGCACTCGCACGAGAGACCTACTTGGTTTACAAGCCCAGGAAAGGAAAGAGACAGTTTGACAGCCATCAACATCAGCCTCAGCTGATTAATCGTCCACACAGACTTAATCAAAGTATCAAACAGAAGAGTTGGGTCCTACTACTCCCAGCAAGCTCTTTCAGCTGGCATGTTCTAGGTCTTGGCATATTAATTTTCCTTTCCACAAAGTGTGCCAACATTCCTCGTGTAAGCAAATACGTCTCTTTGGAATCTTTCATCACACTCTGAAAGCACCCTACATGGTTCCTTCCGCTAGTATTAATCAGCCCAGCTGGAATTGTACTAGTATTAATTACAGAGGGTAACAGATTAAGTAGTAACTGCTTGCATAGTACTCCCTCCGTCCGGAAATACTTGTCATCAAAATAAATAAAAGGGGATGTATTTAGATGTATTTTAGTTCTAGATACATCGCTTTTTGTCCATTTTAATGACAAGTATTTTCGGACGGAGGTAGTACCTGATAATCACACATGGCCTTTACCCTTGCCACCCATACACAGCTAGAATTCTTTTGTAGTTTTAGCAGGAGAGTAATTAGTAGGACTAATAATCGCCTATCGTTATTAATTAGCTAATACTAACTCTGTTCCTTAACATAACATGTTCTACTAGCCTTTTTTCTGAATCAAATGTATATAGACGTGTTTTAGTGTGTCTGTTCACTTATATCAGTCTGTATCTAGTGTCCATACTGAAATATCACAAACGTCTTATACTAATTGGGAACAGAGGTGACAGTGGTATTCCCTGAATCTGGGCAGCCGTAGAATAGGCTGAATGGTGACCTGTCTCCACTCCAGAGGACACAGAAGCTATCAACAGATAATGTTCAGATAACATCGGCCTCTTGTCTCAATCTCAAAGGGCTCGCTCGGTCTGCATCGCAGCTGTGAACAGGCAACTCTGCTCTGCTCTGCACAACGCAGGCCCGAGAAACATAAACTCGTAGTCGCGGTGAACAACTGATCCCGGGAAAAACAGAGGATAAAAACCACCAACCACACACAAAGAGCGTGCGTGCGTGCGTGCCCCTTGACTGGTACTGGTAGTGGTATGTTTTTTTTTATCATGGCGTTTCAGGGAAACGGCTAGTGAAACGCAAGGCTCTTTTTCTTTTTTTTCTTTTACAGCAACAGGAACCTAAAAAGGATTACAGCAGCAGGAGAGCACGGGCGGCGCTGTGATGAGATTCAGAGAGGGAGAGGATGGCGTGGGTGGATGTATGATGTAACCTGGAGGACGCAGTTGGGCGGGAAGTAGATGTCCATGGCGAGGATGCCGACGTCCTTGACCCTCTCCGCCGCCATCTGGCTTCACCTGAAACCCAACCGAATGAACAGCCATGGCGGCAGGAGAATCGAACCGCGGACTGGGGAGACGGGGGCGCACTGTACGTACCAGTGAGGGAGGAAGAAGAAGAAGAAGAAGAAGAAGAAGAAGAAGCGAGAGGTCGGGTCGGAGACGGCCGGGACGGGGGAGGAGGAGGAGCGGATCGCGGGGAGGGAGGGAGGGATGGATGCGGGGCTCGACACTCCCACCCAGCTCTGCCCCGCGCCGTATATATACGCTGCTCGCCGCTGGCCTTTTTCCTTTACCCCTTTCTTGCCTTGGCTGCGGCTCGGCTCGGAACCTGGCCGTATCCTGGAGGAAAAGGGAGGGTGGGGAGCGGTAGGTGGTGGTGGTAATTGCGGGCGGGGTGACCTCGGTAGTATCGACCGGCTGTCGCCTCGGGCATCCGGGCACGTTCTCATCTCATCGTGCGCCTCTCGCCCACAAGGAGGCGGCGGTCGTGGGCTCGTCTCGCTGGCGGCTTTGGCGCTGCCTGCCCGCGGGCGCCACTGCGCTCAGTCCTCGTCCTCGTCCGGTCCTCGTGGAGTTTCCCGTGTCCACGAGCGCAACACGGCAGATCGGATCCGGACAGGGGATGAGCGGCATCAAATCTTGTTTTACGGCCGCCATCCATTACTCAAATATATATATGAAAAATCTTTGACAAGCGTATACTACTGTGCATTTGATGCAAAATCTAATGATACTAATTTGGTTTTGCAGACGTTGATGTTTTCAACAACAAACTAGCCCAGTGACGGCTCTCTAAAAAAAACCAGGCCAGTCAAAAAGATGTTTGACTTTTCATCAACAAACTAATGCACCTTGTATTTTTTGAAACGGAAGGACCCTTTTCTGGCTTTGTTCGAGCATCCGAATAACTCTTCGGTGCTAACACTTTTCTGATAGGTCTAACAGGTATCGGTGTGCTATGTTTTGTTTTCCGGAGACAATCTCAAGGCGGTAACGTTGGAATAAAGTCTTTTTGGAATCCCCCTATCTCGACAACATCAATCCGGTGCCGACAAGGGCATGTGAGGGGAGGTGTTGTCAAACTATTGGCTTTCTTCAGACCTTGGCGCTCTGCTATGAATCAAGGGATGCAGCTGGCTACCTCTTGGTGTGCCGACTTTGACCACCTGTTTTATTTTGTTCCGCAACATGGGTTGGTTTCTCCATTCCAAACCCCGTGGATTGGTGGTGAGGATTACACGCTTGCGACACGTGGGGGTGATGCCCAATGATCATTAGATCTCTTTTTAGCGATGTGTGACTATATCGGTGTTAAAACCTAGTATAGTGAGGGACCTTTCGGTTGTCTCTTTCCCTTAATGTCGATTCAGTGCAATTTTCAAGCTCCGTCGGGCAATGTACAACCAAAGGAATAAGACATTGTCTAGATACGCTACTATTGGGGAACATCTATTCAAAACCCACTCAGACACGACGAAACAAGAAACGGTGCCAAAAAGAAGGCAACGGGTGGTTTCTACGGGACTATAACAATGTAGTATAACAACTCTTGTCGGAAACTAGCACGCAGAAAGGAAATATCGATGCAACTCGCGTAGAAAAAAAAGATACTAACCCCAAAAAGGTAAGAACAAGGGAAGGGGGGACACTACCAAATACTGAAAAGTCACATGGTCAGAAAACAACTACGACAGCCAGCGGGTGCCGAGCGGGTGACCGCTAGTTAGCTTCCTCATTTAAAATTATGCTCTCATAACTTACCACCCGACATCTTGAGAGTATTGTACGAGCCATCTTTCTTTAGTCCGTCGGCGATATAGTACTCTCAGACGACCACCCATATGGTACCACTGTATTTTCTCGGACGCTACCACAAGAAAGACAAGAAATTTGGTACCACTTTATTTACCATGATATATAGGTCACTACAAGAATGACAACCCATTAGGTACCATCATTGATTATATTTGTCCGGGTGATCCGTAACCCGTCCGAACACGTTAGAAGAAGAATGTTCCAAAAGAGAGGTTACATGTTGTTTCTGTGGGATCATAGCGTGCGCAAAAACTATAGTAGAAAAGTGAGCAAAACGGTGTCTCAATGCTTAGAAATAAGGCCTAGGGTTCATACTTTCACTAGTGTAATCTCTCAATATCATTAATATAATTGAATCACATGATAATCCCTTAGAAAGCGACAAAGAGTCACTCCAAAGTTTTTGTTTTATCAGAGAAAGTAGGATGAAATCGTGTAGGTAGCAAAACCACCCCAAAGTTGTCTTTCCAATCAATCTATTGAACCACCCCCACATTGTCACGAATAATCCTAAAGATCGTACATGGCAACACCATATGATACATATCAATTGATCTTTATGTCACCTAGAATACCCCAATATCACCACGGGCATTCGCAATTAAGACATGCATCAAGTGATCTCAAATACAAAATATTCAATCTAACGAAAAGAAACTTCAAAGAACAAGATTCAATTCACCACGAAAAAAAGAGACATGGGTGAACATCATAAGATCCAGCTATATTGATAAAGCTCATGATAGATCAAAATCGTGAAAAATCAAGAACATGAGAGAGAGAGATCAAACACATAGCTACTGATACAAACCCTCAACCCCGAGGATGAACTACTCACACATCTCCATGAAGGTAGCAAGGTTTATGAAGGTGGCCTCCCTAATGGTTTACCCCTCCGGCAAGGTGTCAGAGAAGGCCTCCAGATGAGATCGCTTCGGAACAGAGGCTTGTGACGGTGAAGGAATTATTATAGGTTTCTTTCTGTGGGTTTCTCTATTTATAGGATTTTCCAGCGTTGGATTCACGCCAAAAGAGTGACGAGGGCCCCACAAAGCCAGGGCGAGACGACCCCCCTGGCATGCCATAGTGGCTTGTCGGCCCTTCAGCCCTCTTCTGGTTTCCTCCCGAAGCTTCTAGGGTCCTTCTCGGTCAATAAAAAATCACCGTAACTTTTCATCGCGTTTGGACCTTCCTAGATATGGGTTTTTTGTGGAACAAAAAACATGCAAAAACAGGAACTGCCACTGGGTTACAAGCTTAAGGTAATCATGATCTGTTGAGTGTTCGTATGGCAGGATTAATGAGGAAATATTTATCAAATAGTTTCATTAATATTCGAAATAGTTTTGAGAGGAACCAGAAGCGTTTCGGAGTTTAACGGGTAATAGCGATAAAGCATATACACACTAGTGCAGAACCGGGCTATAGGACCGGTTCGTAAGGCCCTTTAGTACCCCCCCTTTAGTACTGGTTCAACATGAACCACCGCTAAAGTGCCAGCACGTGGAACGAGCCAGCGCCGAGGGCGGGGAGACCTTTAGTATCGGTTCGTAACACCAATCGGTACTAGAAGTTTTTAGGGGTTTTGGGTCATGATTTCTTTTTCCTTTAATTTTGTGTTTTCCATTTAATTATTTTTCATTTGCTGGTATTTTACGATATTACATATTGTACATGTTATGCACATATATATCATCGAATGTCTCGCACCACCATTCACACATACACATGTATATATATACAATTTGGTATATACAATTTCTCCTACATGGAGGCATTACTGCGGTAGCGGGTAATGGTATTCTCCTTTGGGATCTATGACCTGGTCGAGCAAAAATCCTGCTATTTTCTCTCCAATTGCTCGTACGCGCTCCATTGGTAGGAGCTTCTCCCGCACCTCAGAGAACTTTTAAGAAGGAGATCAATATGCATGTATTAGTTGTGTGATTAGATATCGATAATGATGTAAAAATTGTGAATAGTATTCTGGCAAACGTACCCATCACTGTCTAGCATTTCTGGTCCTTTCGAACGCCATCATGCGAATGTTCTCGCAAACGTAATATGCACATAAATTAGTCCCCGACGCCTGCTTCATGGCCTTTACGAGAATAGAATTCAATCTCTTACCCGCCGCGATCTTCTTGGCCGCCTGGATTTCCTGAAGGGCGCTCTGGGCCTCGGCTCGAGCCTCTTGTACGCTCTGGCGGGCCTTCGCAAGTTCGGACACTTGCGTCTTAGAATCACTGTCGGTGTCAAAACCGGAGGATCTCGGGTAGGGGGTCCCGAACTGTGCGTCTAAGGAGGATGGTAACAGGAGGCAGGGGACACGATGTTTACCCAGGTTCGGGCCCTCTTCAAGGAGGTAATACCCTACGTCCTGCTTGATTGTTCTTGATGATATGAGTATTACAAGAGTTGATCTACCACAAGATCATAGAGGCTAAACCCTAGAAGCTAGCCTATGGTATGATTGTATGTTGTCCTACGGACTAAACCCTCCGGTTTATATAGACACCGGAGGGGGCTAGGGTTACACAGAGTCGGTTACAAGGGAGGAGATCTACATATCCGTATTGCCTAGCTTGCCTTCCACGCCAAGGAGAGTCCCATCCGGACACGGGAGGAAGTCTTCAATCTTGTATCTTCATAGCCCAACAGTCCGGCCAAAGGATATAGTCCGGCTGTCCGGAGACCCCCTAATCCAGGACTCCCTCAGTAGCCCCTGAACCAGGCTTCAATGACAATGAGTCCGGCGCACAGTATTGTCTTCGGCATTGCAAGGCGGGTTCCTCCTCCGAATACTCCACGGAAGATTTTGGACCCAAGGATAGTGTCCAGCCCTACAAAATAATTTCCACATACCACCGTAGAGAGAATAATATTTCCACAAATCTAATCTGCTGACGTGTTTTGACAGCACGACGTTACGGCATGGCCCGGTCATTATTCGAACCGTTTTTCTCAACCAGCACCGCACATATCGCGAGGCGGTTTTCTTGACACGTCTTGTCGAAGCAGAGATCATGTCCCCCTTATTACGGGATTCTCATCAATACGGACGTGGGTAACCCACTCGTGCCCGTTGGTATGACTCCTCGATTTTAGGCGAGTCCAAAACGGCCGCGAGGAGGACGCTTGACATTCACCCTCTTTATAAAGAGGCCAAGACATGTCCCTTTTTCCTCTCGCGCTCAATCGAATCCTTCCCCTGCCTCGAGTTCCAACTGTTGGAAATATGCCCTAGAGGCAATAATAAATTAGTTATTATTATATTTCCTTGTTCATGATAATCGTTTATTATCCATGCTATAATTGTATTGATAGGAAACTCAGATACATGTGTGGATACATAGACAACACCATGTCTCTAGTAAGCCTCTAGTTGACTAGCTCGTTGATCAATAGATGGTTACGGTTTCCTGACCATGGACATTGGATGTCATTGATAACGGGATCACATCATTAGGAGAATGATGTGATGGACAAGACCCAATCCTAAGCCTAGCACAAGATCGTGTAGTTCGTATGCTAAAGCTTTTCTAATGTCAAGTATCATTTCCTTAGACCATGAGATTGTGCAACTCCCGGATACCGTAGGAGTGCTTTGGGTGTGCCAAACGTCACAACGTAACTGGGTGGCTATAAAGGTACACTACAGGTATCTCCGAAAGTGTCTGTTGGGTTGGCACGAATCGAGACTGGGATTTGTCACTCCGTGTAACGGAGAGGTATCTCTGGGCCCACTCGGTAGGACATCATCATAATGTGCACAATGTGATCAAGGAGTTGATCACGGGATGATGTGTTACGGAACGAGTAAAGAGACTTGCCGGTAACGAGATTGAACAAGGTATCGGGATACCGACGATCGAATCTCGGGCAAGTATCGTACCGATAGACAAAGGGAATTGTATACGGGATTGATTAAGTCCTTGACATCGTGGTTCATCCGATGAGATCATCGTGGAACATGTGGGAGCCAACATGGGTATCCAGATCCCGCTGTTGGTTATTGACCGGAGAACGTCTCGGTCATGTCTGCATGTCTCCCGAACCCGTAGGGTCTACACACTTAAGGTTCGATGACGCTAGGGTTATAAAGGAAGTTTGTATGTGGTTACCGAATGTTGTTCAGAGTCCCGGATGAGATCCCGGACGTCACGAGGAGTTCCGGAATGGTCCGGAGGTAAAGATTTATATATGGGAAGTCCTGTTTTGGTTACCGGAAGAGTTTCGGGGTTTATCGATAATGTACCGGGACCACCGGGAGGGTCCCGGGGGTCCACCAAGTGGGGCCACCTGCCCCGGGGGTCACATGGGCTGTAGGGAATGCTCCTTGGTCTACATGGGCCAAGGGCACCAATCCCACTAAGGCCCATGCGCCTAGAAGGGGAGAGGGGGCAAACCCTAAGGGCAGATGGGCCCTAAGGCCCATATACCCTGCGCCTCCCTCTCCTCCCCCTTATGGCCGTCACCCTTAGATGGGTTTGGGGCTGCCGCCCCTCTAGGGGTGGGAACCCTAGAGGGGGCGCAGCCTCCTCCCCTTCCCCTATATATATGAGGCCTAGGGGGCTGCCCATAACACACGTGATTCGATCTCTCGTTGGTGCAGCCCTGCATCTCTTCTTCCTCCTCTTCTGTGGTGCTTGGCGAAGCCCTGCAGGATAGCTACGCTCCTCCACCACCACCATGCCGTTGTGCTGCTGCTGGATGGAGTCTTCCTCAACCTCTCCCTCTCTCCTTGCTGGATCAAGGCATGGGAGACGTCACCGGGCTGTACGTGTGTTGAACGCGGAGGTGTCGTGCGTTCGACACTTGGTCATTGGTGATTTGAATCACGACGAGTACGACTCCATCAACCCCGTTCACTTGAACGCTTCCGCTTAGCGATCTACAAGGGTATGTAGATGCACTCTCCTTCCCCTCGTTGCTGGTCTCTCCATAGATAGATCTTGGTGACACGTAGGAAAATTTTGAATTTCTGCTACGTTCCCCAACAGTGGCATCATGAGCTAGGTCTATTGCGTAGATTCTATGCACGAGTAGAACACAAAGTAGTTGTGGGCGTTGATTTTGTTCAATATGCTTACCGTTACTAGTCCAATCTTGATTCGGCGGCATCGTGGGATGAAGCGGCCCGGACCAACCTTACACGTACTCTTACGTGAGACCGGTTCCACCGACTGACATGCACTAGTTGCATAAGGTGGCTGGCGGGTGTCTGTCTCTCCCACTTTAGTCGGATCGGATTCGATGAAAAGGGTCCTTATGAAGGGTAAATAGCAATTGGCATATCACGTTGTGGTTTTGCGTAGGTAAGAAACGTTCTTGCTAGAAACCCATAGCAGCCACGTAAAACATGCAAACAACAATTAGAGGACGTCTAACTTGTTTTTGCAGGGTATGCTATGTGATGTGATATGGCCCAAAGGATGTGATGAATGATATATGTGATGTATGAGATTGATCATGTTCTTGTAATAGGAATCACGACTTGCATGTCGATGAGTATGACAACCGGCAGGAGCCATAGGAGTTGTCTTAATTTATTTATGACCTGCGTGTCAACATAAACGTCATGTAATTACTTTACTTTATTGCTAACCGTTAGCTGTAGTAGTAGAAGTAATAGATGACGAGACAACTTCATGAAGACACGATGATGGAGATCATGATGATGGAGATCATGGTGTCATGCCGGTGACGAGATGATCATGGAGCCCCAAGATGGAGATCAAAGGAGCTATATGATATTGGCCATATCATGTCACTACTATTTGATTGCATGTGATGTTTATCATGTTTATACATCTTATTTGCTTAGAACGACGGTAGTAAATAAGATGATCCCTTACAACAATTTCAAGAAGTGTTCTCCCCTAACTGTGCACCGTTGCGACAGTTCGTGTTTCGAAGCACCACGTGATGATCGGGTGTTAGATTCTAACGTTCACATACAACGGGTGTAAGACAGATTTACACACGCGAAACACTTAGGGTTAACTTGACGAGCCTAGCATGTACAGACATGGCCTCGGAACACAGAAGACCGAAAGGTCGAGCATGAGTCGTATAGAAGATACGATCAACATGAAGATGTTCACCGATGTTGACTAGTCCGTCTCACGTGATGATCGGACACGGCCTAGTTGACTCGGATCATGTAATCACTTAGATGACTAGAGGGATGTCTATCTGAGTGGGAGTTCATAAGATAAACTTAATTATCCTGAACATAGTCAAAAGGATTTTGCAAATTATGTCGTAGCTCGCGCTTTAGTTCTACTGTTTAGATATGTTCCTAGAGAAAAATTAGTTGAAAGTTGAAAGTAGCAATTATGCGGACTAGGTCCGTAAACTGAGGATTGTCCTCATTGCTTCTTAGAAGGCTTATGTCCTTAATGCACCGCTCAGTGTGCTGAACCTCGAACGTTGTCTGTGGATGTTGTGAACATCTAACATACACATTTTGATAACTACGTGATAGTTCAGTTAAACGGTTTAGAGTTGAGGCACCGAAGACGTTTTTGAAACGTCGCGAAACATATGAGATGTTTTGAGGGCTGAAATTGGAATTTCAGGCTCGTGCCCACGTCAAGAGGTATAAGACCTCCGACAATTTTCTTAGCCTGCAAACTAAGGGAGAAAAGCTCAATTGTTGAGCTTGTGCTCAGATTGTCTGAGTACAACAATCATTTGAATCAAGTGGGAGTTGATCTTCCAGATGATATAGTGATGTTTCTCCGAAGTCATTACCACCAAGCTGCTAGAGCTTCGTGATGAACTATAATATATCAGGGACATATATGATGATCCTTGAGATATTCGCGATGTTTGACACCACGAAAGTAGAAATCAAGAAGGAGCATCAATTGTTGATGGTTAGTGAAACCACTAGTTTCAAGAAGGGCAAGGGCAAGAAGGGATACTTCATGAAACGACAATTCAGCTGCTGCTCTGGTGAAGAAACCCAAGGTTGAACCCAAACCCAAGACTAAGTGCTTCTGTAATAAGAGAAACAACCACTGGAGCAGAATTACCCTAGATACTTGGTAGATTAGAAGGCTGGCAAGGTCGATAGAAGTATATTGGATATACATTGTGTTGATGTGTACTTTACTAGTACTCCTAGTAGCACCAGGATATTAGATACCGGTTCGGTTGCTAAGTGTTAGTAACTCGAAATAAAAGCTACGAAATAAACGGAGACTAGCTAAAGGTGAGCTAACGATATGTGTTGGAAGTGTTTCCAATGTTGATATGATCAAATATCGTATGCTCCCTCTACCATCGAGATTGGTGTTTGCGTTGAGCATAGACATGATTGGATTATGTCTATCGCAATACGGTTATTCATTTAAGGAGAATAATGGTTACTCTGTTTATTTGAATAATACCTTCAATGGTCTTGCACCTAAAATGAATGGTTTATTGAATCTCGATCGTAGTGATACACATGTTCATGCCAAAAGATAGTAATGATAGTACCACCTACTTGTGGCACTGCCACTTAAGTCATATCGGTATAAAACGCATGAAGAAGCTCCATGTAGATGGATCTTTGGACTCACTCAGTTTTGAAAAGTTTGAGACATGCGAACCATGTCTATTGGTGTATATGCATGAAGAAACTCCATGCAAATGGACCGTTTGGACTCACTTGATTTTGAATCACTTGAGACATGCAAATCATACCACATGGGCAAGATGACTGAAAGCCTCGTTTTCAGTAAAATGGAACTAGAAAGCAACTTGTTGGAAGTAATACATTTTGATGTGTGCAGTCCAATGAGTGCTGAGGCATGTAGTGGATATCGTTATGTTCTTACTTCACAGATGATTTGAGTAGATGTTGAGTATATTTACTTGATGAATCACGAGTCTGAATTATTGAAAGGTTCAAGTAATTTCAGGGTGAAGTTGAAAGATCGTCGTGACAAGAGGATAAAATATCTATGATATGATCATAGAGATGAATATCTGAATTACGAGTTTGGCACAGAATTAAGACATTGTGGAAATTGTTTCACAACTAATACAGCCTGGAACACCATAGTGTGATGGTGTGTCCGAACATCATAACTGCACCCTATTGGATATGATGCATACCATGATGTCTCTTATCGAATTACCACGATAGTTTATGGGTTAGGCATTAGAGACAACCACATTCACTTTAAATAGGGCACCACGTAATTCCGATGAGATGACACCGTATGAACTATGGTTTAGAGAAACCTAAGCTGTCATTTCTTAAAAGTTTGGGGCTGCGACGCTTATGTGAAAAAGTTTCAGGCTGATAAGCTCGAACCCAAAGCGGATAAATGCATCTTCATAGGACACCCAAAACAGTTGGGTATACCTCCTGTCTCAGATCCGAAAGCAATAAGGGATTGTTTCTAGAATCGGGTCCTTTCTCGAGGAAAAGTTTCTCTCGAAAGAATTGAGTGGGAGGATGGTGGAGACTTGATGAGGTTTTGAACCGTCTCTTCAACTAGTGTGTGGACAGGGCACAGGAAGTTGTTCCTGTGGCACCTACACCAATTGAAGTGGAAGCTTATGATATTGATCATGAGACTTCGGATCAAGTCACTCCCAAACCTCGTAGGATGACAAGGATGCGTACTACTTCAGAGTGGTACGTAATCCTGTCTTGGAAGTCATGTTGCTAGACAACAATGAACCTACGAGCTATGGAGAAGCGATGGTGGGCCCGGATTCCGATAAATGGCTCGAGGCCATAAAATCCGAGAGAGGATCCATGTATGAAAACAAAGTGTAGACTTTGGAAGAACTACTTGATGGTCGTAAGGCTGTTGAGTACAGATGGATTTTAAAAGGAAGACGGACAATGATGGTATATGTCACCATTAAGAAAGCTCGACTTGTCGTTAAGTTCTTTCCGACAAGTTCAAGGAGTTGACTATGATGAGACTTTCTCACTCGTAGCGATGCTAAGAGTCTGTTGGAATTATATTAGCGATTACTGCATTATTTATGAAATCTTGCAGATAGGATGTCAAAACATTGTTTCCTCGACGTTTTTCTTGAGGAAAGGTTGTATGTGATACAACCGGAAGGTTTTGTCAATCCTGAAAGATGCTAATAAGTATGCAAAGCTCCAGCAATCCTTCTGAGGACTGGAGTAAGCATCTCGGAGTTGGAATGTATGCTTTGATGAGATGATCAAAGATTTTGGGTTTATACAAAGTTTATGAGAAACTTGTATTTCCAAAGAAGTGAGTGGGAGCACTATAGAATTTCTGATAAATATATGTTGTTGACATATTGTTGATCAGAAATGACGTAGAATTTCTAGAAAGCATATAGGGTTATTTGGAAAGTGTTTTCAATGGAGAGCCTGGATTAAGCTACTTGAACATTGAGCATCAAGATCTATAAGGATAGATCAAAACGCTTAATGGTACTTTCAAATGAGCACATACCTTTACATGATCTTGAAGGTGTTCAAGATGGATCAGTCAAAGAAGGAGTTCTTGCCTGAGTTGTAAGGTATGAAGTTAAGACTTAAAGCTCGACCACGGCAGAATAGAGAGATAGGACGAAGGTCGTCCCCTATGCTTAAGACGTAGGCTCTACAGTATGCTATGCTGTGTACCGCACCTGAAGTGTGCCTTGCCATGAGTCAGTCAAGGGGTACAAGAGTGATCCAAGAATGGATCACAGGACAGCGGTCAAAGTTATCCTTAGTAACTAGTGGACTAAGGAATTTTCTCGATTATGGAGGTGGTAAAAGAGTTCGTCGTAAAGAGTTACGTCGATGCAAGCTTAACACCTATCCGGATAGCTCTGAGTAGAGATACCGGATACATATAATGGAGCAACAATTTAGAATAGCTCCAAGTAGAACAGTTATTTGGATTAGCTCTAAACAGAACGTGGTAGCTACATCTAGGAGATGACATAGAGATTTGTAAAGCACACACGGATCTGAAAGGTTCAGACCCGTTGACTAAAACCTCTCTCACAAGCAACATGATCAAACCTAGAAATCATTGAGTGTTAATCACATAGTGATGTGAACTAGACTACTGACTCTAGTAAACTCTTGGGTGTTAGTCACATGGCGATGTGACTTGTGAGTGTTAATTACATGGCGATGTGAACTAGATTATTGACTCTAGTGCAAGTGGGAGACTGTTGGAAATATGCCCTAGAGGCAATAATAAATTAGTTATTATTATATTTCCTTGTTCATGATAATCGTTTATTATCCATGCTATAATTGTATTGATAGGAAACTCAGATACATGTGTGGATACATAGACAACACCATGTCCCTAGTAAGCCTCTAGTTGACTAGCTCGTTGATCAATAGATGGTTACGGTTTCCTGACCATGGACATTGGATGTCGTTGACAACGGGATCACATCATTAGGAGAATGATGTGATGGACAAGACCCAATCCTAAGCCTAGCACAAAGATCGTGTAGTTCGTATGCTAAAGCTTTTCTAATGTCAAGTATCATTTCCTTAGACCATGAGATTGTGCAACTCCCGGATACCGTAGGAGTGCTTTGGGTGTGCCAAACGTCACAACGTAACTGGGTGGCTATAAAGGTACATTACAGGTATCTCCGAAAGTGTCTGTTGGGTTGGCACGAATCGAGACTGGGATTTGTCACTCCGTGTAACGGAGAGGTATCTCTGGGCCCACTCGGTAGGACATCATCATAATGTGCACAATGTGATCAAGGAGTTGATCACGGGATGATGTGTTACGGAACGAGTAAAGAGACTTGCCGGTAACGAGATTGAACAAGGTATCGGGATACCGACGATCGAATCTCGGGAAAGTATCGTACCGATAGACAAAGGGAATTGTATACGGGATTGATTAAGTCCTTGACATCGTGGTTCATCCGATGAGATCATCGTGGAACATGTGGGAGCCAACATGGGTATCCAGATCCCGCTGTTGGTTATTGACCGGAGATCGTCTCGGTCATGTCTGCATGTCTCCCGAACCCGTAGGGTCTACACACTTAAGGTTCGATGACGCTAGGGTTATAAAGGAAGTTTGTATGTGGTTACCGAATATTGTTCGGAGTCCCGGATGAGATCCCGGACGTCACGAGGAGTTCCGGAATGGTCCGGAGGTAAAGATTTATATATGGGAAGTCCTGTTTTGGTTACCGGAAGAGTTTCGGGGTTTATCGGTAATGTACCGGGACCACCGGGAGGGTCCCGGGGGTCCACCAAGTGGGGCCACCTGCCCCGGGGGCCACATGGGCTGTAGGGAATGCTCCTTGGTCTACATGGGCCAAGGGCACCAGTCCCACTAAGGCCCATGCGCCTAGAAGGGGAGAGGGGGCAAACCCTAAGGGCAGATGGGCCCTAAGGCCCATATACCCTGCGCCTCCCTCTCCTCCCCCTTGTGGCCGCCACCCTTAGATGGGTTTGGGGCTGCCGCCCCTCTAGGGGTGGGAACCCTAGAGGGGGCGCAGCCTCCTCCCCTTCCCCTATATATATGAGGCCTAGGGGGCTGCCCATAACACACGTGATTCGATCTCTCGTTGGTGCAGCCCTGCATCTCTTCTTCCTCCTCTTCTGTGGTGCTTGGTGAAGCCCTGCAGGATAGCCACGCTCCTCCACCACCACCATGCCGTTGTGCTGCTGCTGGATGGAGTCTTCCTCAACCTCTCCCTCTCTCCTTGCTGGATCAAGGCGTGGGAGACGTCACCGGGCTGTACGTGTGTTGAACGCGGAGGTGCCGTGTGTTCGGCACTTGGTCATCGGTGATTTGAATCACGACGAGTACGACTCCATCAACCCTGTTCACTTGAATGCTTCCGCTTAGCAATCTACAAGGGTATGTAGATGCACTCTCCTTCCCCTCATTGCTGGTCTCTCCATAGATAGATCTTGGTGACACGTAGGAAAATTTTGAATTTCTGCTACGTTCCCCAACACCAACACCCCAGGCTCAAGTCAGGCACTTCGGACCTTCAACCATGTCCGGATCCAACCTGCAAGGTCGGTGGATGCCTTCCTCTGTCACAGAGGAGGACATCAAGAAGCTGAGAGAGGCCAGATATCTGACCGCCGAAATTTCGCACAGGCTGCCCGCCCGAGGGCAGGTCATCCCCACTCCCGAACCCAACGAGAGTGTTGTGTTTGTCTCTCACTTTCTCCGAGGACTAGGCCTCGCTCTGGATCCCTTTGTTAGGGGACTCATGTTCTATTATGGGCTGGTTTCCACGATCTGGCCCCGGATTCCCTCCTTCACATCTCGTCGTTCATCATCGTATGTGAGGCCTTCCTCCGCACTACCCCTCACTTTGGCCTGTGACTCAAGACCTTCAATGTGAAGCCGAAGATGATCGAGGGCGAAACGTAGAGTGCGGAGATGCCGTAATAAGCAAATGCGCTAATGCTCCATAGCCAGAGGGTTCCTTCCCAGAGGTATCCAGTTTGTGGCAGCGGGAGTGGTTTTATATCACAGCTCCCCAAAGTGCCAAGTGGGCAGCCATCCCTGCCTTTCGCTCGGGCCTCCCACCACAACTGACGTCATGGATCAGTGAGGGGCTAAACTAGGGTCCAGTAAATGATGTGATGATATTGCAGAGTCGCATCCGAGATCTCATTGAGAGAGACGCCAACCGGGTCACGGTGATGCAGGTCATGCTAGTTCGCCAGGTCCCGCCTTGCAAACGTAGACCTCTCCGTTTGTGGGAGTTCAACCCGGAGGGACCGTGAATCATTCAGCACTTCCTCGGCATGACGCTCGAGGAGATGTACAAGTTGTTCTTCGGATCACAAATAAAGTGTCCGGACACCATCGAGGATGCGGGTCTGAGCTGTAATCGCCCGGATACCCAAGTAAGTAATCCCATGGCCGAACACACTGTTTCTCTTATTCATCATAACATCATTCTGAGAAGTCGCTCTTTGACCAGGACTGGATAACAAAGGCGAAGATGATTAGGTGTCCGACCCCCTTTCCGAGGGCTTGGCCAATCCAGTACTAGACAGAGTGCTGGAGCCGGCGCCTTATCAAGTGCCCTCGAAGGAAGATAAAGGGGGAAATAAAGAGGCCGGAAGCGAGCCTCACTCACTACTCGCCCCAACCGGGGGAACGAGCGCCTCCGCGAAGGAGGACAACCAGGGAGAAGAATCTGACATTCCCTCTTCCCGGGGAAGGAAGAGGACCTCCTTTGAAGATCCGGAAACAAAGGTTTCCAAATGAGGGAAGAAATCTTCGCCAGAGGGTCCTGCCCCGGGGGGTACCCTTGCCGCACAGTGTCCGCAAGGGAATCAGCCCTCTACCGAGCTGTAAGTAATCAAAAAGTACTTGGTAGTGAAAATATCCTACCTTACTTCTGAAGACAATAACCAAAGCTTATATCTTGTAGTTCAGATCGTAGCCCTTATCGACAGAGTTCGTCTTCGGGGGATCTTCTTCCGGAGATGATGGAGAGTGAAACACCTTCCCCTGCCACCCCGCCTCATGAGGCGGGCGACCCTGAAGTGTCATCGTGGAAGGTTTCTCCTGATCCGCCAAGGCCAGGGGGTAATCCCTTAGCCACCCGGAGTCCTCAGTATTCGGCTCCTAAAGAGAGCAACAACAAGAGTCCGGAACCGTATAGTGTGCGGTCGGACGCACTGAAGGATCTTCTGGAGCAAGCGGCCATCTCAGAAGCGCATCGTACGCTAATGAGTACGGTAGTTGAAAGGATTTCATCCGCTGAAAGCGGATTGCATGAAGCTTTTATGAGTCTGCTGAAAGGCTTTGAGGTACGTGACATAGTGTATGTTTTTGACAGTACTGCACACGTTAGGTGTGCCCTATGCAGATAGTATCCCCCAAGACTCTGGTTGTCATCGAAAATGGCGGCAAACAGAGGATCATAGTCTCAGGTAATAACTAGACCGCCTTTATGTGCAGGTGGCTGAAGCTCCGGTGGCTAGCCGGACTGATGGGTTTGCCGAGCTAAAGCGGCAACTTGATGCGGCAGATGCCGACATCGTGCTTGTCAACAAGCGGCTTGACGAGGCACAGGGTAAGTGATTTCTTCGGTGATCAACGCATAGTAAGAGGAGCAGGATGCCAATATCTTTAATATGTTGTGACTGCAGATGGATCTGTGATAACCCACAAGTATAGGGGATCGCAACAGTTTTCGAGGGTAGAGTATTTAACCCAAATTTATTGATTCGACACAAGGGGAGCCAAAGAATATTCTCAAGTATTAGCAGCTGAGTTGTCAATTCAACCACACCTGGAAACTTAGTATCTGCAGCAAAGTGTTTAGTAGCACATTAATATGATAGTGGTGGTAACGGCAACAAAAGTAAAGACAGCAAAAGTAATGTTTTTGGTATTTTGTAGTGATTGTAACAGTAGCAGCGGGAAAGTAAATAATCGTAAACCAGTATATGGAAAACTCGTAGGCACCGGATCAGTGATGGATAATTATGCCGGATGCGGTTCATCATGTAACAGTCATAACATAGGGTGACACAGAACTAGCTCCAGCTCGTCAATGTAATGTAGGCATGTATTCCGTATATAGTCATACGTGCTTATGGAAAAGAACTTGCATGACATCTTTTGTCCTACCCTCCCGTGGCAGCGGGGTCCTATTGGAAACTAAGGGATATTAAGGCCTCCTTTTAATAGAGAACCGAAACAAAGCATTAACACATAGTGAATACATGAACTCCTCAAACTATGGTCATCACCGGGAGTGGTCCCGATTATTGTCACTTTGGGGTTGCCGGATCATAACACATAGTAGGTGACTATAGACTTGCAAGATAGGATCAAGAACTCACATATATTCATGAAAACATAATAGGTTCAGATCTGAAATCATGGCACTCGGGCCCTAGTGACAAGAATTAAGCATAGCAAAGTCATAGCAACATCAATCTCAGAACATAGTGGATACTAGGGATCAAACCCTAACAGAACTAACTCGATTACATGATAAATCTCATCCAACCCATCACCGTCCTGCAAGCCTATGATGGAATTACTCACGCACGATGGTGAGCATCATGAAATTGGTGATGGAGGATGGTTGATGACGATGACGACGACGAATCCCCCTCTCCGGAGCCCCGAACGGACTCCAGATCACCCCTCCCGAGAGGTTTTAGGGCTTGGCGGCGGCTCCGTATCGTAAAACGCGATGATTTCTTCTCTATGATTTTTTTCTCTCCGAAAGCAAATATATAGAGTTGGAGTTGGCGCCGGAGGGTTTCGAGGGGGCCCACGAGGTAGCGGGGCACGCCCTAGGGGGGGCGCCCCCCACCCTCATGGAAAGGGTGTGGGCCCCCTGGTCTTCATATTTGGCAAGGATTTTTTATTATTTTTTTCTAAGGTATTCCGTGGAGTGTCAGGACTTTCCGAGAATATTTGCTTTCTGCACATAAAACAACACCAAGGTAATTCTGCTGAAAATAGCGTCAGTCCAGGTTAGTTCCATTCAAATCATACAAGTTAGAGTCCAAAACAAGGGCAAAAGTGTTTGGAAAAGTAGATACGACGGAGACGTATCAACTCCCCCAAGCTTAAACCCTTGCTTGTCCTCAAGCAATTCAGTTGACAAACTGAAAGAAAGAAAGAAAAACTTTTACAAACTCTGTTTGCTCTTGTTGTTGTAACTATGTCAAGCCAGCATTCAAGTTTTCAGCATAGATCATAACTAACCACATTTGAAATAATCCTCGGGTCTCACAGTTACTCGTATCAATAGCATAATCAACTAGCAAGTCATAATGATAAATCTCGGATGACAACACTTTCTCAAAACAATCATAATATGATATAACAAGATGGTATCTCGCTAGCCCTTTCTGAGACCGCAAAACATAAATGCAGAGCACCTTTAAAGATCAAGGACTGACTAGACATTGTAATTCATGGTAAAAGAGATCCAATCATAGTCATACCCAACATAGATTAATAGTGATGAATGCAAATGACGGCTGTGCTCTCCAGCTAGTGCTTTTTAATAAGAGGGTGATGACTCAGAATAAAAGTAAATGGATAGGCCCTTCGCAGAGGGAAGCAGGGATTTGTAGAGGTGCCAGGGCTCGGTTTTGAAATAGAGATAAATTTTATTTTGAGCGGTATACTTTCATTGTCAACGTAACAACTAAGAGATGGCGATATCTTCCATGCTAAACACATTATAAGCGGTTCCCAAACAGAATGGTAAAGTTTATACTCCCCCTCCACCAACAAGCATCAATCCATGGCTTGCTCGAAACAACGAGTGCCTCCAACATGCATCAAGTCCCAGGGGGAGTTTTGTTTGCAATTAATTTTTATTTAGTTTGCATAAAGCATGGGACTGGGCATCCCGGTGACCAGCCATTTTCTCGTGAGTGAGGAGCGGAGTCCACTCCTCTTGAGAATAACCCGCCTAACATGGAAGATAAGGACAACCTTTGTTGATACATGAGCTATTCGAGCATACAAAACAGAATGTTTATTTGAAGGTTTAGAGTTTGGCACATACAAATTTACTTGGAACGGCAAGTAAATACCACATATAGGAAGGTATAGTGGACTCATCTGGAATAACTTTGGGGGTTTAAGGGATTGGATGCACAAGCAGTATTCCCGCTTAGTACAGGTGAAGGCTAGAAAAAGACTGGGAAGCGACCAACTAGAGAGCGACAACGGCCATGTACATGCATTAAAATTAATAAACATTGGATGCAAGCATGAGTAGGATATAATCCACCATGAACATAAATATCATGAAGGCTATGTTGATTTTGTTTCAACTACATGCGTGAACATGTGCCAAGTCAAGTCACTTAAATCATTCAAAGAAGGATACCACCCCATCATACCACATCATAGTCATCTCAATAGCATGTTGGCACACAAGGTAAATCATTATAACTCATAGCTAATCAAGCATGTCACAAGCAACTATGATCTCTAATTGTCATTGCAAACATGTTTATTCATAATAAGCTGAATCAAGAACGACGGGCTCATCATATTTACAAAAACAAAAGAGGTCGAGTTCATACCAACTTTTCTCATCTCAGTCAGTCCATCATATATCATCATAATTGCCTTTCACTTGCACGACCGAACGGCGGGAATAATAATAAGAGTGCACGTGCATTGGACTAAGCTGGAATCTGCGAGCATTCAACAAACAGGAGAAGACAAGGCAATATGAGCTCTGGGTTAAATCAACAATAATGCATATAAGAGCCACTTCAACGATTTAATTATGGTCTTCTCCTGCTGACCCCCAAAGAAAAGAAAATAAAATAAAACTATTTACATGGGAAATCTCCCAACAAGCAAAAGAAGAGCGGGAAATATTTTTTTGGGTTTTCTTTTTAATTACTACTACAGCAGGAAAGTAAATTACTACTATTTTTTGTTTTTCTTAAGGTTTACTAAACACACAAGAAGAAAGCAGGAAAAGGAAAATAAACTAGCATGGATATTACAGTGAAAAAGTATGAGCACCGACATCTAGCAACGAGTGTGTGTGAACATAAATGTAATGTCGGTGAGAAATACATACTCCCCCAAGCTTAGGCTTTTGGCCTAGGTTGGTCTATGGCCACGGCTGGCCTGGCGGATATCCATAATAATAGTTGTTGGGGTCGTACTGTGATGAGGAGGAATAGTTGGGATCATACTGTTGTGTAGCGGTTATCGCCTGCTGAGCTGCAGCGTGGAGTCGAGCTGCCTCCGCTCTCCTCTCGTACTCTTCTACCTCCTCTCTGGTAATAACATATCTTCCTTTTGTCTGTGAATCAAAGAAGGCAGGAGCAGGGAGAGTAATACGGAAAACACGTCGTTTATCAAAAATTAAGCGATATAAGAGAGGAGATTCAGGCCTCTCGACAAACTGATGCGAAGCCATAGAGTTATAATCTAAATATGCATGAGGCAACTCCATATCACCCTCACGAATGTCTATTTCAAGAAAATGAGCTAAGCGGGTTGCGTAAATTCCTCCAAAGAAATCTCCATTATGTCTATTATGATGCAACCTACGAGCTACAATGGCTCCCATATGATAAGATTGGTCTCCTAACACATCACTCCTAAGAATGCTAAGATCAGGGACACACATGTGACATGCTTCATCCTTAGCATTTATGCATCTACCAATAAAGAGAGCAAAATAATGTATAGTAGGAAAGTGAATGCTCCGTATGGTAGCCTGCGTTATGTCTCTGGATTCCCCCACAATTATACTAGCAAGAAAGTTTCTAAATTCAGATTTAGGGGGATCCCTAATACTGCCCCATGATGGAAGTTTGCACGCAAGAGTGAAATCCTCTAAGTCCATTCTATAAGATTTATCATAAAGATCAAACATGACTGAAGGAGAATTACGCGAAGATGAATACTCAAACCTCCTCACAAATGAACTTGTGAGATCATGATACAGGGGGCATTTGTTGGCCTCAAATTCCTCAAGACCGGCATTGCACAAATATGCTTTGAATTCTTCTTTAATTCCCGCACGGTCCATAAAATTTTCTGACGGCCATTCGCAAGGCCGTACTGGAGCGTCTCTTGGTGGATCCTCGTCAGCATCGCGCATAGCAATTCTGGGTCCTTGCTTCTTAGAGGAACCACCTTGGAACATCTTCCTAAACATATTGTTTTTCTCTGAAAAATTCTGAAATTTTTAGTAACTTCAAAATAAAAGTGAACCAACTTCAATAAAACTGGTAGCAACTACTCCTACAAGCGCGCAGAGCCCATATCAAGCATTAGAACTACTTGGAACCATATAAATTTGACATGCAAGCTCAAGAACATGGTCACCTATGCAGCACAAATTTGCAAAGAATAAAGCACTAGAACAAAAACTAATTGGACCAACGGAGGAGTCACATACCAAGGAACAATCTCCCCAAGCAGTTTTGCGAGAGGTGCTTTGAGCAAGGAGATCAAAAATCGTAGCAAAAGTGGCTAGAACTCGTGCTTGAGTTGGTTTTTCGGGTTTGTGTGAGATAGAGGAAGAAGATGGGTGCTGGGATAAGTGGAGGAGGGCCACCATGGGCCCATGAGGCAGGGGGCGCGCCCTATAGGGGGGGCGCCCACCACCCTCGTGACCAGGTGGCAGCTCCTCCCGCGGTAATTTTTGCACAGTAAATTCTCAAATATTCCCGAAAAAATCATATTAAATTGGCATGGCATTCTGAGGACTTTTATTTTCGGGATATTTTTATATTACACGGATAAGCCAGGAAACAGTCAGAAAAAAAATACTATTTTTACTTTATTTCTACTAATTAACAGAAAATATAAAGAGGGTACAAAAGGTTGTGCTTCTAGTTTCATCCATCTCATGCTCATCAAAAAGAATCCACTAACAAGGTTGATCAGGTCTTGTTAACAAACTCATTCCGATAATCATGAAACCGGAGAAATTTCGAATAACACTAAGTTACCTCAATGGGGATATGCACATCCCCAATAATAAGAATATCATATTTCTTCTTGACAGTTGGTAGAGGAAATTCAAAACCTCCAAATATAATCGATGGAATTTTTCCAATAGAGTTGATACTATGAACTTGAGGTTGTTTCCTCGGAAAGTGTACCGTATGCTCATTACCATTAACATGAAAAGTGACATTGCCTTTGTTGCAATCAATAACAGCCCCTGCAGTATTAAGAAAAGGTCTTCCAAGAATAATAGACATACTATCATCCTCGGGAATATCTAGAATAACAAAGTCCGTTAAAATAGTAACATTTGCAATCACAACGGGCACGTCCTCACAAATACCGACAGGTATAGCAGTTGATTTATCAGCCATTTGCAAAGATATTTCAGTAGGTGTCAACTTATTCAAGTCAAGTCTACGATATAAAGAGAGAGGCATAACACTAACACCGGCTCCAAGATCACATAAAGCAGTTTTAATATAATTTCTTTTAAAGGAGCAAGGTATAGTAGGTACTCCGGGATCTCCAAGTTTCTTTGGTATTCCACCCTTAAAAGTATAATTAGCAAGCATAGTGGAAATTTCAGCTTCCGGTATCTTTCTTTTCTTAGTAATGATATCCTTCATATATTTAGCATAAGGATTTGTTTTGAGCACATCAGTTAATCGCATACGTAAAAAGATAAGTCTAATCATTTCAGCAAAGTGCTCAAAATCCTCATCATCCTTCTTCTGGGATGGTTTCGGAGGAAAAGGCATGGGTTTCTGAACCCAAGGTTCTCTTTCTTTCCCGTGTTTCCTAGCAACAAAGTCTCTTTTATCATAACGTTGATTCTTTGATTGTGGGTTATCAAGATCAATAGCAGGTTCAATTTCTACATCATTATCATTTCTAGGTTGAGCATCATCATGAACATCATCATTAATATTTTTACTAGGTTCATGTTCATTACCAGATTGTGTTTCAGCATCAGACATAGAAATATCATTTGGATTATCAGGTGGTTCAGCAATAGGTTCACTAGAAGTTTGCACAGTTCTATCATGTTTCTTTTTCTTCTTTTTAGAAGAACTAGGTGCATCAATATTATTTCTCCGAGAATCTTGCTCGATTCTTTTAGGGTGGCCTTTAGGATACAAAGGTTCCTGAGTCATTCTACCAGTTCTAGTAGCCAATCTAACAGCATAATCATTTTTCTTACTATTCATTTCATGGAGCAATTCTTTTTGAGCTTTAAGTACTTGTTCTACTTGAGTGGTAACCATAGAAGCATGTTTGCTAACAAGTTTAAGTTCACCTCTAATATTAGCCATATAATCACCCAAGTATTTAATTATATTGGAATCATATTTCAATTGTCTACCAAAATAAGCATTGAAATTTTCTTGTTTGACAATAAAATTATCAAACTCATCAAAGCATTGCCTAGCAGACTTATAGTAAGGGATATCACCTTCATCAAATCTATAGAGAGAATTTACCTTTACTACCTGTGTCGGGATATCGGGAGGTTCCTCAATGAATAAAGGATTAAGATCATATACTTCGTCAACAGGCGATATATTAAGACCATGTATTTCTTCAATAGGAGGTAAATTCTTAACATCTTCAGCTTTAATACCTTTTTCTTTCATAGATTTCTTTGCCTCTTGCATATCTTCGGGACTGAGAAATAGAACACCTCTCTTCTTCGGAGTTGGTTTAGGAATAGGCTAAGTAATTGGAGCGGGAGCTGGCTCAGGAGCTAGCTCAGGAGGTGCCCAATTATTTTCATTTGTCAACATATTATTCAATAGAATTTCAGCTTCATCCGGTGTTCTTTCCCTGAAAAGAGAACCAGCACAACTATCCAGGTAATCTCTGGAAGCATCGATTAGTCCATTATAAAAGATATCAAGTATTTCAGGTTTCTTAAGAGGATGATCAGGCAAAGCATTAAGTAACTTGAGAAGCCTCCCCCAAACTTGTGGGAGACTCTCTTCTTTAATTTGCACGAAATTGTATATTTCCCTCAAAGCAGCTTGTTTCTTATGAGCAGGGAAATATTTAGCAGAGAAGTAATAAATCATATCCTTGGGACTACGCACACAACCAGGATCAAGAGAATTAAACCATATCTTAGCATCACCCTTTAATGAGAACGGAAATATTTTGAGTAAATAGAGGTAACGTGATCTCTCATTATTAGTGAACAGGGCAGCGATATCATTTAACTTAGTAAGATGTGCCACAACAGTTTCAGATTCATAGCCATAGAAAGGATCAGATTCAACCAAAGTAATTATATCTGGATCAACAGAGAATTCATAATCCTTATCAGGAACACAGATAGGTGAAGTTGCAAAAGCAGGATTAGGTTTCATTTTATCTCTAAGTGATTCTTTGTTCCATTTAATCAATAACCTCTTAAGCTCGTATCTATCTCTACAGGCTAAAATAGCTAAAGAAGAATCTTTATCAAAAAGATAACCTTCAGGAATAACAGGCATATTTTCATCATCACTATCATCATCGTATTCAGTTTCATCAATTTCTCTTTCTCTAGCCCTAGCAATTTGTTCTTCAAGAAATTCACTAAGGGGCACAGTAGTATCAGGCATAGAAGCAGTTTCATCATAAGTACCATGCATAGTAGAAGTGGCATCATCAATAACATGCGACATATCAGAACGAATAGCAGAAGCAGGTTTAGGTGTCGCTAACTTACTCATAACAGAAGGTGAATCAAGTGCAGAGCTAGATGGCAGTTCCTTACCTCCCCTCGTAGTTGAGGGATAGATCTTGGTTTTTGGATCTCTCAAGTTCTTCATAGTGTCCAGCAGATATAAATCCCAAGTGACTCAAAGAATAGAGCTATGCTCCCCGGCAACGGCGCCAGGAAAAGGTCTTTATAACCCACAAGTATAGGGGATCGCAACAATTTTCGAGGGTAGAGTATTTAACCCAAATTTATTGATTCGACACAAGGGGAGCCAAAGAATATTCTCAAGTATTAGCAACTGAGTTGTCAATTCAACCACACCTGGAAACTTAGTATCTGCAGCAAAGTGTTTAGTAGCACAGTAATATGATAGTGGTGGTAACGGCAACAAAAGTAAAGACAACAAAAGTAATGTTTTTGGTATTTTGTAGTGATTGTAACAGTAGCAGCGGGAAAGTAAATAAGCGTAAACCAGTATATGGAAAACTCGTAGGCACCGGATCAGTGATGGATAATTATGCCGGATGCGGTTCATCATGTAACATTCATAACATAGGGTGACACAGAACTAGCTCCAGTTCGTCAATGTAATGTAGGCATGTATTCCGTATATAGTCATACGTGCTTATGGAAAAGAACTTGCATGACATCTTTTGTCCTACCCTCCCGTGGCAGCGGGGTCCTATTGGAAACTAAGGGATATTAAGGCCTCCTTTTAATAGAGAACCGGAACAAAGCATTAACACATAGTGAATAGATGAACTCCTTAAACTATGGTCATCACCGGGAGTGGTCCCGATTATTGTCACTTTAGGGTTGCCGGATCATAACACATAGTAGGTGACTATAGACTTGCAAGATAGGATCAAGAACTCACATATATTCATGAAAACATAATAGGTTCAGATCTGAAATCATGGCACTCGGGCCCTAGTGACAAGCATTAAGCATAGAAAAGTCAGAACATAGTGGATACTAGGGATCAAACCCTAACAGAACTAACTCGATTACATGATAAATCTCATCCAACCCATCATCGTCCAGCAAGCCTATGATGGAATTACTGACGCACGGCGGTGAGCATCATGAAATTGGTGATGGAGGATGGTTGATGATGACGACGGCGACAAATCCCCCTCTCTAGAGCCCTGAACGGACTCCAGATCAGCCCTCCCGAGAGGTTTTAGGGCTTGGCGGCGGCTCCGTATCGTAAAACGCGATGATTTCTTCTCTCTGATTTTTTTCTGTCCGAAAGCAAATATATAGAGTTGGAGTTGGCGTCGGAGGGTTTCCAGGGGGCCCACGAGGTAGGGGGCGCGCCCTAGGGGGGGCGCCCCACCCTCGTGGAAAGGGTGTGGGCCCCCTGGTCTTCATATTTGGCGAGGATTTTTTATTATTTTTTCCTAAGGTATTCCGTGGAGTTTCAGGACTTTCCGAGAATATTTGCTTTCTGCACATAAAACAACACCAAGGTAATTCTGCTAAAAACAGCGTCAGTCCAGGTTAGTTCCATTCAAATCATACAAGTTAGAGTCCAAAATAAGGGCAAAAGTGTTTGGAAAAGTAGATACGACAGAGACGTATCAATCTGCCACCGTGGAGAACCTTCGGGCAGAGCTTGCCTGGGCCAAGGAACAAGGAAGGAATAGTGATGCGGCCGCTCTAAGGGCGGTCGAAGAGCTGCGGGCCGAACAGTTCGCGCATCACCAGAGCAAGGAAAGGATAGCCAAGATGGCCATTGAGTTGAAAGATGCCACTGACCGTTACCAGCTTCTTGAAGAAGAAAGCCGAGCAAGGGCGACGGACCTAGAGAAGGCCATGGTAGTAGCCAAGGAAGCCCGCTCTAAAATCAGAACGATGAAGGAGGAGCTGCATCAAGCTGCGGATATCGTGGCTGGGAAGCCCTTCTTGTTGCGGACTAAGTTCGGAGATCCGAAGTATGCTCCTCTTGATCAACTATGGAGTTCTGCGGACGCCTATGTGGATTTGGCGGCAAGTGTTGCTGATGCGGCCGAGTACTTCAAGGATCAAGGAGATCGCGAAGTGGAAAAGCTGTTCTGGTCACAGTTCCATGCTCCAGTGCGTCCGCTGCTGCTGAATGAGCAAATGGATGAGTGGGCCAAGCTCCATAGGTTGTCCGGACTCGCCATGAGGTCCGTTGTGGATCATCTGTGGCCGGGAGGGCCAAGGCCGAATAGTTACTTTAGTTTGGTGCAACAATTCCTTGGTGATGTGCCGCCCATTGATGCTATGAAGAGGTCGGCGTGCATAGAGGGTGCGCGGATGGCCTTTGCCCGTGTCAAGACATACTGGGCAAAGATGGAGGCCACCACTGTTGCAACACAGGGTTCGGCCGTGGGCCGAGTGGCTGTCGAGCACTACTTTGAAGAAGTTCTTGAAGGCGCTCGTTCGATAGAGGCTCAGTGCTCGAAGAGTATTATGTTCTAGTGACATGTACTCCCATTGTAAAAACAATGTTTTATTGAGTTATGAAGGCTGTGTTTATACTTTTGCCTAAAAGTATTATGATGCCTCCTATGCGGCCGTTTATGTATATATGTATATAACCTGAAAGTTTGCAGTCGTCGGCTTCCGCCCCCACGCATATAATGCGGGGGTGTTCGCAAAAAAACACGTATTCACACTTGATCCAACGTCTTGGTCCATTAAGGAGGTGGTAGTGCAGCGAACGAGGCAATCAGACTATATTGTTTTAACACTTTCACTTAGCCATAGGAGTTTGACGGTGGGGCTACTATATAGCCCCTGGTACTTCGGCGCTCGTCCAAATACGGGGCGCATACGTACATGACCGGGAAATGGCCCTTCGTTAATGCGGAGGAATCCCGAAGATTCCGCTGGGTCATCGAGTGGTTGACCAGTCTCGCGCTATATCATGACAGTCAGTTTTCGGCTTTCTCTACTAAGGTGCTCATCCGGATGAACCAGGGCACAATTGCAGTAGTTCTCCCAGTTCTAGCTTAGCCGATATAGCGGAACATAAGGTACCAAAACATGGGAGCCAGGCAAACCCAACATTTGACCAAAGACATGATTCGGAGCTGATGCATATAAGGCCAAACTCACGACGCCGAACACTCCCTAAGGTATTCTGTCTTTATAACATATGCCGGGCTGAACAATGCCCTTAATAATAAACCTCGGGTGTCCAGGTACGTGCAATATCCTGACGTGGCCACATGTCAATACGTCGGCATCCTTCTTGGTTGTATTGAGTATCTGGAGGATGTGAACAACATGAGACAGTAAAAAAGGTTTACGCAGGGTCTTAATCTAAAAGGAAACCTTTGAGCGGGTCCCTGCTGCACGTCTGCGCCTATGTCTCCGTTGTGCCGTGTCCTGGACGGGTGTAGCACGATTGTCATCTGTAAAAGAGAAGAACTTAGGTGAAAGTTGTCGTGCCAGAAAATTGGTTATTGTTAATAAACCATTAAAATTTAAGATAAGTAAAGTTGAGTCGGACTAGCCCCGATGACACGCGGGAAGCCCCTGGTACCGTCTAGGAGGGCTTGATCATCAAACCAATCTCATGTATATGTAGTGGTGCACCGGACTCGTCTAACCATGTCCGTGGTCTTGACGACCTGTCATTTTTTCTGGTTGGTGAGGCCGTCTAGTGCTCGGTGGCTAAAGCCGCCGCACATTCTTCCGCGCGTAGAGCAAGCTTAGTATTTCTGCTAACTGTGATGGTGCCACGTGGACCGGGCATCTTAAGCTTTAGGGAAACGTAATGCGGGATTGCATTAAAACGAGCGAAAACCGCTCTTCCGAGTAGTGCCTGATAGCCACTTCGGAATGGACCGATGTAGAAAGTTAACCTTTCGCTTCGGAAGTTATCGGAAGAACCGAATACAACCTCTAGTAATAGAGAGCCCGTGCAGCGGGCCTCTAGGCCTGGTATTACTCCCTTGAAGGTAGTAGTACGGTGGCTTATTTTTGCCGGGTCTATTTGTAACATCCCGAACACACCCGCCGGTGGTCGTTACTCCTGGCGGGATCTAGACTGGCCCCACAGATCAATACTAGTCTTTTCTGCGCACTTTGTCCTCACTCGTGCACACCCGGGAGCAACTTCCCGGTCGGTCACCCATCCTAACACTACTCCAAGCTGAGCACGCTTAACTTTGGAGTTCTGTCCGAATGGGCTCCCGGAAAAGAAGGATTTCCTTATTTATATGAGTAGTCTATGATCCCTAATAAGCCGGGCCATCACACTAACCCCATTTTGCGGACTGTGTCCTGATATATCAGATTTAGACCACTGCCGCCGTCCATGAGGACTCGTGTGAGATGGTATCCATTTATTATTGGGTCTAACACCAAGGCGCCAATCCTTCGTGCCGGATGCTTGTCGCGTGATCCCCGCGATCAAAACTGATCGGGCAGGCTAACCAGGGGTTGAACCTAGGGGTGACGGGCTCTATGGCGCGTGTGTCTCGGAGTGCATGTTTGCTTCTCCTTTTCGTCACATGGATCATTGAGGGAGTCCTGGATTAGGGGGTGTCCGGGTAGCCAGACTATACCTTCAGCCGGACTCCAGGACTATGAAGATACAAGATTGAAGACTTCGTCCCATGTCCGGATGGGACTTTCCTTGGCGTGGAAGGCAAGCTTGGCGATGCGGATATTTAGATCTCCTACCATTGTAACCGACTTTGTGTAACCCTAACCCTCTCCGGTGTCTATATAAACCAGAGGGTTTTAGTCCGTAGGAAAACTTCATCATACAACAATCATACCATAGGCTAGCTTTTAGGGTTTAGCCTCCTTGATCTCGTGGTAGATCTACTCTTGTACTATCCATATCATCAATATTAATCAAGCAGGACGTAGGGTTTTACCTCCATCAAGAGGGCTCGAACCTGGGTAAAACATCGTGTTCCTTGCCTCCTGTTACCATCCGGCCTAGACGCACAGTTCGGGACCCCCTACCAGAGATCCGCCGGTTTTGACACCGACATTGGTGCTTTCATTGAGAGTTCCTCTGTGCCGTCGCAATCAGGAAGGATGCCTCTTCCCGTCTTTAAAGACGGCGCCGTTACTAAGGGAGCCTTGGCTGTCGGCCAAACTCTCCGGCTAGGCGGTTTTCTCATGACCGCCTGTTCGGCCGTTGCGCCGACGGTGACCTCTCGGGTCATCAAAAGCAATCTTCACGTCAGCTCGGAACTCGTCGAGCAGTTAGATCCAATGGAGCTCTCTTCCGTAAACGAGCTCTTGGATCGCATCGCCGCCTTGGGGGTCACTACGGATTATGACCAGGTTGGGCTTAAACCCGATCTAAGAGAAATTAATTCTCCCCAAGTCACCCATCACGTTGCCGTGGTAGAGGCACAGTGCGGCGACTCTTCATCTATCTTAAGGACTAGCTACGTCCGGATTCCCGATCCCTCCAAGCCGGATACCCGCGGAGGGGAGGATGTAACTCAAGACCTGAACTTAGAATCAGGCAACGGGCTAGATTCACTGGACAACATCCAAGAATCCAAACTTCAGAGTTCGGAAACTCCTTGGCCTCTGAGTCTTAGATTGGGTGAAGTTCCGGATTTAATTCCACCCACCCACCCGAACATAAGCGATCTATCCCAAATCAGGCAAAAGCCCGAAGAAACAGTACATCATTACTGGGCAAGGTTCCTCCTGGTTATGAACAGGATAAAGGACTGCCGCGAGGAAGACGCAATCTCAATCTTTTGCAATAATTGCACGGACAAGGGAATCCTCAACGCCACAGGTCGTCGTGATATTACACGCTTCTGCTGACTTGGCGTCCATAGTACAAAAGTACTGTGCGATGGAAAGCGCCCGGAAAACCAAAACTAAATTTTGGGACAATCCGGCCCTGAATAGAAACCTCGTCCGAAATAGAAGGGTGCATCATCATCAGACACCCAGGTTAAAAACCAAAAACCAAAACCCTCTATAGGGAATGGAATTGTACTGGAGGGATGGCTTAATGGACCCTGTAAAATTCATAGTACAGAGGACGCCACACCAACTCATAGCCTTAGAGCATGTTGGATACTCTGGCAGGTGGCCAAAAGGGGCGAAGATCTCCTAATTCCGGAGGCCGCAGAAAGCCACCTCAGGGACTCCAGTACAGTCTTAACAGTCTTTGAGACTTTCACATCAAATAATATGCGAAAAAGAACACTCCGCAGCCTCGCCGAAGTCTATCAAGTAGCAACAATAAACCCATGGAGTGACACGGCTATTACTTTTAATGCCAGTGATGAACCTAAATCCGAACAGCTCGAGCACCAGCCGCATTGGTACTCAGTCCTATAGTGGACGGCTTTCGCCTCACCAAGGTACTCATGGACGGAGGCAGCGGATTGAACCTCATTTATGAGGAAACCCTTCAAAAAATGGAAATAGACTGGAACCGCATTGAGCGAAGCAGCACAACCTTTAGAGGAATAATCCCCAGTCGGGAAGCGCGCTGTGCAGGAAAAATCACACTAGATGTGGTGTTCGGCACGCCGGATAATTATAGGTCCGAAGAGGTCACATTCCAAGTGGCCCCGTTCAGTAGCGGATACCACGCTCTGCTGGGGCGGGAAGCGTTTACAATCTTCCAAGCAATACCCCATTACGGGTACATGAAGCTCAAGATGCCCGGGCCGAACGGAATCATCACTCTCGCTAGTGATCCGGACATAGCACTCCGCGCCGAAAACAAGACAGCCGCATTGGCCCTTGAGGCACTGTCCGAAGCCCTAGCGGCTGAGGAACTGACTACGCTGCGCTCCACGATAAACAGGGACGATGTGATACTCGATAAAAGATCCAAGTCCACCTCCTTTAAACCAGCGGATGAAATAGTCAAATTCCAGGTCCATCCAACGGACCCCAATAAAACAGCTTCCATCGGGGCACGATTAAACCCCGATGTAGACGCCGCACTGCGAGAATTCCTACGGGAGAACTGGGACATTTTTGCCTGGCACCCTTCAGACATGCCAGGAATCCCACGCAGGCTGGCCGAACACAGCTTAAATATCCTAAAAGGATTCAAACCTGTCAAACAAGCCCTTCGGCGTTTCTCTGAGCCCAAGAGACAGGCAATGGGAGAGGAGCTAGCCAAACTATTGGAGGCCGGATTCATCAGAGATATAAAACATCCGGACTGGCTAGCAAACTTGGTGATGGTACCAAAGAAGGACAAATCCTGGCGCCTGTGCGTTGACTTCAAAGACCTTAACAAGGCTTGCCCAAAGGATCCCTTCCCCCTCCCCCGCATCGATCAAATTATCGACGCCACTGCAGGACACGATTCGTTGTGCTTCCTCGACGCATACTCCGGTTACCATCAAATCAAGATGGCCGAGTCAGACCAAGCCGCAACGGCATTCATCACCCCATACGGCCCATTCTGCTTCAACACAATGCCTTTCGGGCTCAAAAACGCCGGCGCAACATATCAGCGCATGATTCAGACATGTCTGGCAAACCAGATCGGCAAAACAGTAGAGGCATACGTGGATGATGTGGTCGTAAAAACAAGACATGTCGAATCTCTAGTAGACGACTTGAGGCTTACATTTGACAACCTCCGAGCATATGACATCAAGCTAAATCCGGAAAAATGCGTTTTCGGCGTTCCAGCCGGAAAGCTCTTGGGCTTCATTGTATCCGGTAGAGGAATCGAAGCAAATCCAGCCAAGATCCGAGCTTTGTCACAATTGGATATCCCAAAGGACCTCAAACAAATACAAAAATTAACCGGATGCGTGGCGGCTCTAAGCCGCTTTATCTCCCGGTTGGGAGAAAAGGCGCTACCCCTCTATCGCCTCCTTCGGCGCACCGAACACTTCGAGTGGACGGATGCCGCCACGGCCGGACTCGAGGAAATAAAAGCCATATTGGCAACAAACCCCGTCCTGGCCGCGCCAAACATCGGCGAACCAATGCTATTGTACATTGCAGCAACCCATCAAGTTGTCAGCGCAGTACTCGTCGTCGAGCGGGAAACGGACGGACACAAATTCCCCCTTCAAAAGCCGGTTTACTATGTGTCCACTGTCCTCACCCCATGCAAATCACGGTACCCACATTATCAAAAGATTGCATATGCGGTATTCATGGCATCCCGGAAGCTACGACACTACTTTCAAGAGTGTTCAATCACAGTAGCATCGGAAGTACCACTCAACGATATTATAAACAACCGTGACGCAACGGGCCGGATTGCAAAATGGGCCATCGAGCTCCTCCCGTTCGACATAACTTATAGGCCACGGCGAGCTATCAAGTCGCAAGTTTTGGCCGACTTCGTCGCAGAATGGACGGAGGCCGAACTCCCTAAAGAGTACGGCACATATTCAAACTGGATCATGCACTTCGACGGTTCCAAAATGTTGGCCGGACTAGGGGCCGGCGTCGTTTTGACGTCCCCCACAGGAGACACAGTTCAATATGTACTCCAGATTATGTACACGGACTCCAACAATGCAGCCGAATATGAGGCCCTTTTACATGGTCTCCGGATGGCAGTATCCATGGGCATTCAACGCCTAGAGGTGCGCGGGGATTCGAACCTCGCGATATCCCAAATAAATGGAGACTTCGATGCCAAGGATCCAAAAATGGCAGCTTACCGCAACGCCGTCCTCAAAATGTCAGCTCGGTTTGAGGGGCTCGAATTTCACCATATAGCCCGAGAAAACAATCAGGCGGCAGACGTCCTGGCACGCATCGGCGCAAAACGCGATGCGGTCCCCCCCAACATCTTCCTGGAAAGGCTGTTCAAGCCATCCGTAGTATGGGAAGGGGAACATGGCAATATTAGCCCGGACCCAACCGCACTGTCCGACGCCGAACAATCTGACATAATCGGAGGCTCTGCCAATGAAATCACAACCTCAGCCCACGTACTAATGGCCGTTATCGCCCCGTGGACAGAACCATTCCTAGCCTACCTTACTAGGCAGGAACTCCCAGAGGACCAAAACGAGGCACGCTGTATAGTGCGGCGATCTAAAGCCTATAAAGTCCATGAGGGAGAACTTTATAAGAAAAGCACTACCGGAGTCCTTCAAAGGTGCATCTCCGAAGAGGAAGGGCGGAACCTGCTGGCTGAAATTCATGCCGGACTCGGTGGCCATCACGCCGCAGCTCGGTCCCTTGTAAGCAAGGCTTTCCGTACAGGCTTTTATTGGCCGACGGCCCGGGCGGACGCTCAGGACTTGGTCCAACGATGCGCCGGTTGCCAGCTTTTTGCAAACCAAAGCCATATGCCACCCACCGCCCTCCAAACTATCCCCATCACTTGGCCTTTCGCGGTCTGGGGGCTTGACATGGTGGGACCCCTTAAAGGCGGAACCCACAAGAAAAAATACTTACTGGTCATGGTGGATAAGTTCACCAAATGGATAGAAGCCAAGCCTGTTAAGACGGCCGAATCCGGACCTGTGATAGACTTTATATCCGGGGTCGTACACCGTTATGGCGTCCCCCACAGCATCATCACCGATAACGGCACGAACTTTACGGCCGATGAGGTAAAACTCTGGTGCAAAAACATGGGCATCAAGCTCGATTATGCTTCTGTCTATCACCCACAAACTAACGGTCAGGTCGAACGTGCAAATGGTCTCATCATGAGCGGCATCAAACCCAGATTAGTGCGGTCCCTCAAGGAATCTAACACGCACTGGGTAGAGGAGCTCGACTCCGTACTCTGGGGGCTGCGGACCACGCCGAATCGCACCACCGGATACACACCATTTTTTATGGTGTACGGCGCAGAGGCAGTCTTGCCCTGCGACATAATTCATGACTCACCTCGAGTGCGCATGTACGAAGAAAGGGAAGCCGAGCTCGATCGGCAGGACGATTTGGACGCCTTAGAGGAGGAGCGCGACATGGCAAAAGCCCGTTCCGCATTCTATCAACAGCAGGCTCGAAGATATCAAAGCAAAGAAGTGCGGGCCAAAAACTACAACGTTGGCGAATTAGTTCTATGCCTGCCGGACAAGAAAAAGGACAAGCTGAAGCCCAAGTGGGAAGGTCCCTTCATAATCGACCAAGTCCTGACTGGTGGAGCATACCGCCTGCGAGATGCGTCGGATAACCGACTCGAGCCGAACCCATGGAACGCAGCCCGTCTCCGAAGATTCTACGCCTAGCGCCGGACTCTGTGTTTGTCTCCTTCCTCTGTCCATTTTTTACATTTTCTGTCTTACATTTCTCTCCTTCCCCTCTTTTCTTTTATAGCCCTTAAAGGCTCCTCAAGTGACGTGCTACTCGCGCTCATTAAACCTGGGGGCTTCTTTAACAGAAGCTTATTTATACGGGCTTCACGCCCACCACATGTGTCAAACTTCCGCATGTACCTTTTCTTCACCATTATATGCATCGATATGACTTAAGTTTTGGCCAAGCTGGGTTGCCTGGCTCCTGTGCTTACCCCTACGTTCCCGATTGTTCGGCTAGGTGGTAAAGGGAGCACCTCTGCGATTGTTACTGCCGGATCAGCCGGATGTGTACCTCAGACTGGGTGAAGCCGAAAGCTAGCGTTCTTAAGGGAATATTCGGTCGGTGAACTAAAAGATGACCTTTTTTTACTTATTTATATATATGCCCCCAGATGATTTTCTCGCGTTTGCAGTCCGGACATGCACTTTAGGGCATGCCTCCCAGAGAAAGGAACCCCTAACGGAACTATTCTCTCTGGAAGATGTTTCTTACTAACCATGTAATATAACATAACTAGTTGGGCACTTGTCTGATAAAGCACTAATGACCCCTACGCCTGGTCTCCATGCATACCCCGGTTCTTACATAACCGGTAGGGTATTCGGACACACTCCGTACTGTCAGGTCCTGAGGTTGAAGCGAAAAGGTCAGCAACGACAAACGATCTACAATCTGGCTAGAAGGCATTACACATGTCAATTAAAAATTACATAGTCACTCTGACTGATTGTATTCCTCTTCAATACCATCTAACAGGCTGTCTAACTTACAGTCCTGTTGGGAATACTTTGCGGACAATTCTACTTGGCGGTACATTAAGCTTATAGGGATCTCCTTCCCATCAGGCCCCACAGGTCCGACCTCGGCCATGTGGTTTGGGTCAGACTTCGTGTACCGCGTCTTCACCATGGCCCAGGCCTCCCTAGCGCCTTGTCGGCAGGCCGATATCTTCCACAACCGGAAGCGTCACCGAGCTCCCTTAAGCTTCTCAGAAAGCTCTCCAAGGCCCTCAGGCATGGAGTGGGAAGGCCATAAGGCTTGGGCAACGCCTCGCATCGCCTGCCGAACTCGCTCGTGCAATTACGAGAGCTCGGGAAGAAGGTCACCTGTAGAACCGGGCATCTCCTCTGCAGGACGACCCGTTAGCATACCTACAGACATTACTCTATTAGTCGACTTCCTCGCCGAACTCTTTTCTTTCAAAGATTCACTTAAGCACTTACTAAATATGCCGCGTCGAAGCCGCTGATTCTCCTTAGTAGAGTCCGATAGCTGGCCACGAACATCTTTAAGTTCAACATCCAGCTTGGTGTTGGCATCCTGAAGATCATTCTTCTCCTGCCTCACCCTTGTCAACATACTCTCACCGGCCTTTAGCCGGCGCAAGAGTTGTTGCCTCTCCGGATCTAGTCCAGCGCCATCTGCAATATGATTTGTCAGATTTACACCCACCCCGCACTTCGCAAGATACTAATCTTTCGAAGTGTATCTTACCAGAGGGGGTCTCTTTGGGCTCCCCTGCCGCGGCTAGTGCGGCCTCCAGTTGGGCTTTGCACTCTTCCAGCTCCTGGGACAGTACGGTATTCTTCTCTGTAAGAACCTGCATAACAAATGATCCTTAAATCAGTTACCCTAATTGTTTCAAGTCTCGGGGGCTACTGGTATATATATATTTACCAAAATTTTCTTACCCGTATGTCTTTTACATATTGCTCCGTGGCTCTGGCTAAACCATTTTGAGCGGCACGGAGATACGCATCTCCCGAATTGAAGGCATCTAATGCCTCTTGGGAGAAACAAGCGTCGTGAAGAACTGTCCGACGACGCCTGTGGTTCATGGCACTCTCCACCTCGAAATTGGTGGCAGACAGCCTGTCCGCATCCTCTATCGGAGGAGCGTCTGGTGCGCACCTTGTGTTCGCTTCCGCTTCCGGGCCAGGCGTTGGAGCCTGGCTGGTGGAGGCACGATTGGCAACCTCTCCGGATGTAGTCCGGCAAGGTCTCTTCGTCCTGAAGACAACACGAACGTTAATATGCCCTGAAGGAATAACACCAGGGAAAAAGAGGGTGCGCTATACCTTTGCGCCGGCGTCTTAGTCCGGACTACATTCCTTTTTACCCCATGGGGCCCTGCGGCCCCTCGTTGGCTAGCCGCCGCAGGTTCGGCCTCCCGCCTCGGAAACCTTCCCTGCAAAACACGGTCATTGTCAGGAAAACTGAAATGCGTGAGAATGGATTCCTTCTCAAGGGGATGAGACACCGCTCTCTGTTACCTGGGAGGCCGGGATTAATCCTGGGTAATCAGCCGTAATGGCCACCAAGGTATTGTCCTTGCTTAGCTGATGAAACACCCCGTCAATCAGCTCCACCGATATGTCCGGATCCTCTTTGGAGTCCGGATCGAGGGACCGTTCTGGATCCTCGGGCTGTGGGGGACGGCTGTTTATATCCTTTACTTCCTGACGCAGTTCCTGCGTTGAAATCGGAAGACCACATATTTAATCATGGGAATATAAAACAGATGGGCAAGCACAATTGTCCACTTACCTAACTCGGAGGGTTGTACATAGAAAATCCGCCCTACGGGTTGACACAGAGGAATTCCTCCTCTTCTCCCTTGTACAAAGAGGATAAGATCTTTACTAGAGCGGCAGCTGAGGCTGGCCCCTTACGACCGTAACGGGTGACGTCATCCTCCCCGTTAAAATCCCACATGGGGTGGCCTCTATATTGAAGCGGCTGCACCCCCCGCATAATGCATGCGGCCATGACTTCAATCATGGTTAGTCCGGAATGAGCCAATAGTCTTATCCGACCCATCAGGTGAAGGACGTCCCTGTTGCCTTCTCTCTGAGAGCTCCGCGGACGCCAGCTTAGGCGTTTCTTTAAGGGACCACTGTTGAATTCGGGGAGACCGGCCCGGATAGGATCCGGCAGTGGGACATCATCTATATAAAACCATTCCGAAGGCCAGTCCTCGGACGCCTTCTTTGGGGTTCCGGATAGATATCCGGTCCCGGCGATACACCACACTTCGGCTCCGCCCACTTGATATATAGACCCCTCTTGAGAGCGGGGCACCAGGCAGAATAACCTCTTCCACAATGCGAAATGAGCCTCAACACCCAAGAATAGATCGCAAAGGGCGACGAAGCCCGCGATATGCAATATAGAGGCGGGCGTGAGATTGTGCAGCTGGAGGCCGTAGAACTCCAGAAGCCCACAGAGAAATGGATGAATTGGAAATCCAAGTCCTCTTATTAGATAAGGGACAAGGCACACCTGCTCTCCTTTGGAGGGATTGGGGGTGCTCTCCGCTTGCTCTCTGCCATTATAGGTGGCGAGTCCGGCTCGGACCGGGACCATATAGGCCTGAGGGAGAAATCCCTTGGCCTGAAGCGACACTAGCTCGCTGTGCGGGATGGATCACCTCTCCCAGTCTCCAGGTTTAGGACTGGAAGGGCGAGAGGAGGAGCTGCGATGGCTGGCCATGTTGGAATGGACCTTTGCTGGAGGCACTCTGATGATTACCCGCGGAGAGGAGAAGGTGTGGTTTGGATCTGAATCCCCATCCCATTAAATAGCCGGCTCGTTTATGTGGCTAGGCGTGTGAATGTAAAAACACCCTGACTTTTCGCATTCGTTTAACACGTGGAAGACGGCCATTATTGGGCGTGGAAGCCAAGGTGCGCTACATTACGAAAATCGGACATTATTCAGCAGGTACACGAAATTTGGAGAAGAACCCTCCTTGCAATGCTGAAGACAATCTGCGCGCCGGACTCGTCGTCATTGAAGCCTGGTTCGGGGGCTACTAAGGGAGTCCTGGATTAGGGGGTGTCCGGGTAGCCAGACTATACCTTCAGCCGGACTCCAGGACTATGAAGATACAAGATTGAAGACTTCGTCCCGTGTCCGGATGGGACCTTCCTTGGCATGGAAGGCAAGCTTGGCGATGCGGATATTTAGATCTCCTACCATTGTAACCGACTTTGTGTAACCCTAACCCTCTCCGGTGTCTATATAAACCGGAGGGTTTTAGTCCGTAGGACAACTTCATCATACAACAATCATACCATAGGCTAGCTTTTAGGGTTTAGCCTCCTTGATCTCGTGGTAGATCTACTCTTGTACTATCCATATCATCAATATTAATCAAGCAGGACGTAGGGTTTTACCTCCATCAAGAGGGCCCGAACCTGGGTAAAACATCATGTTCCTTGCCTCCTGTTACCATCCGGCCTAGACGCACAGTTCGGGACCCCCTACCCGAGATCCACCGGTTTTGACACCGACAATCATGTTGACTGTTTTAACCTTTGGTGGGAATTTTTTCTGCCCTCTAGTGCTTTGCTGGCGAGGCTCGTCCTCGTCTTCGCTTGGTGTCTCCCCCCTTGTGTTCGGCGTTTAGCTTATCGGCCTGCTTGAAGACCCAACATTCTCTGTGGGTGTGATTTGCAGGTTTATCGGGGGTGCCATGAATCTGACATAGTTTGTCAAGAATCTTGTTTAGGCCAGACGGTCCGTCTTTGCTGCCTTTGAAAGGCTTTTTCCGCTGACCTGGTCAAGAGCCCCTGAATCCGGCGTTTACCACCGTATTATCTGGGCTATCTTCTTTATTTCGACGCTTGCTTTTATTGCGTCGTGGTTTTCCATTGCCATCCCTGACTTCGGATGTGCTTGCGTCCCTGGTGCTACTGCGGGCTAACCAGTTGTCTTCACCCGTGCAAAAGCGGGTCATGAGACTTGTCAGAGATGCCATTGTTCTCGGTTTTTCTTGGCCGAGGTGTCTGGCGAGCCATTCATCTCGGACGCTATGTTTGAAAGCTGCTAAGGCTTCGACGTCCAGACAGTCGACGATTTGGTTCTTTTTGGTGAGAAACTTGTTCCAAAGCTTTCGGGCGGACTCTCCAGACTGTTGAATTATATGACTTAAATCGTCTGCATCCGAAGGTCGGACGTAGGTCCCTTGAAAATTAGCCCGAAAAGCGTCCTCGAGCTCCTCCCAACTTCCAATTGAGTTTTCGGGGAGGCTTTTCAGCCAGTGCCGAGCTGGTCCTTTGAGCTTGAGGGGCAAGTATTTAATGGCATGGAGATCATCTCCTCGAGCCATATGGATATGGAGGATAAAGTCCTCAATCCAGACCCCAGGGCCTGTGGTCCCGTCATACGCTTCTATGTTCACTGGTTTGAATCCTTCTGGGAATTCGTGGTCCAACACCTCATCAGTGAAACATAGGGGGTGTGCGGCACCCCTGTACTTGGACGTACCATGGCGTTCAGACGGTTGCAATATTCGGTTTTGATTTTGTGCCGGAGCGCGCTTCCTAGATCCATAGATGGATCTGGTCGTACTGGATTTTTGGCGCAAGTCCTCACGTAGATCATGTGTTGACTTATGTGCGACTTTGTGAGCCGCTCTATCGCGGTCACAAGGTGGTGGATCCGGCCGGTTGGCCGTTTCATTATTTGGTTGTGTGGGCTCTAAGGCCTCGTCGTCGAATTCAGGTAACAGCTTGCGCTTTGGATAGCTCTTTGTGTGGTAACTTCCACCATACTTTGCTTCGCTGTCGAGCACTTTGTTCCACCTACTGTTGAGTGTGTTTTGTGCGGCCTTAAGCCTTTGCTTCTGCTTCTTCAGACTCCTCGCTGTGGAAATAAGCCTTCTGCGGAGGTTCTCTTGCTCCAATTGCGTTTTCAGGATGATGTGTGCATCTTCGTCCGGACTGTTTTCCTCCCCAGATGGGGTTTGATGAGGGTTATCCTTGGCGCCGCCGTGTTCGAACGTCGGATCCGTACTATGTTCACCGCTTGCAGCTTCATCGTGCTCTGCCGTCGGGGCAATGTGGTCGTCGTTTCCTCTGGAGTCGACTGGAGTGTTATTTTCTCTTGCGATGTTATCGCTGTTTTGCTATGCGGGACTTAGAGCGGCGCCGCTGATGTCGGCGCTTGGGTTGCTTCTTGGAGGGGCCATCCTCCGCTATCTCTTCGCCATTGCCTTCTTTGGGTGTATTCACCATGTATATGTCATGTGATGAAGTGGCTGTCCGGCGCCCTGTGGGCGCTGGTTCCTGTTCGTCTCCTGCATCTTCGTCCATGCCGTCGATGTCTTCGGAGTCGAAGTTGAGCATGTCGGTTAAGTCGTCGACAGTGGCTACTAAGTGGGTGGTGGGAGGGCAACAAATTTCTTCGTCGTCTGTATCCCATTCTAGCCGGACATAGTTCGGCCAAGGTTCTCCTGACAAGGAGAGAGACTTTAATGAACTTAGCTCATCGCCGAAAGGCGAGTGCTGAAAGATATCCGCGGAGGTGAACTCCATGATCGGCGCCCAGTCGGATTCGATGGGCACGGATGCAGGCGGCTCGGAGTCCGTGGCCGGAGATGAATCCAGTGGTTTGGCGACACGGCTCTCGTAAGGGGTGAAGTCAGTATCCGGCTCCATCGCCACTGAGAGTGCAGCCTCCCTAGCGGGGTCTATCCCTCCGTCCTTGGATGGTGCAATTTTCTCCGGATTGAAGGCCGGAGTATTGCAGATGCGATCTCCCGAACACTGTCCGACGGCAGAGTTACGTCATGCTCGTCGTGACTGTGCGGCGCACCTGACACAGGCTCAAATCCGTCGAAGATCAAGTCTCCGCGGATGTCGGCAGTGTAGTTTAAGTTTCCGAATCTAACCTGATGGCCAGGGGCGTAGCTCTCTATCTACTCCAGATGGCCAAGCGAATTGGCCCGCAGTGCGAAGCCGCCGAATACAAAGATCTGTTCGGGGAGGAAAACCTCACCCTGGACCGCATCGCTATCGATGATCGAAGGAGCCATCAAGCCTTATGGTGAAGACACAGTGGAACTCTCAATGAAAGCACCAATGTCGGTGTCAAAACCGGCGGATCTCTGGTAGGGGGTCCCGAATTGTGCGTCTAAGGCGGATGGTAACATGGGCAGGGGACACGATGTTTACCCAGGTATGGGCCCTCTTGAAGGAGGTAATACCCTACGTCCTGCTTGATTGTTCTTGATGATATGAGTATTACAAGAGTTGATCTACCACGAGATCGTAGAGGCTAAACCCTAGAAGCTAGCCTATGGTATGATTGTATGTTGTCCTAGGACTAAACCCTCCGGTAATATAGACACCGGAGGGGGCTAGGGTTACACAAAGTTGGTTACAAGGGAGGAGATCTACATATCCGTATTGCCTAGCTTGCCTTCCACGCCAAGGAGAGTCCCATCCAGACACGGGACAAAGTCTTCAATCTTGTATCTTCATAGCCCAACAGTCGACCAAAGGATATCGTCCAGCTGTCCGGAGACCCCCTAATCCAGGACTCCCTCAATCACGCTCCAAGGACTCTTACTTCTTGACGGCGTCCTGGAGCTCTTGCTGTACCTCGCTGACCCGGGCATCGTGTTTCTCGCGTGCGGCATGCTCCTTGGCCGCTTTGTCCTCGGCCTCGGCTAATGCCTTCATGAGGGCCGCCACCTCGGTCGTGGCCCCTAATAAAATTCATGACACTTTAGTTAGCACGAAACATTCATCCTTCCTAAATATATACGCAGGTCACTGCATACCTTGGTTGTCCTCCAACTACTTCTTCATGAGGCCGAGCTCTTCTTCGGCCCGCTCCAGGCTCTGGTTCAGGCCGGAGACCTCCGCAGTATGAGCGGCAACAGCCAGCAGCGACGCCTGCTTATTCACATAGACATCTTATGTTAGACTCCTGCGAAAATTATTTTGATCCTCTATTCAGCTTTTTCTTTCTGAACACTGAACAGAGCATCAGGGGCTACTGTCTATACTGTGATATCCTTTCTACAATTACATTACTTACCTCAAAGCCTGTTAAAAGGCTAGTGCAGGCTTCGGTCAGTCTGCTTTCGGTGGACTGAACCTTCTCGATTACCGTGCCCATAAGGACACGGTGCTCATCCACAATGAAAGCGCCTCGCAGCGCTTCCAGCAGATTATCCGGTGCCCCGGGTTGGACAGGGGTCACCGACGGAATACGCATACCCCCTTCTTTCAAAGGAGGTTGCGTGCTGGATTTGGGTGCCGCATCGGTCTCCGGAATCGAGTTCGGCTGAGGGCCGGACTGAACACGACCCTCCTTACCACCAGTCTCCATGGGGATCGGCTCCCGCTGGTGTCCGGCGATGGAGGCATCGCCTTCTGGTGCCTCCTGAGCCTCTCCCCGGCCCGGGAAAGTCCTTCGGGACAACACCTCCGCGTCGTCCTTGGCCTTGGGAGAGTGAGCGGGCGGCGGTGACACGCTGGCCATCTCCTTTGAATCTAGCGAACCTCCTTTTGAGGATCGCGGGGAGCTGTCACGGGCCGGACTGCAATAGCATAATTTAAACATATTAATATTGCAAAGTAGAAAGGCCGGACATTTGGATGTGCATAAGGTACTTACGAGGCGGCGCGAGGCTTGGTTCGGGGGGGGGGGTCGCTGTGGACTGCTATTGACATCCCACGCGGAGTCATCCGCGAGGGAGCCCTTCCCCCTCTTGGGCGCCTTCGCCTCCAAATTTGGGGAGGCCCCCTTTTCTTCCTTCCCCCTCAGGGTAGGAGTCGCTTTCTTCCTCCTCCTCATCATCGTCTTCGGCGGCCGAAGAGTGAGTCTCGTCTTCAGACGTCACGTTCGAAGCACCTTTTTGGCGAAGGCCACTCCGGGCCCCCTTGGCAGTTTTCTTGGCCTTCTTCTCCGGCACATCATAAGGCGCCGGAAACAACATCTTCGGCAGAAGTGGGGTTTCTTGGTCTTCGGGCAGCGGAGCCGGACAGTTAATCCGCCCCGCTATGTCAATCCAGGCCTAAAAAAATTGATAGGAAGGCTTAGACTCGTTCCTCAAAATATGCCAGTAAAGGCTATACCTTGAAAACATGAAAGAACTTACCAAATTAGCCTGGCGCTTTAAGCTAAGCCCGCGATCTTCGATTGTAGGCGGTGGTGTGTCGCCAGCCTTTAAGAGCACTTTCCAGATGTCTTCGTGCGTCGTGACGAAGAGCTCTAGCAGCGTCTGGTGCCTGGCCGGATCGAACTCCCACAAATAGCAAGTCCGGCATTGGCATGGAAGGATCCGGCGAATGAGCATAACCTGGATCACGTTGACAAGTTTGATTCTCTTGGTTACCATGTTCTAGACGCACGTCTGGAGCCCAGTTAGCTCGTTCGAAGATCCCCAGGTTAGGCCCTTCTCTTGCCAGGAGGTGAGCCGCATCGTAACTCCGGATCAGAATTCGGGGGCCGCTGCCCAGTTGGTGTCGCGCGGCTCGGTGATGTAGAACCACCCCGACTGCCACCCCTTCACCGTCTCCACAAAGGAGCCTTCGGGCCATGTGACATTGGGCATCTTGCCCACCATGGCGCCTCCGCACTCTGCTTGTTGGCCTCTCACCACCTTCGGCTTTACATTGAAGGTCTTCAGCCATAGGCCGAAGTGAGGTGGGATACGGAGAAAGGCCTCACAAACGACTATAAATGCTGAGATGTTGAGGATAAAGTTGGGGCTAGATCATGGAAGTCCATCACGTAGTAAAACATCAGTCCGCAGACAAACGGGTGGAGAGGGAATCCCAGCCCGCGGACGAAATGTGTGAGAAACACAACCCTCTCATGGGGCTCTGGGGTAGGGATGATCTGTCCCTTGGCCGGGAGACGGTGAACGATCTCCTTGGCTAGGTATCCGGCCTCTCGGAGCTCCTTGATGTCTTTCTTCTAAACAGAGGAGGCCATCCACTTGCCTCCAGCTCCGGATCTGGGCATGGTTGGAGTGCTTTCTCTGGCGGGGGAAGCTAGAGCTTGGGCGCTGGAGCTCAAGAATAGATGGGCAGAGGAAGGAGAAGGCGTGGGTGAATGAGGACGAATCCTTATCCCCTTATAAAGGCCGCGAATGTCAAACGCCTTCCTACTCGCCTACTCCCAAGGGCTGTGTAAACCGCACGGTTGGGTTACCCACGCCCGTATTGATGAGGATCTCGCAATAAGGGGACATGATCTCTGCTTTGACAAGACATGCCAATGGAAATCACATCTCGAAACACGGGATGGCAGACAAAACGGTTCGATATAGTGACCGAGAAGACGTGATGTCATGTTATAAAGAAGTTGTCAGCAGATTGGACTCGTGGAATATTATATTCTCTCTACAGTTGTGTGTGGTGTGTGTTAAAGGTCCGGACACATTCAATACATCCAAAGACTACCTTGGAGTTCGGAAGGAGGAACCCGCCTTGCAATGCCAAAGACAGATCTACGCGTCGGATACCTTGTTATTGAAGCCAGGTTCAGGGGCTACCGAGGGAGTCCTGGACTAAGGGGTCCTCGAGCGTCCGGCCTGTTAGCCATGGGCCGGACTGATGGGTTGTGAAGATACGAAGACCGAAGACTGCACCCATGTCCGGATAGGACTCTCCTTGGCATGGAAGGCAAGCTTGGCGACCGAATATGTAGATTCCTTTCTTTGTAACCGACCTTGTGTAACCCTAGATCCTCCCGGTGTCTATATAAACCGGAGGACTTAGTCCGGAGGGAGACTCATTATCATAACCATACAAGCTAGACCTCTAGGGTTTAGCCATTACGATCTCGTGGTCTCTAGGATTAGTGCCGGTTCCAACGGCTAGGTGGGCCACTCTCGTTAGTACCAGTTCGTGACGAATCTTTAGGACGGAGACTCCAGCACCGTTAGTACCAGTACTAAAGAGAGTGGTGGCAGGATGTTGTCAGTCTGGGGCCCCTCCAGCACCTTTAGTACTGGTTCATGGCACGAACCGGTGCTAAAGGTCGTCCTATATCAACCCTTCGTCCACCCGCGATCGAGCTCTCTCTGTTTTTTCCCTTTCCCCTCTCCTCTCTGTTCTTCCCCTCTACCTCGACCCCATCTCACATTTTGCCCAAATTTTGTCAAGATTTGAAGGCCCCCATCCATTAAAGTGATCACAAAGGTAAGCAACCTTGTCCTTTCATCTCTCATTGCTAGATTAGCTTTTGCAATGCTTTATATAGTCATTAATTTGTGGGTTTTAGTAATTTGGGAGGAATTATATGTGGTAGTTTATTTGATTTATATGCAATCTGAGCTCAAAATAACTCTTAGTTTGCATATGTAGGTGTGGTTTACTTAGTGTCTTCCCGTCTCCATCCTAACCACCATCGATCGTCCGCACTGTCCTGCCGCCGGCACCACCTTGTGGGGTGAGCCTCTTGTTCTTATCTTTTTTATACAAAAAAATCATGTTTGTGTGATTTAGATATATAGTTACTTGTATAATTATCTTACCCGTACGTTGTTTGTTATTCATAGTGCCATGGTTTTGATATCCGTCCCCGCCGGCCCTCGTCCGGGTTATGATTCGGATGTGGTATATTTGTTGGGGAACATAGTAATTTCAAAAAAATTCCTACGCACACGCAAGATCATGGTGATGCATAGCAACGAGAGGGGAGAGTGTCGTCCACATACCCTCGTAGACCGTAAGCGAAAGCATCATGACAACGCGGTTGATGTAGTCTTACGTCTTCATGATCGACCGATCCTAGCACCGAACGTACAGCACCTCCGCGATCTGCACACGTTCAGCTCGGTGACGTCCCACAAACTGTAGAGCTTCCAGGGAGAGTTCCTTCAGCACAACGACGTGATGACGATGTTGACGAAGCTACTGACGCAGGGCTTCACCTAAGCACCGCTACAATATGACCGAGGTGGATTATGGTGGAGGGGGCACCGCAGACGGCTAAAAGATCAAAGATCAATTTGTGTGTCTATGGGGTGCCCCTGCCCCCGTATATAAAGGAGCAAGGGGGCGGCCGGTCCTAGGAGGGCGCGCCAAGAGGAGGAGTCCTCCTCCTAGTGATTAGGACAAACCTAAAGATTTGGACAAAATGGTTTGGTATGTGTTGAATAACTGTCCTGAGATACTACCTTATATCAAGTAAGTGCAGTACTGCAGCTTATACATCGTAATCTACCAAACTTGCAGCACATTCTTATATATTTAGATGTTTGACGCGATCACTATGTTGTGCAGCATCTACAAAGAGGAGTTACTGCCGCAAAATCCAAGAAACATTGACAAACTGGTTATGGCAGGATTTGCGAAATGGTTCAAGAACCGTGTAAGCTTTTGAAGTGCACTGTCAGTTTTTTTAATATATTGAGTACATAAGAGGATCAGCTTGTCTATTTTCTAACCATAGGTTAACAAGATGCGGGAGGATGGGCGGGCAGTTGATGATGCCCTTTACTCACTAGCAATGGGTCCTGATACTCGGATAAGACAACTCACTAGCAATGGGTCCTGATACTCGGATAAGACATTATGAATCTTGCGTTGTTGGAGATGTATGCTACAACACCCTTGCACGAGACGAAGGCAGGAAGACACAAAACAGTGCCATCATGAGCGCGAATACGTATGACAAAGAGACAACTGAAATGTATGCTAACATAACAGACATTGTTCAGTTGCAGTATATCTCTAGTTTCGAGGATCATTGGTGTGTGGTTCTGTTGTGCTGTCGTTGGTATAACCTGTTTTCTAGGATCGCAAAACCCAGAGCTGATGATTATTTCAAATCCATCAATGTCAAGGCGGCGTACCAGACCAACGAGCCTTTTATTTTGGCAAATCAAGCAACACAAATATTTTTCTTGGAAGACACATTTGCACGTAGCGATGACTGGAGAGTATTGCAAAGGTTTGAGCAGAGGAATTCGTTTGATGAAGTTGCACAACAAGATGATGCTTACACTGCTCCTGATGTACAAGATAACACAAATGTTCCTAATATCTTTGAGAACCATCACGTCAATGACGCCGGTGAAAAGATTGCCTGTCGTGCTGTGGACATACAAGAGTTGATCAAGAAGAAACCAACGTTCGAGGACGTTGAGGACGAAGAAGAAGATGACACCGTGGGGAATTACGATTCAGACTAATACACATGGCGAAGATGTTGACGCTGCTGCGGATGATGATTACATTGCTTTTGTCGTATTTGCCTGCCAGAAGACGTTTTTTTATCTACTATGTGAAATTGTGTTTGCTATGACAACTGAAACCTGATGAACATGTTGTTTAGTATTTTGCTGTGAGAACATCACTTGTTATGTATGCTAATTTGTGTTTGGTGATTGTATGACAAATAAAACATGATGACATTGTTGTTTAGTTGTATTTATATTTGGCTGTGAAACTTGAATTTGATGACATGGTTTGCTGTTGGACTGCAATTTGCTCGACGTCTTCGAATGAGAACAAAGCAGACCCGACAGGGCCTCTGCTATTTATTTATTTATATGAGCAAAAGGGGATACCCCTTGATTTTCATTAATAGAAATCATTAGATGTTCAAAACACTACGCCTAGCCTGCTACACAGGTTTCATTCATTACTAGTTTCAGCAAAGTGCTCATGTCTTAGCCACTAAATACATCACGAGTGCTACATACACTACAAATAAAGATACAATCATCCTATAGAGCACATCGATTTTGCCCATTATCTTCACAACCTCTTTCATCTCCTCATTGTTGTCAAGATCGTTCAACAGTTATTGATTGGCCATGATCAGAGGAACTGCATCTTTAACCTTCTGCTCTGCATCTTCCTCTTCTGCTGTTCCTTCAGTTACTTGTCCAACACCCCAACCTGCTGGTATTGGAATTCCTCGGCTAACCAAATAATCAGCGTAGTTGCATTCTCCCACATCAGCAACTTCCCAGAAATACAAATCATATGAATCTTCCCTTTTTTGCACGAATCAAATTGATAGATCATCAACAAAACTATTAAAAAATCAGCAACTGAAAGCAGCAGAACAACACTTAAACATATTATTACCCCATGATTCGGATATTTGTAGAAGACTCGGCCAGGGTTGCGGATTGTGGTTGAGACACGACGGATGACTCTGCGTGATTTGCAGTAGTAGCACCACACCAACGACAGCGGGTTGCGATGAGCAATCGGCTGCGGTGCGCGTGCCGGCGAGGGTGTGATGAGACCCACAGGCGATGGTACAGGTTGCGACTTGCGCATATCTGGTTGTTGCCTGCTGAAGAGCAGGTGGACGAGCAGCCAGCGGACATGGTTGCTGCGGCCAGAGCTTCTGATGCTAGGCAGAGTAAGTAGAGAAGAGGAGAAGCGAATGTTGGATATGTCAGTTTCATTACTTGCAGAGTAGCATAGCACCATATATAGTCATAGTCTAGATTTGGATTCGAACCAGCTACAAGAGCACGTCTTTCTGTTTTCTAAAACTCGGCAACATCTCTTTACTGGTACACTAGCTTGTTCTGTACGCCTTCTCAAATCTTTAATTTTCTTTCCCTTTTTTGCGAGGACCTGACAGCTGGGACCCACCGGAAGGGCCTCTGTATTTCGCGAAAAAACATTCCCCCCGCTGACATGTCAGACCCACCAGCAATATCTTCGCATGCAAGGAAGTGCCTCCTTATTACGCACAAAAAAAATGAATACCTCCTGCTAGCTGGGACCCACCATAGTGGAGGATGACTTGTGGGCCAACAAAGTTGACGGGGACGGAGGGCTTTGTCAACTTAGTCAATATGAACGATTCTAGCTCCAGTGACCGTACGATGTCCATCCAACGGGCATAGTGCTTCTTCAACCTCTGGTCTTCTTGCTCCAGCCGCCCAAAGTAGCGCCGGTCGTGCCGCATGCTCCTGCCTCCCGTGGCCGGCTGTGCTGCCGCGGAGAACTCACCGCCCCTACTATTCCCACCGCTGGCCAGGCCCTGCGGCGACGGCAGCCTCACACCGCAGCCGAACCAGTGAACCCTCGTACTCCTCTCCGCGGGGGCTTCCACTGCCGCGTCTTTCCCGGCTCCACGTCATCCCCTTCCTAGGCCTCGCCGTCGTCCACTGCCGTGGTGCTCTTCGCGCGGCGTGGTCAACGTGGTCAAGGAACGACTTCCATCGGAAGAGTACTGTACGTGGAGAGGCTGACAGCTGGGTCCACGGCCACAGCCTAGTTTTTTTGTGATTTGCCAAGTAAGTCGCTTTGTCAGGCCTGTTGGGCTGCAAATCTTTCAAGACGAGGAGAGCTTTCATTCGGCTGGCCGAGAAAATGGCCCATCAGTAATGAGAAATGGGCTGTACATTTTTAAAACACATCAAACCGGCAATTAGTTTCAAATATCTTTTTTTCATTTTAAAATTTTAAATTACATTAATTTTTATGCGTGGAGAATTTGTTAGATTTTATATTGATATACATTTATTTTTAAAATCAGTTTGAATGTGAGTCGAAATTTCGGGATTAAAAACAATTCGGACCGCACCGAAATATGGAAAATTTCGTATAATTTTTTAACCGTGGCCACAATTTGGGTTGTAATGCTAACAAAAAGAATATGGGCTCCAGAAAACCTTAAGAATTAGCAAATGGGCTGAAAATTATTAGAAATAATGGCAGATGGGATGTATGTTGTTTTCCACATATATGAGGCTTTCCTAAAAAAAGGTTGACGCACAAGCAGTGACTGTTGGATGTCTATCCAACGACCGTCGTGCTTCTTCAATCTCTGCTCTTCCTGCTCCAGCCGCTCAAACAGGCGCCGGCGGGACTGCCTGCTCCCTCCTCCCCGCGGCCGGCTCTGCTGCCGCGTAGGCCTCACCGCCCCACCGTACTCCCATCGCTGGCCTAGCCATCCCTATACTCACCCACACCTGCTGTTATTCTCCAGCGACGGCAGACGAACCAGTAAACCCTCATACAGTCGTACTCCCCTCCATGTGGGAAACAATTGCCGAGTCTTCCCTGCCTCCATGTCGTTCCCTTCCTAGGCCTTGCCATCGTCCACCGCCCTGGTGCTCTCGGCGCGGCCTGGTAAACATGGTCAATGACCGACATGCATCTGAAGTGGACTGTACGTGGAGAGGCCGACAACTGGGTCCACGTCCGCACGCAAGGAAATGCCTCCTTATTACGCGCAAAATAATGATTCCTCCGCCTGACATCAGGGACCCACCGAAAGGGCCTCTGTATTTCGCGAAAAAAACATTACCGCCGCTGACACCTCGGACCCACCAGCTATATCTTCGCACGCAAGGAAGTGCCTCCTTATTATTCACACAAAAAATGAATACTCCCCCTGTTAGCTGGGGCCCAGTATAGTGGCAGACTGACTTGTGGGCCTACTAAGTTGACGGGGACAGAGGGCTTTGTCAACTTAGTCAATAATGCACGATTCTAACTCCAGTGACCGTACGATGTCCATCCAACGGCCGTAGTGCTTCTTCAACCTCTAGTCTTCTTGCTCCAGCCGCCCAAACCAGCGCCGGTCATGCCTCGTGCTCCTGCCTCCCGTGGCCGGCTGCGATGCGGCGGAGGCCTCACCGCCCCCTACTACTCCCACCGCTGGCCAGGCCATCCCTCTACTCACCCACACCCCTGTTACTCTGCGGCGACGGCAGCCTCACACCGTAGCGAACCAGTGCCCTCATACTCCTCTACGTGTGGGCATCCACTGCCGCATCTTCCCCGACTCCACTTCATCCCCTTCCTAGGCCTCGCCGTCGTCCACCGCCCTGGTGCGCTCGGTGCGGCGTGGTCAACGTGGTCAAGGAACGGCTTCCATCGAACGTGGACTGTATGTGGAGAGGCTGACAGCTGGGTCCACGGCCGCAACAAGGAAGTGCCTCCTTATTACGTGCAAAATAATTATTCCTCCACCTGACAGCAGGGACCCACCAGACGGGCCACCAGTATTTTGCGAAAAAAATCGTTTCCCCCTGACTGCTGGGACCCACCGGACGGGCCACCGTATTTTGCGAAAAAAACGTTCCCCCTGCTGTCAGCTCGGACCCGCCGGAAGTGCCTCCTTATTACGCACAAAAAATGAATACTCCCCCGGCTAGCTGGGACCCACCTTGGTAGGAGGCTGACTTGTGGGCCTACTAAGTTGATGGGGACAAAGGTCTTTGTCAACTTAGTCAATATGAACGATTCTAGCTCCATTGACCGTACGATGTCCATCCAATGACCTAGTGCTTCTTCAACCTCTGGTCTTCTTGCTCCAGCCGCCCAAAGCAGTGCCGGTCGTGCTGCATGCTCCTGCCTCCCGTGGTCGGCTATGCTGCCGCGGAGGCCTCACCGCCCCTACTATTCCAACCGCTGGTCAGGCCCTGCGGCGACGGCAGCCTCACACCGCAGCCGAACCAGTGAACCCTCGTACTCCTCTCCGCGTGCGCGGGCTTCCACTGTCGTGTCTTCCCCGACTCCCCGTCGTCCCCTTCCTAGGCCTCGCCGTCGTCCATCGCCCTGGTGCTCTCGGCGCGGCGTGGTCAACGTGATCAAGGAACGACTTCCATCGGACGTGGACTGTACGTGGAGAGGCTGATAGCTGGGTCCACGGTGGCAGCAAGGAAGTGCCTCCTTATTACGCGGAAAATAATGATTCCTCCACCTGACAGCAGGGACCCACCGGATGGGCCACTGTATTTCATGAAAAAAACATTTCCCCCTGACTGCTGGGACCCACCAGCTACACCTTCGCACGCAAGGAAGTGCCTGACAGTCGGGACCCACCTGGTCGAAGCGTACGTAGCGTTGTCATTCTGGTCGCGAACGTGTACGTACATATATACTGGTGGATGTAGAGGCGCGCACATAGCATGTACACGTACGTACAGCGGCCAGGGTGCAAGAAAAAAAATACGGCCACGTATGTGTACATACGGGCGGGGTCTCGAACGCCTACTCGCGCATACGTACGGCGAGGGCTCGTGTACATGGCTGGGTCGGAACGAGGAAACATTGTCGTCGTCGTGTTCATGGCTCGGAACGGAATGCGTGGTCGTGTTCATCGGGAGGGCTTGGACGGAAGAGGCGATGGAAACGAGGCCTGGCGTACCGCACAACGGAGGAAACAGACCTCATGTGGTCGAAACGGGGGTCCTGTTGATCGGGAGGGGTGTGGCGTACCGTAAAACGGAGAAAACGGACCTCCTACGGTCAAAACGAGGGTCATGTTAATCGGGAGGGGTGTGCCGTACTGCAAAACGGAGGAAACGGACCTCCTACGGTCGAAACGCGGGTCCTGTTGATTGGGAGGGGTGTGGCGTACCGCAAAACGGAGGAAACGGACTTGTGTTGGAGCGCTACGGTCGAAACGGGGTCCTGTTCATCGGGAGGGGTGTGGCGTACCGCAAAACGGGACTCCACGGGATACTGTTCATCTCCACCGTCGACCCCCTCCAGCCTCCACGAGCTACTGTTCATCCACCGTCGACCTCCTCCAGCCTCCACGGGCTCCTGTTCATCCAGCCTCCACCGCGCGCTACTCCACCGACTACTGTTTAACCACCCCTCCACCGTCTACTGTTCATCCAGCCCTCCACACCACGGGGTCCTGTTCAACCACCCCTCCACGGGCACCCCTCCACCGTCTACTGTTCATCCTGCCCTCCACACTACGGGGTCATGTTCATCCACCCCTCCACGGGCACCCCTCCACGGGCACCCCTTCACCGTCTACTGTTCATCCAGCCCTCCACCACACCACGGGGTCTTGTTCATCCAGAGGCAAAGCCACCGCTCACTGTTCATCCAACCTCCCCCCCCCCCCGCGCAACGCTCACTGTTCATCCCATCGATCGGCTTCAGTTAGCAGCAGTAGCCAAGGAATCGCTCGATCGGGTTCAGTTAACAGCCATCGATCGATCGCTCGGGTTCAGTAACGTGTAGCCTGCAGTGCAATCGCTCGGGTTCAGTTAGAGCCCAACGCCTCGCTCGGGTTCAGTTAGAGCCAACGCCTCGCACACCGCTTTTTGTTGCTCTACATGTTGGTCAGTTCATTGATTTAGTCAATGTTGCAACTTTATTTGTATAGCTCGGACGTACCACATAACTGAGAGCAGACCATTTACATTCATATATTGTTGGATGAAGCTCAAGGAGCATAATGCGCGGGACGATATGTGCGGATTCTGACTTGACTATCATTGATTTGAAAACGATGAATTCAAAAATCTTGTTGAAGATCCGGTTATCTCGGATGTAATATTTGTATTAAACTATTGTTTTACTAGGGATATTTGATTTTTATTTATGGGTGAATTGTGCTAGTTTTTATAATTATTTTGAGTGTTACAGCCTAGGGGTGGATGTTTAGGGACAAGGTTACATGACTGGCTGCGTATCAATGTTCATGTTCGTGGACGAGTCCGGACTAATCCGCGGACAAATAGCATGTCCGTATTAGGGGTCTAGGTTTTTTTTAACATCAATACAGACACAAGCGCTCATATACACGCGCATACACTTACCTCTATGAATGCACACACGTAGACCCTATCCCTATGAGCACCTCCGAAATACTGAGCCGGTATATCATTTCGAGATTTACGAAGTCACCGTAGGTGCCTCGTCATCGACGGGAACGTCTCCTCCCACTGAATGCGCATCGCCGGAAATTCTGAAATAAATCCACAAATAAATGTGAGTATCAGGATTTGAACCCTGATGAGCTGGGATACCAAAGTTCTTCTAACCATCCAATCACATGTTGATTCGTTATTAGGGGTCCAGGTTGAAGACGCCTTAATAATAGAGTAATAGTGATACTACAATATGTTGAGACGACTACCAATTTGGTGCCATTGTATTGGTCCAGACTCGTTCCTAGAACGACCACCCACTTGTACCATTGTATTGCTCGGCTGAGTAACCCGTCCGGACATTCCACGACGAGGAACAATCAAGATCGATCAGACATTGCTGCAGAAAAGAAGGATCGATCGGACATCCAGACATGGAGACTGTAGTGAACTGGAGCGGCACAGAGCGTCGTGGCACGCGTCTGTCGAGCCGGCCGGGGACCAGCGCGTCCTCTCTCCGGCCCGGCGTGCTGCAGTGCCGCCGCATGGAGCAGCATGGGAAGCAGCTACAGCTAGCGGGGACGCGAGCTGGTTGGCGGTTGGTTGGTTGCCGGCGGGGTGCATCCCCGGCGGATTTAATCCGGTAGGTCGCGTGGTGTCTCCGTCGGCAGGGGAGCGAGGGTGGCCCCCGGGTCCAAGCACGGGAACACCCATGAATTCGCGCGCACACCCCATCAATTCGCCCTCGTTCCCACGATCAGGGGGTCGGAAAGGGACCGGTCGGCGGCGACGAAGACACAGTCGCCGTCGCTAGTCGCGCGTCATGGTGGCTGCTTCCACGCCCAGGTCGCAGGCGTGGCTGCGCCAAAACAGTGTTAACTAGCAACGTCAACGACGATAAATAATGCCGGTCTTGTCTACTTCCAAGTCAAAGTCAAAAGTTCTTGTTATTTTCTACTGACGCCCGAATGCTGATTTCTTTTCTCCAACGGGAACGGGAGAAAAAGCAGCAGCCACGGCTGTTAGAAGGGAGAGAGGATTGGTGGAATAATTTGATGTATTGCTTGAGCCTCGTGGACGTATGTATAGGAGTACATGATTTACTTGGAGTACAAGACAAGTCAGAATAAATCCTAATCTATCTTGTCTTTTCTAATAAACATTATACTCAACATCCCCCGCAGTCACAACGGTAGCGACGCGGACGGTGAGACTGGAGAAGAATCCGAAGGCAAGCCGACGAACACCCCCCCACAGTCGTAACGGTCGACGCATCGCAGAAGTCTTGGCTGGAGTAGAAACCGACGAGGTTGCTCAAGCAAGGCGGTAACCCTTTGTGCCGTTTGTCGATGTAGCCGAGAATGTATGTGGTAGAGCCGTGGCCGAGGTAGCCGTGCGAAGAATGCCGTGGTCGATGTCAAGTCGGGGTAGCCGGTGTCGAGGAAGTCGCCGTGGAGCCGCGGGCGCAAGGGGGCGCCGAGTTAGCATGGGCGCAGTGGTGTCGAAGTAGTGGTGCGCCGGGAAGAAGATGTTGTTGACGATGCGTCGCTGCGGGTTTTCCAAGCCCGGGGACACATCATGGACGAAGGCACGCACCGGTGTTGCCAGCACCGGGCATGCGTACACGAACGAAGATGAAGTTGACGAAGCGTCGCACCAGGCTTGCCAGGCCCGGGGACACATCGTGGACGAAGGCACGCATCGGTGTTGCCAGCACCGAGCATGCGTAGACAAGGGACCTTCACGAGTTGTATGCCATGTCGAAGAAGTCGGAGGGGCCATCAGAGAAAAACTCGACGACGATTGCGGCGTCCATCGGCGCGGGGCCGATGTCACCAACGGTGGTCGGAGTAGACGAAGTGGTCGGGGTAGATGACGGCGACGCTGGCGATGGGCTGGTGCTTGGACGAAGACGAAGGGGGTGGACGGGCGGCGGCGGCTACAAAGGTAGCGGCGGCGGCGGCCAAAGAAGAGCGACGACGGCGGCGAGGTTAGGAGTGCGGTGGCGATGCTGGAAGTAGGCGAAGAACCCTGACAGTGTGACGAAGACCGGCGCGGACGGTGACATTCCCGCGGCAAGGAAGACAGCGCGGCGCATATTACGGGAGGTCGACACACTGTGACCGTGGGCCGCGGCGCTACGGCCCGAGGGAGCGACGCAGCGGCGGCAGGCGGGTCGGGGCGACGGCGGGAAGACCTCTGGGCGGTGGTGGGGACCACGGGCTGCGATGCTGCGGCCCGAAGGGGCGACACAACGGTGGTTCGCGAGTCGGTGCAACCACGGGAATGGCCTCGGGACGGCGGCGGGGACCGCGTATCGCGACACTACGGCCCGAAGGGGAGACGCAGCGGCGACGCACGAGTCGATGTAGCCGCGAGGAGAACCACGGGGCAACGCAGCGGCAACCCGATGGTCGATCGGTGGAGAAGTGCGCTGAACTCGGGGATGATCTTCACGGGACCTGCGGAGGCGCGTGTAACTGACGGGCCAGGTCGATCGCCCGGCGAAAATGAGGCGGATCGCGGCGGCGAGCGGGTGATCAAGCCGATCACGCGCGAGGTCAGCGACGCCGCTCGGTGGAGGCGTGGTGGAGGCGTGGCGGCGGCGGAGTCCGAGATAAAGCCGACGACGACGGACGGCGTGGGACGTTGTGCGGACGAGCTTGTCAGCACCGGCACCCGGGCTGCCAAAGTAACGTCGGCGCCCGGGCGGCGAGGCCCGAGCGACCAACGAAGCAGTGGCGCCCGAGTTGAGGCAGCCGACGAGCCTGACGCAGCCGAGGACGAGGTCGGCGAGGTAGACCGCCGGGCCGCCGTGCAGACGCACTACTAGGAAAAGGGCTACTAATGGGGCACCAGTTTTGCCTACTAATGACGCATCACTGGTGCGCCATTAGTATCACGCCACTAGTATTTTTTACTAATGGTGCACCACTGGTGCACCATTAGTATCTGGTATACTAATGGCGCACCACTGGTGTGCCATTAGTATAGGCCACGGTGCGCCATTAGTATAGGACACTGGTGCGCCATTAGTATAGGTCACTGGTGCGCCATTAGTATTTTTGAATTTTGAAGTCGGGAAAATAGTAGTGGCGCACCGTCTAACCCCGATCGTGCGCCATTGCTATTTTTGAATTTTGAATTTGGATCTGGATCGTGATTTTTTTGCCCATTTTTTGCTCGTTTTTTGGCACGATATTATTTTAAATTTTGTTCCTGTTTTTGGATCTTGTACGTTCTTTTGCCGTGTTCTTTTGCCGGAGAGGAGTTCGCCGGAGAGGAGGAGGAGGTCACCGAAGAGGCGCTCGCCTACATCACCGGAGAGGAGGAGGAGGAGGAGGAGTTCGCCGGAGAGGAGTTCACCGGAGCATCGGAGAGGAGGAAGGAGAAACCATGAGGGAATGGGAGGAGAGGAGGGAGGAGGAGCTCACCGGAGAGGAGGGAGAAGAAACCGTGAGGAGAGGGGAGGGGAGGAGAGGAGGGAGGAGGAGGTCGCCGGAAAGGAGGAGGGTAGTATGGTGGAGGAGAGAAGGAAAGATGGAGTGGAGGAGATGGAGTGGAGGAGAGGTGGAGTGGAGGAGAAAAATGAAGAGGTAAGGAGGAGAGGACCACGCCCAGCCATATATACGGCATAGTAATGGCGCACCGCGGGCAGGTGCGTCATTACTAACTTTTTTTTTAATTTATTTTAAATTTTGAAGGCGGGAAGATACTTATGGCGCACCATGGGCAGGTGCGTCATTAGTAACTTTTTTTGACTTATTTTGAATTTTAAAGGCGGGAAGATACTAATGGCGCACGAAGGGGGTGGACGGGCGGCGGCGGCTGGTGCGCCATTAGTAACTTTTTATTTTTATTTTTTTTACTTATTTTAAATTTTGAAGGCAAGAAGATAGTAATGGCGCACCATGGGCAGGTGCGCCATTAGTAAGTTTGAATATTTTTGAATTTTTTTGCCTCTCCAGATCTTAGAAGTCCCATATCTTTTTTTGTTAGGTTTTTGAGGATTTTGAAAATGTTTAACGGGGTTCCCCCAGTTAAATTCGGATGTAACTTTTCGAGTAGATGATTTTTCATATAAAAAACTTTTTCATCCGAGTTCGTACGCAAAAGTTATGCCCATTTTACAAATTCTCAAGAGATTTCGCAAATAAAATCGAAATTCATATTTGTAAATTTTCACAACAACTAGACCACATATCATATGGGAAACTTATTTTTTTTATTTTTTGACATTTCCATCATTTATTTTTAATTTTTTTTAAACTGAAAAGGCGGTCCGTGGGGTGCATTCAGTGGAAGTGGTGGCCAAGTTACTAATGGCGCACCGTGGGAGTGGTGCGCCAACTAGTAATGGCGCATCACTCCCGCGGTGCGCCATTAGTAGTTACTAGTTCAACTAGTAATGACGCATCACTCCCACGGTGCGCCATTAGTAATTTTGAATTTTTTTTACTAATGGCGCACCGTAGATGTGGTGCGCCATTAGTATTTGGACACTAATGGCGCACCAACACATGGTACGCCATTAGTATATAGTAATGGCGCACCACATGTCTGGTGCGTCATTAGTGTCAATTACATCTATAGCCCTTTTTCTAGTAGTGACGCGGCGGAGGCGGGTGATGTGGATCGATTGGCGGGCCGGCGTGCGAGCGACGACTATGATTGGCCGTCGCATGGCGCGAGGTCGCCAGATCGAGGCGATGCAAGTGTCCCGGTTGAAGCAGGGCGGTGACGGCCGGCGCAGGCGGCGCGCGGATGGCGGTTGGCCCTCACGGGCCGTCTCGGCGCGCGTAGCCGCCGGGTCGGAGGAGAGGTCGGCTGATCGCGCAGTGGTCGGAATAGAGGCGCTCGGGGTCGACGGCAGCGGTGGGCAACGCAAACCGATCGAGAATAGATCGGAAAACCAAAAAGAAACCGCGCGATCAAGATGATCGGCGGGAGAGAGAAAACCCCGGAGCAAGGCTCGGGAAAAAGACTCTTTAGGACAGCCGGTCAACACGACCGGCGGACGAACCCTTGATACGGGCGACACGGCCCCTGGCGGCGGTGATGGAGGCCGACCATCCCGGAGGCAGCGCGCGAGTGCGGAAGCGGCGGCGGCTAGGGTTTAGGATCGACTTGCAATAGATACTATGTTAGAAGGTAAAGAGAGGATTAATGGAATAGTTTGATGTATTGCTTAAGTCTCGTGGTCGTATATATAGGAGTACATAATCTATTTAAAGTATAAGATAAGTCAGAACAAATCTTAATCTATCTCATTTTTTTAATAAACATTATACTCAACAATGGTAAACATAAAGCAAATACTATTGTCTAATAATAATAATGGGTTCGACGTCGCATGAAGGGACTAGAGTACTAGACTAGAGGTTGGTCTCCTAGCCGGCTGCATTGCATTGTATGAAACCAGGCATTTGCCTTCCTCGAGCAATTTACACATAAAACCACAATTTTATTTGAAAAATACCGTTTATCAATGCCATTGAATTGGTATATACAAAATTAAGAAAGAAAACCAGAGACCAATGTCACGACCGCCGGCATCCAAAAGTCTAGCCAACAGAATCAACGAATATACGACATGTAATCAATGCTACTTGATCCGGACAGTGAAGCTAGATCATAAGTTTTCACTCTAAAAATATGCAGACTAATAGTTGACGCCAATGTTAACATACACATGCTCCACTAATGACCATACCGCTGGGAGGCGAGGAGCTGCATCCGGCACACTCATTTTAAGACACACTGCCTCAAAATTGCCCATATTGGTCGTCAATGCCACAACTACAGTGCCCATAAACCCATGCGCCGCCACAAAAGGTCTCACAAAGTAGCCCCATCACCACCATGACAAGTTGACAACCACCGACAACAACGACACCAAGAAGGAAGGAAGGAGGAGAGCGACTCAGTTCTTTGTCTATTATTCACACCTTCTCTACATTGGATTTGGAACAAGGGCGCCGTGCCACACCTTCACATTGTTGCTTCAATCACTATCATGGCCCTGAGAAACCCCGTTGTTGCCACCTACTGCACATGCTTCATCAGGATGCCTCCTCTAACAATGTCAAGGAGGAAGCCAAGAGGGGAGGATAGGTGCTAGTAGCGGCGACCCGAGCCCGGGAGGGGAGAGTTCTACCCACGAACACCATATACCTCTTACATCGGTATATAGGGCAGAAACTTTTGGCCTGCTTCTAACGACCATGTTGGCTGAAAAGCTTCGCATACAGGAATCAACTTTTTTCACAGATTCCACGATATTGTCTTCGGAGGCGGCGACTACATCCATCTTCAACACAGCAGCTCATTGGGTCATCAAACCACTTCTTGCAGCTATTCAACAGTCTAGATTTTTTCATCCAACTAGAATAGCTCATGTTAACACGTGCTTCAACGTAAAAGCTCATCATCAAGCCTGGTTAGCTGTCAAAATTTAGTCTAGATCTCTAGTTGTTAGGTGCGTGTCTTCATGTTCAAGGAGAGATGTTCTCCCATTGTTCAGTGCGAGTCCCTTCACACTTCTCTCTATAAAATGTTGCTAGATGAATAAAATATTTTCATGTTCAAAATAAAAATAAAAATAGCCCATGGGTTGGGCCCAACAATAGTCTTTTATTCTTCCTTTTTAGGTTAATTTGTGGTTTTCCCTTTTCTTGTTAGGTTTCCTTTTTTCCGCATTACTTTACCTTATTTTCTCTTGTTCTTGTTTTTTTTTGTTTTTGTTTTTGCTATTCTTTCTTGCATGTTATTTAGGGTAATACACAAATGTTTTTATGATATATATTCTCACTTTTTCTTTGAATATGTGAACATTCTTTTTTAAAAAAAATGAGCATATTGTTCCAGGATATATGAGCATCTATTTATATACAATAATTCTCATTTTTAAATCATTTATTTTCATATATAGCAACATATGAACATTTTTTTCACACATAACACTTTAGAAAATTACATGAACCATTTTTGACATGTGTGAACCTTTTCCTGTATTTTACATACAGAACAATTTTGAAAAAAATAATTACGAACTTCCTTTACACAGCTGACCCCTTTTCCTTGCCACAAAGTGAATATTTTTTTGCTTGCTCTTTAATAAAAGGGATATATAAAAGTAGTGAAGTATATATAAAAATAGTGACATTTTAGGAAAAAATATTTAAGAAATAAAAAAATTGACCGAAGACGACATAGAGTCATAAGAGGCAAAGCTGGTGAGCACCTCACGCACTATTAGTGGGTCGGCCTGAATTATATTGTTAATTATTCCTTCTGGTTGATTACAAGATATTAGACGTTGTTGTCGGGTCACAGAGTTTTAGATCCCGAGCTCACGTGCACACTGGTGAAGAGTATTGTTTTTGTTATAAAAGTAAGTCAGTTAAAAAACTGACCTTTTTATAAACATTGATGAGTTTTTCAGTTGTGTGAGAAAGTTCATGATGGAATGACAGTGAAGGTATAAGAAAAAAAATCCAATGCTCCAGAAAGCCCGAACCTCTATGAACGTCATTCCATCATGAAAATTTGCAATCCTCAAAAAAAATAAAAATTTGCATACATGTGAAAAAATTCATCAATGTTTGTTGCCAAAAAAATACAGAATATTTTGAATTTAAGTTTTATTACTGTTCACCTAGGTGCATGTGAGCTCGGGATCAGAAGAGCGCTTTCGTAGTTGTCGTACATATAAAGGAACTACTGTTCTACACATTGCCTGGGCTATACATCGCCTACTGCGATGCTATTTTCCATTTCGCCTCAACGATATTTTCCGTCTAGACATTCCTTGGCTGGCCCAGTATTGGCTCCAGCTGGAGCGGTTTTTAGGCCCATTTTTTCATCTTTGTGTTTCTTTATTCGTTTTCATCCGCTTTTCTTGCGGTGTCAATTTTTCCGTGTTTCTTTGCGGTCTTCTGTCATATATTTATTTTGAAATGTGTGAACATTTTTAATCATCGCAATTCTGTTTGAATGTTATCACCATCTTTTAGAAGTTACACTAACCAAAAAGGTACACTGCGTTAACATTTTACAAATTCACGTTTTTGACTTATTAAAGGAAATTTAAGTATTAAAGTATACTTATTGAATATTTTTGAAAATATTAATGAAAAAAAGCAAATAAATCTATACTACTATAAAAAGACCGAAAGGGGCAGATCCAAACCATCTCAACCATCAAATCATGTTATCTAGCAGTTCAAATCGCTTCAATATTGAGCACCAAACACGTTTAACGCTCTAATTACCCACCATTATCATTGATTATAAACACGATTTTAACGCTATCCCATAAAATCTGTCATGTAATTAATATCCTACCATTACCTCGAAAAAAAAATTAATATCTTACCAAATACCTACGTGCAACAGATATATCTTTCCTAATATAACATGCAAGTAATATCCTATCTAATATAAATGTGCATTGCATGTATATTATTACTAGTTAAAAATAAAGAAGAAAAACAAACCTGCAAAAGCTACTTGGGTCGTTCGCCCGCCCCGACATAACGCTTCTTTGAGCATCTCCAGCCGCGGCCGCAACAGGCCCTTCCCATGCGTTTTTGCTGCGCCGGCGCCCAAAGTTTGGCCCAATCGCGCCTCCAGGAACCCGTTTTTCGCCGGCTTGGGCCGAAATCGATGCCGGCAGCCCCAGGCCGAACCCGGCGCGCTGGGGCCACTCGGGGGCGCCGGGGCGAGGGGTTTTGGCGGGAAAACACGACGGGCCCGCCGAGTCAGCGGCACGCGCCTCGTCCTCCCCAGAACGTCTCGGTTTCCCGCGGGGAATCAATGACAAGGCTGCCGTCGGTCAGCCTTGCCATTGATTCCTCACGGACGGCGCATCACGGGCGGGCAGCGCGCGGCGAGGCCTCCACTTCTGTCACGCATTCGCACGGCCTGGGCTATATAAACAGAGGCTTCCCTCGCCGCTGGCTACACTAGCCGCCGTCCCTCCCTTCCACCGTCGAGCCCAAACCAGCTGCCGTCCCTTTCTTCCGCCGCCGAGCTCTGCCGCTCTCCCCTTCCCCTTCCTTCTCCATGGCCGAACGCTTCCCCGGCGATGCCGCGGCGGCCAACGGTTTCGGCCGCCGCTCGCTCGAGGAGGGCGAGGCGTGGCTTCTCCAACATCCCGGCGCCGCCCATCCCCCCGGTGCCCGACGCCGACGCGCGCCCCGGCCTCTTCGTCGCCGAGGTCGACCGCGTGCGGTCGTCCCTGACGGAGGAGCAGCGCGCCCTCCCCCAGTTCGCCGCTGGCAACCACACGGCGTGGGTGGACTATTTCTAGCGGCGGCAGGCGCAGAGGCTGGCATCCACGAACGAGGCGACGGTGGTCGGCGGCCCGAAGAACAGCGATGGCCGCCGCGTCTGGTGGGGGTCCCCGGCCGCACCCTGCACGAGGTGATTGCACACCTCGAGGGCGGCAACAACCCGCCGCTGGCGTACACCTCGAGGCGCTCGACGATGAAGCGGCCCTCAAATGGGCGCGCGTCGATTGGGTGCAGATGGAGAGGGAGCGCCAGCGCGCCGCCTTCGCGCGGTTCGAAGCTCGTCGCCGTGGCCAGGACGAGGGAGGCATCGTCGTCCTTGACGACAGCGACGACGACGACGACGCGCCACCACCGTCTGTCCGCCATGGAGATGCCGGGCAGGGGTCCAGCAGGGGCGGCCGCGCCATCAAGAAAGAGAAGGCCGCCGCCGACGACGAGGACGACGGTGACGTCGGCGACTTCGCCGCGCTGATCGAGTTCTTCACCCCGTAGATTATTTCTTAAAATAATTTATGTAAAACGCCGAACATGTTTAATATGAATATCAAGCTTGCCGAATTTTAGCCGAACTTCGCCAAATTCAGCTTTAAAAAACGCGTCCGGGACGACCCTGGGGCGAGCGGCTGGGAACCCGCTCGCCCCCGCGCCGATTTTAGCGTCGGCTCGCCCCCGGGGGCGCGTAAAATCGCCGCCTCGGGGGCCAACGGCTGGAGATGCTCTTAGGGCATCTCCAGCCGTTGGCCCCTCAGGGGGCGTCTAAAAGCGCCGCCTGGGGGTGAGCCGGCGCAAAAAATGGCCCTGGGGGCGAGTCGGTCCCTAGCCGTCGGCCCCCAGGGCCGCCCCCAGACGCGTATTAAAATAAAAAAGAAGGACCGTTCGGCGAAGTTATGATAAAAACTAGTTAAATTTCGACCAAACATGGCAAATTTCGGTGAAATTCGCGCATTTTCATTACATTAACCTAATCTAAAAAAGAAAGGGGCTGAAGTCGTCGTCGCCGTCGCCGCCATCGTCGTCGGCGGCCTTCTCTTCCTTGACGCGGGCGGCCCTGTTGGACCCCTGCCCGGCGTCGCCATGGCGGACTGGCGGCGGTGCGTCGTCGTCGTCGCTGTCGCATAAGACGACGGCCCCGTCTTCATCGCGGCCGCGTCAGCGCTCCTCGAAGCGGCGCAAGGAGGCGCGCTGGCGCTCCTTCTCCTTCTCCCGGCGCGCCTTCTCCATCGCAATGGAGTCCTGGCGCGACCATTCTAGGGCCGTGTCGTCGTCGTCGAACTCCGCCTTCACCGGCGCCAGCCCCGGCTCCGTCTTTGGCTTGACGAAGTGCGGAGGAGCCGACGAGGAGGAGGCGCGCCGGCCGCCCTCGTTGATGACGATGCCGACGCTGCGAGTGCGCCGACCGATTGGCATCTCCGCCGTGGGCTCGGCCTTGACGCCGAGAAGCGCCGGAGAACCGGAGGAGTGGGAAGATGAGCGAGAGGAGGAAGACGAGGAGGAGGCGAACCTCCTTGGCGCCCATGCGCGTCGGTGTTGCAACGGGGCGGCCCCCGTCGCAGGATAGGTCAACGGCGGGTTGTTGCCGCCGTCGAGGTACGCCAGCACGCCATCCAGCGTGCGGCCGGGGACGCCCCACCACAGGCGGCGCCCCTCGCTGTCCTTCGCGCCGTCGACCACCGGCGCGTCGTTGGTGGAGGCCAGGCGCTGCTGCTGGCGGCGCTGGAAGTACGCCGCCCAAGCCGCGTGATTGCCGGCGGCGTACTGGGGGAGGGAGCGCTCGTCGTCGGTCAGGGAGGCGCGCGCGACCTCGACCTCCTCGGCGAAGTACCTGGGCTTCGCCACGGCGTCGGGTAACGGGGGAACGGCATTCCCCCGTCGCTGAGCCGCCACCCCGTCGGCCTGGCGCGCATGTCCGGCGGCACCGGGATGTTCGCCTGGAACAGGAGCCAGGACTCCTGTTCGCGGAGCGAACGGCGGCCGAAGCCGTTCGCCGCCGCCTCGTCTCCGGGGAAGCACTCTGCCATGGCGACGGGCTTGGCGGTGGTAGAGAGGGAGAGAGGGGCTGCCGGTGGCGCTCGGGAGAGGAAGATGGAGACGGAGAGAGATGGGCTGGGCGGCGGCGAGGGGCGAGTCTGATGTGGGCACAGGCGAGAGACCGCCGGCTTTTATAGCCGCTTCGCGTCCGTGTGTACGCGTGTGAGGGAGGGGAGGCGTCGGCGCGCCATTCCGTGACGCGCCGCCCGTGAGGAATCAACGGCAAGGCTGACCGGCGGCAGCCTTGCCATTGATTCCCCGCGGGAACCGAGGCAGTTGGGGGAACACGAGCCGCCGTGTCCCTGACGCGGCTGGCCCGCGGCTTTTTCGCGCCAAAACAGTTCGCCCCGGCGCCCCCGGGCGTCCCCCAGCGCGCCGGGTTCGGCTTGGGTCCGCCGGCGCTGTTTTCGGCTCAGGCCGGCGAAAATCAGACTCCTGAAGCGCGACTGAGCCGTTTTTCCGGCGCCGGCGCAAAAAAAAACGTCTGAAGAGGCCTTCGTGGGAGGCGCAGCTGGAGATGCCCTTAGAGCTCTTCCATCTCGTCAAGCGAGATATCGCCGCACCCTGCATGCATATGGCGTTGGAGCCTTGGAGGAGAGGTCGTCCCCAGCGCCAATTAGCAAGCGGGCACTCAAGCGCATGCCAGCCGTTCGCCGCCCACGCCACTGCTCGCTCGGCACAATTGCTTGGTCGCTCGCTCGCTTCGCCCTCTGTTCTTTTCTATCTGATGATATTTCTCCCCTTGCTTGCTATCTATGGGAAAAAGGACCTGTCCTTTACAATACCTTGTACAAAAAGAGAAATCATTTTTTATGGATTTCAAAAAGTTCATAAATTTGGAAAAGGTTCATGAAAGAGAAAATAAATTTTGCAGATTAAAAACATAACTTCAGAAAAAATTCACGAACTATCTTTTTTTCGAATTTTAATATTTTGTGAACTTGAAAAGGTTTATAAATTTGAAAAACTGAACCAACAAAAGTTCAGTTTTTTTATAAAACAATTCAGCTGAATACTAAAAATACAAAAATCACAAGAAAAAACCACATAAGAAACGGCGGAAATATGAAGTACCAAATCGAGAGCTTCGCAAAATCGGTCAGAAGCTTCTAGAAGCTTTCCAAAACCAGGAGGAAGATACCACTCGCCTTACACGTTAAGGGGTCGGCTCACTTATAACATCGATGCCATGTGTGTGCACTGCGTATGGTTAGGCTGTAACCACCGCCATAAGCACCAAACAAGAAAACCGGCATCCGACACGCATCAAATATGCCGGGGCTGCGAATCAACCTGTGGTTAAATGGTTAGAGGAAATTGGTATCCTCAGCCCAAGGGTTCAAGTCCTGATGCTCATATTATTTGTAAATTAATTTCAGAATTTTTGGCGATGCGCTTTCAGTGAGAGGAGACGTTCCCGCTCACAACAAGGCGCCTATGGCGACTTTATAAATCTTAAGATGATATGCTAGCTAAGTCTTCCGAAGATGCTCATAGAAATAGGATGTACGTATGTGCGTTCATAGGGATGAGTGTATGCACGTATGTATGAACGCTTACGTCTATACCGTATTCAAAAAAAAATATGTCGGGGCTATATCTCCTCCGTTGGGAGACAGATGTCCGTCTCGCCTTCAGTCTTTTGTCTGATGTTTTTTCCTGTTTTTGGTGTGCTTTGATTCGGTTTTATTTTCTATTCGGTTTTATTATTTTTCCTTTTAATTTTACTTTTTTCTGTTTGGGTTTTCTGTATTGACTTTTACCGCCTTTGCTTTTTCCTATTTCCTTTGTTTTTCTGTTTCTTCGCTGCGGCTCTTTACCAGTTATCTTCAGGCATTTTCTCTTTTTTCTTCCTATTTTCTGTTTCTATTTTCAAATACATGGTGACGTTTGGAATGTTATGATTATATTTTTGAATGTCACCAACATTTTCAGAAACATGCATATTGTATATAGCATGATTTTTATTTAAATGAATGATTATTTTAAAAAATTAAGTAAAATATATTTCTATTTCAGAAATAATAATTAATAAATTGATAAAAAACAAATAAATAAATTACGTGTGTTTGGGAGCCAACGCTCCACCCTCGCTGGGCTGTCCATTTAGGTCGTCCAAGCGATGTGTATCGCTGCTGTAGGCAACAAGAGACCTCTTTTCTTTTTGAGCACGTGAGACCCTTTCTTTTCTCTTGGAGAAGAAAGGAAGGCGATCTTGCCTTCAGCCATGAGGGCACCTTTCTTCGCCGCCGTCCTCCGATGGTTCCCCTCCGCTGACGTCTTCGGTCGTCGGCGGTGAGGAGGATCGCCGGAGTAGTCCAGAAGCGGATGCTGATTATGGTCTGCATCGATGGCATCTGGAAGATGATGGATCATGTGCTAGGTTTGTGGTTCATGGCAGGTAGGTATGCTTTCCTTCTCTAACGGCTTCATTGGATAGCGATGTCAAATTTGGAGTTCGATAGTGTGTCCGGGTATTGCCCTGGTCTGATTCGTTCAACGGCAATGACTTTGTCTTTATTTGCGAGCCACCTTAGAGGTCTGCAAAGCTGCATATCAGCGATGGAGCCGCGTCGAGCTCGGGTGTGGAGGTGATCTGTCATTTTCTCCTTTGTTGGCTGCTATGTTGATGCCAGAGGTAGGTGACGGGTGTTGGTGTCAAGCTCATAGGATTCTTCGGTCTTATTTGTAATTTTACTTCTTGGTTGGTGTTTCTATGTGTAAAGGCTAGCGTTCTGGAAAAGGAGGAGGAGCCCCGGCCTCTGCATCTGGGCGATGCATACGGTCACTTTATTAATTATTTTCACAAGACCTTACAAAGTCATACAACAGTAAGACTAAAGCCACCGTCTAAGCAACAATTATCGCTACTCCTATCCAATTGATGAAGGGGCGCTGATAGTCTGGGTCTAATACCAAACAGACATCGCAACCAAACCTAAACATCTAAGACCTGAGGTCCCAACCAGGACGCCTGCCGGGTATGGGGAACCTACCAGTCTGGCGCACTCCTCAAACAGGACGTCTGCCGGGTATGAGGCTGCCGCAGCCACCTGCCACCAATCCATCTTCAGAGTTGTACTGTTGCATGTACCGTGCCAGGTCTCTCTGCCATCGACGCCACCACGACGCCATACATCGTCGTCCTCCTGCGCGAGTCCATCCTCGCACATCGAACTCCGAATCTGCACTACGCCACACTATCGAGATCCGTCACCATCAATGTATAGGACGAAGCACCGCTCCACCATAGATGCCGTCCGCTGGTCCCGCGAAGCCGAGTGCACCTCCAAGAATGCCGTCCCCAAGGGGCTAACAACACATGCTTGTCGCTGACTTCCGATCAGCTGATCTAGGGTTTCCCCTGGAGGTATTGAGTGGAGTTGGGAGATTCACCTCGATGATGCCTTCATGAAGGAAACGATGATAGGGGCATCGTCATCATTGGCTCCGGCAATCGACCAAAAACCAGGTTTTCACCCGGATCCGTCCCAAGAAATCCACCCAACAACCTGTGCACCGTCTCGACCGCCTTCAAAGCCCCAGATCCAATCGCCTAGATCCAGTGACCAACCGCAACAACAATGCCACCGTAGGAGCCCTAGCGCACCGGCCACTGCCTGAGTGTGCCACCACTGGAGCCTAGGGGGAGGGCTCCCACCCCGCCTCGCCAAGCCGCGAGAGCCGCCGAGATGGATCCCGCGCACTCGTTACCTTCTCTGATCCGAACCAATCCATAGCAGATCGCCGTCACAGATACGCCTTGGACAGGGACTGCACCACGCCATGCCGCTGCAGGAGGCCCCAGCTTCACCAGTCACCACCCTCCAGGGCCGCCGCCCCGGGATCCAGACAGAACATCACCGCTGCCACCGGCCATGTTCCGCCGCCGCCGACCGGCCAAGCCGCCGGCCCCTGCGACCTCCGCCGCCATGACCAAGCACGCCCACCGAGCAGCCGGCACCACCAGATCTTCCATGAAGCCCGCCGCTCCGCCGCCTCCTCCCATCACCATGCCGCCAAGGCGCCGTCGGCGGTCAGATCGGCCGCGCCGCCGCGACAACGGCTCAGATCGGGGAGGAGGGCCCCTGCGCCCAGGGTGACCCGCCTCACCCAAAGGAACGCGGGGGAAAGGGGGCCTCCGCCGCTGCCGTTAGCCGCCCAAGGCTTTGCCCCGGCGACACGGGGGAAGGTTGCCTATCTTGAAAATGATATCTCATGTAGGTAGCTTGTACTTGTTGGGGAACGCAGTAATTTCAAAATTTTCCTACGCACACGCAAGATCATGGTGATGCATAGCAACGAAAGGGGAAGAGTGTTGTCCACATACCCTCGTAGACCATAAGCAGAAGCGTTATGATAACGCGGTTGATGTAGTCATACGTCTTCACGATCGACCGATCCTAGTACCGAAAGTATGACACCTCCGCGATCTGCACACGTTCAACTCAATGACGTCCCACGAACTCACGATCCAGTAGAGTGTCGAGGGAGAGCTTCGTCAGCACGACAGCGTGATGACAATCATGATGATGCTACCGGAACAGGGCTTCGCCTAAGCACCGCTACGATATGATCGAGGTGGATTATGGTGGAGGGGGGCACCGCACACGGCTAAGAGATCAATGATCAACTTGTGTGTCTATGGGGTGTCCCCTGGCCACGTATATAAAGGATGGAGGGAGGAGGAGGCTGGCCCTCATAGGGCGCGCCCAAAGTGTGGAGTCCTACTAGGACTCCCTAGTCCTAGTAGGATTCCACCTCCCACATGGAATAGGAAAAAGGGAAGGGAGAAGAAGAAGGAAGGAAGGGGGCGCCCCTTTCCGTAGTCCAATTCGGACCAGTCCATGGGGAAGGGGTGCGGCCACCCTCGAGGCCTTTCTCTTCTTTCCCATATGGCCCATTAAGGCCCAATACGAATTCCCGTAACTCTCTGGTACTCCGAAAAATACCCGAATCACTCGGAACCTTTCCGATGTCCGAATATAGCCTTCCAATATAACGATCTTTACGTCTTGACCATTTCGAGACTCCTTGTCATGTCCCCGATCTCATCCGGGACTCCGAACAAACTTCGGTCATCAAATCACATAACTCATAATACAAATCGTCATAGAATGTTAAGCGTGCGGACCCTACGGGTTCGAGAACTATGTAGACATGACCGAGACTCATCTCCAGTCAATAACCAATAGCGGAACCTGGATGCTCATATTGGATCCTACATATTCTACGAAGATCTTTATCGGTCAAACCGCATAACGATATACGTTGTTCCCTTTATCATTGGTATGTTACTTGCCCGAGATTCGATCGTCGGTATCTCAATACCTAATTCAATCTCATTACCGGCAAATCTCTTTACTCGTTCTGTAATGCATCATCCTGTAACTAACTCATTAGTCACATTGCTTGCAAGGCTTATAGTGATGTGCATTACTGAGAGGGCCCAGAGATACCTCTCCGATACTCGGAGTGACAAATCCTAATGTTGATCTATGCCAACTCAACAAACACCATGTGAGACACCTGTAGAGCATCTTTATAATCACCCAATTACGTTGTGACGTTTGATAGCACACAAGGTGTTCCTCCGATATTCGGAAGTTGCATAATCTCATAGTTTGGGGAACATGTATAAGTCATGAAGAAAGCAGTAGCAATGAAACTATAACGATCATCGTGCTAAGCTAACGGATAGGTCAAGTCAATCACATCATTCTCTATTGATGTGATCCCGATTATCAAATGATAAATCTTTGTCCATGGCTAGGAAACTTAACCATCTTTGATTAACGAGCTAGTCAAGTAGAGGCATACTAGTGACACTCTGTTTGTTTATGTATTCACACATGTACTAAGTTTTCGGTTAATAGAATTCTAGCATGAATAATAAACATTTATCATGATATAAGGAAATATAATAACAACTTTATTATTGCCTCTCGGCCATATTTACTTCAGTCTCCCACCTGCACTAGAGTCAATAATCTAGTTCACATCGTCATGTGATATAACACGAATAGTTCACATCTTTATGTGATTAGTTCACATCTCCATGTGACTAACACCCAAAGGGTTTACTAGAGTCAGTAATCTAGTTCACATCGCTATGTGATTAACACCCAAAGAGTGATCATGTTTTGCTTGTGAGAGAAATTTAGTCAACGGGTCTGCCACATTCAGAGCCGTATGTATTTTGCAAATTTTCTATGTCTACAATGCTTTGGATGGAGTTACTCTAGCTAATTGCTCTCACTTTCAATATGTATCTAGATCGAGACTTAGAGTCATCCAGATCGGTGTCAAAGCTTTCATCGACGTAACTCTTTACGACGAACTCTTTGCCACCTCCATAACCGAGAAACATTTCCTTATTCCACTAAGAACATTTTTGACCGCTGTCCAGTGATCCACTTCCGGATCACTATTGTACCCTCTTGCCAAACTTATGGTGAGCTACACAATAGGTCCGGTACACAACATAGCATATTTTATAGAACCTATGCCTGAGGCATAGGGAATGACTTTTCATTCTCTTTCTATTTTTTGCCATGGTCGGGTTTTGAGTCTTTACTCAACTTCACACCTTGCAACACATGCAAGAGCTCCTTCTTTGACTGTTCTATTTTGAACTACTTCAAAATCTTGTCAAGCTATGTACTCATTGAAAATATATCAAGCGTCTTGATCTATCTCTATAGATCTTGATGCTTAATATGTAAGTAGCTTCATCGAGGTCTTTCTTTGAGAAACTCTTTTCAAACACTCCTTTATGCTTTTCCAGAAAATTCTATATTATTTCAGATCAACAATATGGCATTCACATATACTTATCAGAAATGTTGTAGTGCTCCCACTCACTTTCTTCTAAACTAGCAAATATGCCCGTGCGTTGCAACGGAAGAAAAAATATCACACACCCTTAGTCAAGTAGGTATGGATTAAAGTCACTTCCCCACTGGTCCACATCCTAATTGTATTGCGACTTATCCGTCTGTTTGCCCTCCCTTACGGTGGCTGTGTTCACCTGATCATGATGCATCCAACATGGTTGATCCGAATGAGGTGAGCCGGGCTACCACACGACACACCTGTTATTGAACTGTGCCAATGCACCAATGCAAGAGAATGTTTATAACTTTAAAACCTAATATGGTTGAGCTGGACATGAGAGCTACCCTCGACAAGGTCCTGCCTGCACCTAGTCTATACACCGCCCATTATACCCCGCTCGCTTTGATTTCGCAATGCTGTGAACTTATGTCATGGGGGCGGGCGGGTCTCCTGTCGTGGTTCTAACTCTGATAGTGATGTAGGGGGGTATGTATGGAGAGGCTAGGTCTCAGCTATTGGGAAGTTGTAAACACACCAAGATGTACGAGTTCAGGCCCTTCGTGGAGGAAGTAACAGCCCTACGTCTCGGTGCCGGAGGCGGTCGATTGGATTGCTGGCGTGTGAATAACAGGGGGTGCGAAACCTTCATACTGAGGAGGGGGTGGCTTATATAGAGTTTGCCGGCCCCCTCCTGCCCTCAGTAATGCAGGGTTTAAGGTACATTTAAGGTCGGGCGTTACTGGTAACGCCCCTAATAAAGTGCTATAATGACCATAAAGACTACTAACAGCTGACCGTTTGTCTGCGGAGTGACTACAGGCCTCCTGGCGGTTGAGTGGTTGGCTTCATGGTCGAGTGATAGCTTTCTGGTCGAGTGTCTTGAATCCGTCGAGTGGGATACCTTGAAGTCGATTGAAAGGCGACTTCTCCTAGGGATGTCCTAGGGTAGGGCTCCTTTGGACAGGTCCGTGCCCCTACCCTAGGCACATAGCTTCATCATTAGCCCCCGAATGGATCGAGGTTAGAGTGGGGAAAGAGTTAGAGATCTTTCCGACTGATTCTTCGGGCTACGTGAGCGCCTCGTTTTTGGGTCAATCGTCACGGATGACGTTGCCAACCTTTTTCAGTCGCCTTGATCCATTCCCGGCCTTTCGTCGAGTGAATTTCTTTGCTTGCGACGTACTGAGCGCCGGTGCGATCGGGGTCTTCCGTTTTGACAAGTAGTTCTGTGGCCCGCGGATGTCGCAGGATTCGGATTTTGGGAAGCGCGCGGGGCGGGAGCGGCAGCAGTAATCGGGAGCGATAAAGCGGAAGCTCCTCGATCCCCGCGTCACCTTTTTCGCCACGTACTGCGCGCGCGTCTGCTGCGGGATTTGACTGGATAGCCTGGGCCTACCAGTCAACCACTCGGAAGCGGTCCCTTATAAATCGCCGGCTCGGGGTTTCCAAGCAGTGCGCTCTCTTCTCCTCCTTTCTTTCGCCTCTCTCACTTCGCAAGTCCCTCCGCTACCTCCGTCCCGCCCCAACGCAGCAGGCCCGAGCGAGACTTCGCCGGCGACGATGACGAAGAGCAAGACCTCCGCTCTGGAGCGCGCGAAGAAGGCGGCGGCGGCAGGGAAAGGGAAGAGGTCAGCTCGGGGCGGATCCTCCTCCAAGACCGCCCTGCCCAAAGGTTGGATTCAGGGCGACTGGATGCCGTCGGTGCTCCGTCAAGAGGATCTCGACGACATGGTCGAGGGGGGAGTCATCCCCCACCAAGCCGCGCATCTTCCGGGGGGAGAGATCGAACCTCAACCCCGTGACGGTGAGTGCGTGCTCCTAGCCACCCACATCGACCGAGGGTTTTCTCTGCCGCCCCATCCCTTTTTCCGGAGTTTCCTGAATTTCTTCGGAGCGCAACTCCATCACTTCACTCCCAACTCCATCGTATACCTCGCCGCTTACATTTCCATGTGCGAGGCTTTCTTGGGTAGCCGCCCCCACTGGGGACTCTTCAAGCACATCTTTACCTGTCGCTCTCAATCGGTCAAGAAGGCCAAGTCGAGTGACGAGAGGACGCAGGTGATCCAGCTGTGCGGGGGCCTGGCGATCCAGGCGAGGGGGAAGAGTTGTTTTCCTTCCATCACTTTCCCGGAGTCAGTCCGCGGTTGGCAGGTAACCTGGTTCTACTGTCAAGACCAGGCGACCCCAGGGCAGTCGACTGGACTTCCTCCATTCTCTCTCGACCGAGCTGTAAAGCCCGCTTCTCTGAAAGTGTCGCCGGAGGAAAGGGCCCAGGTCAAAGTGTTGGCGGGTCGAGTGGTTGAGCTCGTCCGAGAGGGTGTGACTGGTATGGACCTGCTGGAGGTCTTCCTCCGGAGGCGCATCCAACCGCTCCAGGCCCGTGACCACCCGATGTGGCTGTACGCGGGCCTTGACGACACCACTCGGGTCCACCCGGAGGAGGTCACCGACGAGATGCTGGAGGGGTGGCTGTCGAGCATTATGGGGAACAAAGACAACCCACGAGGAGCTAGGAGGGTGGTTCCACTCGACAATTCGTACGAAGTGGACCAGGTATGTCTTTATGTTCCCGGCTGAAATCTTGCTTTCTGCATTGGTCTTCTTTGAGTTGGTCGATTGACTTTCGTCTTGTCCATTGTTTTCCAGGCGACCACCGAGATGTACTCGACGCCCAACGGGGCTCAGGGGCCAACCGAGGAAGGGGAGGCGAGCGGAGGTGAGAGCGGGGACGACCAAGGCGAGTGGGAGTCCGACGGTGAAGGAGAGGGAGACGACAATGTCGACTCCAGTGAAGAGGAGGAGGAGGAGGCCGAACCCCCTCGCCCAGAGGGGCGGTCCAAGCACACACACGAGCCAGCGCGGGAACATGGCAAGGCGACTGCTTCTGTTGCGCAGTCGTCGAAATGCCCTCGGACCTCTTCTCCTACGCCGACTGGGAAGGTCCCCAAGCTCCCACGCACGACGCTGCCCAAGCCGCCCAAGGCTCTACCCAAGATGAAGATAGCTGTCCCTACCATTTCTGGGTAATAATAAGACCTATTTTCCTTCGTCGGCCATGGACAGATCCTTGGTCGATTCATTGAGCCAACCGACTGACTTTTGAGTTTTGCAGTGCTGCTACTTCTGAAGTCTCCGCCAAGGGTGACGACCAAGAGATGGAGGATGCTGTTACCTCCAACCCTGGTACGGTTACTGACGTTCTGTATTGAGTCGACTGATTATTTACTGCAACTCTGGTCGACTGAACTTTTCCTTTGTAGCCCCTCCTCATGTTATCGACCTCCCGGATGACGACGACGATGGTCCGTTGAGAGTGAGGAGGCACAAGAGGGCGTCGGCTGACAAGACCCCCCAATCCGCTCCGGCGTCCGAGGCCGTGGCTCGGGATGGTGGTGACGCCGCTCGGGCTTCTGTGACCTTCGCCGTTCCTCTGGCGAGTGCGCGGCCCTCGTTGTCGGCTGCGGATCCGTCTTCACTTTTTGCCGCATACCCCGTCCCTGAGGACCAAGCGGCTGCTGCAAAGGAGGCTATACGCCAGGCGGGGATCATGATGGAGCAAGTGAAGATGGCTCGGGAGGCCAGCCAAGCAGCCTATGACGCGAGTTCGACTCTTCAGAGCAATGTCCAGGTCAGTCGACTCAACACTTGGTCTGTTATGATACCGTGTGCACGCCACACTAAGCAGCATATGCTAATTTTTGAAGAGTCTCTTTTCCGGAGATCTTTTGTATCTGTACACCCACTGGGTGTGTCTGCCAATCTTTGGACGAGTGGGGGCACGCTAAGTGCACCCACTGGGTGTAGTCCCCGAGACTACGGTGGACTGCTGGCAGTCGACTGTAGTCTTTACATTGTGTTGTTCTAGCTGTATTTCTTCACTAGGTTTGGTCGGTCCAGGTCGAGTGGGACTGTATCCGGTCGACTGCGGGCAGTCGACTGTAGTCTTTTTTTCTCTCTCTCTCTTTTTTAAACCAGTGGGGGCACGCTGAGTGGACCCACTGGGTGTAGTCCCCGAGACTACTGTCAAATGTTTTTGATTCGGCTGTGGTCTTAGAAACGTCACCATTGTCTCTTAGTTACTCGGAAGCAACTTATCTTGGACGTCTGTCGACTGATTTTTCTTTTGCAGAAATCTTGCGAACTTGTAGCTCGCTACACTGAGTTGGAGAATCAGCAGATCCAGCTCAACCTTAACTTGAAGCTTGCTCAGGAGAACTTGAAGAAGGCGCAAGAAGAAGCAAAAGGTATGGCTGGTGAGGTTCTCCATTCTTAACGGGTGACTTTTCTTTCTCGTCCATTCTTGATGTTGGTTCCACTCGACGTGCCGTAGATAAACTGGAGGAAGCTCTGAAGAAGAAGGACCAAGATCTTACAGAGGCACAGAAGGAGGCCTTGAGAAAAACGAAGCTCGCGGAAGAGAAACTGGCTTCGGTCGGAGCTCTTGAACAGGAGAACTCCAGACTGAAGACTGCTCTCGAGGCAGCTAATCGGGATGCCAGTCGACTGAAGAAAGAGAAGATGGCACTGCACGACAAGGCGGGTGAGCTGTCGGGGAAGGTAAAAGATCTGGAGGCTTATCTTGGTGGACTCGCCAAGAAGCTGTTTGTCATGCTCGAAGGTACTTATTCCAACCCGGCTGTCTTGTAGTTGTCGAGCCTGCGTACGGCCACTGTCTTACCCTTGAATCGTGTTTGCAGAATTCTGCCAGAACTTTGAAGAGGAGACCAGTCGAGTGGAACCAGGATTGGACCCTGTTAACTCTCTCGTGAAGGACAAGGCTGCAATGAACGTGCTCCGTCTGGAGTCTCGTACTGCCAGCGTCGTTGACTATCTGGCTCGGCTGAAAGTTGCGATGTCGCGGATCGACGCATCCCTCTGGCCTGGGACGACACTTCAAAACGACCTCGAGTCTCTGATGGCTCGACTTAACAAAGTCCCAGGTCGAGTGGCGGAGTGGAAGAAATCTTCAGCTAGATGTGGTGCTGATGTCGCTCTGTCCCTGGTCCGCGTCCATTGCAAGGAGGCGCGAGAAGAAAAGCTGGCGGCCATCCAAGTCGCCAATACCAGGAAGCACAGCTTTCAAGACTTCATGGAGACCTTCATTGTTGCTGCCACCCGTATTGCTGACGGGATCGACTTGGACGAGTTCGTCGCCCCTTCCAGTCCTCCTCCTGAGGAGTGAAAAAACTTTAAATTGCCTCGGAATGCCGAGTGGATTTGTAGCCGTTAAACTCTGCCTTAAATTTGCCTCGGGATGCCGAGTGGACTTGTAACAGTTATACTTTGCCGAGCCGAGGGCTCGAGTACTTTGAGGTCTGGGACCTTTTAGGCTTTATCTGAAATTGATTTCTCGTTGGTCATCTTCATGGTTTGATTCGTCGAGTGGAACTTGATCTTCACTCGGAGTTAGCAGTCGACTCACGGATTGGGTTGAGTCTTGTACTTAGGCGAGCACTGGGCTGTAGCTAAGCCTCCGAGTGGGAGGTTTGCTCTCCACTCGGTAGGGTTTTTTCAAACTTAGGCGAGTGCCTGACTGCAGCTAAGTCTCTAAGTGAGAGAGCTTAGGCAAGTGCTGGACTGCAGCTAAGCCCCCGAGTGGGAGGATCGCTCCCCACTCGGTAGGATTTTTCTAAACTTAGGCGAGTGCCGGACTGCAGCTAAGTCTCTAGGTGGGAGAACTTAGGCGAGTGCTGGACTGCAGCTAAGCCCCCGAGTGGGAGGATCGCTCTCCACTCGGTAGGATTTTTTCAAACTTAGGCGAGTGCCGGACTGCAGCTAAGTCTCTAAGTGGGAGAACTTAGGCGAGTGCTGGACTGCAGCTAAGCCCCCGAGTGGGAGGATCGCTCTCCACTCGGTAGGATTTTTTCAAGCTTAGGTGAGTGCCGGACTGCAGCTAAGTCTCTAGGTGAGAGAACTTAGGCGAGTGCTGGACTGCAGCTAAGCCCCCGAGTGGGAGGATCGCTCTCCACTCGGTAGGATTTTTTCAAACTTAGGCGAGTGCCGGACTGTAGCTAAGTCTCTAAGTGGGAGAACTTAGGCGAGTGCTGGACTGCAGCTAAGCCCCCGAGTGGGAGGATCGCTCTCCACTCGGTAGGATTTTTTCAAACTTAGGCGAGTGCCAGACTGCAGCTAAGTCTCTAAGTGGGAGAACTTAGACGAGTGTTGGACTGCAGCTAAGCCCCCGAGTGGGAGGATCGCTCTCCACTCGGTAGGATTTTTTCAAACTTAGGCGAAGCGGATTCGCAGCTAAGTCACCCACTGGGGGTTTTCGTAAGCAAACAGGAGTGACAGCAATTGTTGAAACACTCTTGCCTTTGATAAAAATAAACTGCAGCAACTTTTCTTATTACATCTCGTCCAAGGGAGAGCTCAAGTGTAAAAGGGGCGGAGTAGTTCCGCATTCCAAGCTCGTGGCTCGTCGACCTGGCGATCAACATTGTAGAGGTGATACGCTCCATTGTGGAGGACTCTGGTGATGATGAAGGGGCCTTCCCAAGTAGGAGCTAGCTTGTGTGGTTTCTGTTGATCCACTCGGAGGACCAAATCTCCTTCTTGGAAGGCTCGACTCTTCACATTCCGGGCGTGGAATCGACGCAAGTCTTGCTAATAAATGGTCGATCTGATCATGGCCATCTCCCTCTCTTCTTCTAGGAGGTCGACTGCGTCTTGCCAGGCCTGTTTTGCTTCATCTTCGGTGTAAAGCTCGACTCAGGGTGCGTTGTGAAGAAGATCACTTGGCAGAACCGCTTCGGCTCCATAAACCAGAAAGAATGGAGTTCTTCTAGTCGACCGGTTAGGGGTGGTCCTCAATCCCCACAGAACAGACGGAAGCTCGTCGACCCAAGCACCTGTCGCGTGCTTGAGATCACGCATCAGTCGAGGTTTTAGTCCTTTGAGAATCAGACCATTTGCTCTTTTAGCTTGTCCGTTCGACTGGGGATGGGCGACCGATGCGTAGTCGACTCGAGTGCCTTGAGAGGCGCAAAAAGCTCTGAACTTGTCCGAATCGAAGTTTGACCCATTGTCAGTGATGATGCTATGCGGGACTCCATATCTGAATGTTAGCCCTCTGACGAAACTGATAGCAGTGCAAGCATCAAGATTCTTGATAGGCTTAGCTTCAATCCATTTGGTAAACTTGTCGACTGCCACAAGCACATGAGTGAAACCACTTCTGCCTGTTTTCAGTGGACCAACCATGTCTAGTCCCCAAACAGCAAAGGGCCAGACGAGTGGAATGGTCTTCAGGGCTGACGCAGGCTTGTGTGACATGTTGGAGTAGAACTGGCACCCTCCACACTTGTCGACTATCTCTTTTGCCATCTCGTTTGCTCTAGGCCAGTAAAATCCCGCTCGGTATGCTTTAGCCACAATGGTCCGAGAGGACGCATGGTGACCACAGGTCCCCGAGTGGATATCGTCAAGGATTACCTGACCTTCTTCTGGTGTTATGCACTTCTGACCGATTCTAGTCGCGCTTTCTCTATACAACTGCCCCTTTATGACTGTGAAGGCCTTGGATCGGCGGACGATCTGTCGAGCCTCTTCCTCGTCCTCTGGGAGCTCTTTCCTTAGGATATACGCGATGTACGGTATCGTCCAGTCGGGAGGGATTGCCAAGACTTCCATGATTAGGTCGACCACAGCAGGAACTTCGACTTCAGTCGGATCTGTGGCACTTTTCGGTTGTGGGGCTTCTTCTGTGAAAGGATCCTCCTGGACTGACGGCGAGCGGATGTGCTCCAAAAACACATTGCTGGGAATGGCTTCTCTCTTGGAGCCTATCTTCGCCAGATCATCAGCTGCTTGATTTTTCAGTCGGGGGATGTGATGAAGCTCTAACCCCTCGAATTTCTTTTCTAGCTTTCTCACTGCGTTGCAATAACCAGTCATAGCCGGACTTCTGACGTCCCACTCCTTCATCACCTGATTAACCACCAAATCTGAGTCGCCATAGACCATGAGGCGACGAACGCCGAGTGAAATGGCCATGCGCAACCCATACAAAAGTGCTTCATACTCCGCTTCATTATTGGAGGAATCGAAGTGAATCTGGAGAACATATCTGAGCTTATCTCCTCGGGGGGAGACTAGAACTACCCCAGCACCGGAACCATTCAGCATCTTAGATCCATCGAAGAACATGGTCCAGTGCTCCGAGTGAACTTGAGTCGGAAGTTGCTGTTCAATCCACTCGGCGACGAAATCTGCAATTGCTTGGGACTTGATAGCCTTCTTTGCTTCAAACTTGATATCTAAGGGAAGGAGTTCAATCACCCACTTGGCCACTCGACCAGTTGCATCTCTGTTATGCAGAATCTCTGACAATGGGGCGTCGCTGACGACTGTAATGGAGTGGTCAGAGAAGTAATGTGCAACCCTTCTTCGTGGTCATGTAAATCCCATATACAAGCTTCTGGTAGTGAGGGTATCTTTGTTTTAAAGGGGTCAAAACTTCAGATAGATAATAGACTGGGCGCTGAACTCTGAAGGCCTTTCCTTCTTCTTCCCGCTCGACCGTAAGTACTGTACTGACAACTTGTCCTGTGGCTGCAATGTAAAGCAGCAGAGGCTCTTTGCTGATTGGGGCAGCGAGCACCGGCTGGGTGGTGAGCAGAGCTTTGAGCTCTGCAAATGCTGCGTCAGCTTCTAGAGTCCACTCAAACTTGTCAGACTTCTTCATCAGTCGGTAAAGAGGCAACGCCTTTTCACCGAGACGAGAAATGAATCGACTTAGAGCGGCCAAGCAGCCTGTAAGCTTTTGGACATCGTGCACGCGTACAGGACGCTTCATCCGGAGTATGGTGCCAACCTTTTCAGGATTGGCATCGATCCCCCGTTCGGAAACGAGAAAACCGAGTAACTTTCCACCTGGAACTCCCAACGTGCACTTTGATGGGTTGAGCTTGATATCATACCTCCTGAGGTTGGCAAAGGTTTCAGCAAGGTCAGCCCGCAGGTCGGAACCTTTCCGTGACTTGACCACAATATCATCCATGTATGCCTCCACATTCCGACTGATTTGAGTGAGTAGACACTTCTGAATCATTCTCATGAACGTGGCTCCGGCGTTCTTGAGGCCGAACGGCATGGTGACGTAACAGAAGCATCCGAATGGAGTGATGAAAGCTGTTTTGATCTCGTCGGGTCCATACAGACGGATCTGATGGTACCCGGAATAGGCATCTAGAAAAGACAATCTCTCGCATCCCGCAGTCGAGTCGACTATTTGGTCGATGCGAGGGAGGGGAAAATGATCTTTCGGGCAGGCCCGATTGATATGTTTGAAATCAATGCACATGCGAAGTGACTTGTCCTTATTGGGGACCATGACAACATTGGCGAGCCACTCGGAATGGTAAATCTCTCGGATGAACTCCGCTGCTAAGAGCCGAGCCACCTCCTCGCCAATAGCTTTCCTCTTCTGGACGGCGGACCGTCGAAGATGTTCTTTCACGGGCTTGAACTTCAGGTCGACTCGTAGATGGTGCTCAGCCAGCCCCCTGGGAACTCCAGGCATGTCAGAAGGCTTCCATGCGAAGACGTCCCAGTTCTCACGGAAGAACTGGATGAGCGCTTCTTCCTATTTGGAGTCAAGCGTCGTCGAGATGTGAGTCGGAGCAGCGTCGGGGTCGGTCGGGTGAATGTGAGCTATCTTAGTTTCACCGGCCGACTGAAAAGCAGATTCTGAAGCAGGCTTCTTGGCTCTTAGCAATTCATTCGGATCAGTAGTCTTCTGGTACTCTTGCAGCTCAACAACTGCCATCTGAGCATCAGCAATCTTCGATCCTTTCTGAAAACACTCCTCAGCTTTCTTCCTATTGTCGGTAACGGTGATCACGCCTTTGGGGCCAGGCATCTTCAGTTTGAGGTACACGTAACATGGCCGAGCCATGAAGCGTGCGTAAGCTGGCCTGCCCAAAATGGCATGATAGGCACTTTGGAAGTCAACAACCTCGAATGTCAACTTTTCCTTGCGGTAATTCTTTGAATCGCTGAAAACCACATCGAGAGCAATCTGTCCGAGTGACACGGCCTTCTTCCCAGGAATGACCCCGTGGAAGCTCATGTTACTGGTACTGAGTCTGGACATCGGAATGCCCATCCCTTTCAATGTTTCAGCATATAGTATGTTCAAGCCACTGCCGCCATCCATCAGGACTTTGGTCAGTCGAGTGCCTTCGACGACTGGGTCAACCACCAAAGCTTGCCTCCCAGGGGTGGCAATGTGCGTAGGGTGATCGGACCGGTCAAAGGTGATGGCAGTCTGCGACCATTTCAAATAATTGGGTGTCGCCGGAGCAACCATGTTCACCTCACGGTTAATGACTTTCAGTCGACTTTTGCTTTCGACATCAGCAAAAATCATCAGGGTGGAATTGATTTGGGGGTATCCATCGTCGCTATCTTCCTTGTCCTCGACTCTGTCCGACTCTTTTTCCTTATCTTGGGCTGTTTGCCCTGAAACTGCTGGATCAGGAGCCGGCACTGTCGAGTGGTATGCTTTGGGTAAATAAAATTACCCTCTTCATCTTTCTTGGTGTGGATGTGACATGGTAGATCCAAAACATCATTTCCATCCTGATCCTTGACTTTCTTGGGCTTCCAGGTGCCCTTGGGTTTTCCCTTGAAGTTTCCCTGGGCTACGGCCAGGGCCTCCCCAGGAGCGGCTGGCTCGGCCTTCCGCTTCTGTTTCCGACTGGAGTTTCCTCTGGTTTCTTGGGCGACTGCCTTGTGCTTGCCCCTCCGGAGTCGGTCCTCGTCTTCACCATTAGCGTACTTGGTGGCAATCTCCATCATCCGATTCAGAGACATCTCTCCAGTTCGACCGAACTTCAGATTCAACTCTCTGTATTTAACGCCCTCCTTGAAGGCACAAACTGCTTGATGGTCTGGCACATTCTCGACTGAGTGATGCAGTGTGATCCACCTCTGGATGTATTCCCTCAGAGTTTCATTCGGCTTCTGCACGCAAGACCGCAACTCTGTAAGGCCAACGGGTCGCTTGCATGTTCCTTCAAAGGTTGTGATAAACACTCGGGAGAGGTCCTCCCAGGTGTAAATACTGCTGGGCGCCAACTGATTTAGCCACGCTCTGGCTGAGCCCTCTAACATGAGAGGCAAATGCTTCATGGCCACCTCATCATTGCCACCGCCAATCTGGACAGCCACTCGGTAATCTTCGAGCCAAGTGTCGGGCTTAGATTCGCCGGTGAACTTGCTGATTCCAGTCGCCAGCCTGAAATTGGGAGGAATCACTGCGGCTCTGATGGCTCGACTGAAACACTCTGGCCCTGAAGCACGTGCTCTGCTGCTGGCAGGCGCATCTCTGTTGTGGTCCTCTCGATGAGCTCTGTTCCTGTCAACCAGACCTTGAATGAGGATGGATCTCTCATCAAAACCCGGGTCTCTGGGGTCGACTAGAATCCTCTGCCCAACACTATGAGGGCGTCTGTCATCTTGCCGTCGAGGCGCATATGACCCACTCCTCGGGGGAGGGGTTGGCACTCGACGTCGATCATCACGGTCGAATCGGTGATCATACTGCTCATTCCTCCTGTACTGATCATGCCGGTCACCACGTCCCTCACGCCTCGGGGGCGATCTCGGGCTGTGAGCCGACTCGACTGTATCCGTTGCGACGGATCGACTGTGGATCCTGTTCCGCGACTGAGAGACAGCAGAATTCTGGTTTCCCGCCGCCCGGAGCAGCGCTCTGATCTGCAACAAGCCCCTGCCCGCCTCCGACTGGGAGGGCTGAATTGATTCTGCTATACGGGCCGCAGCGGCCAAATTCTGAACTGGGGTTCGGTATACCTGCGGCGGCGGGAAGAGCTGACGCCGACTGGACTCGGGAGCTTGCTGACGTCGACTGGACTCGGGAGCCCGCTGACGCACTTGCTCGTCGAGTATCCGCTGGAGATTCTCCAGTCGAGTGCGCTCGGCCAGGTTAGCCAAGCGCGCGTCCTCCAAGGCCCGGGCCTCGGGGGTTTCTCCGACAATAGGAGTGTGGAGCGCGTCCATGTTCCGACGGCGAAGCTCCTCTCGCTGCGATGATGTGAGAGGTTCGGGGAGATACTCATCGTGGGGATGCGACGGGTCGCCCCCACCCACTCCTCCACCAGCGCGAGGGAAACCAGGAGGACTGTGCGTCCCATCGACCGCCAGAACCTCAGCCGCTGGGTCGCTACTGTCGCACTCGGATGCGGTCTCCGCGGAGCCAGTTGACAGGTCGAACAGGCCGCAGAGGGATTCGTCGGGCTCGATCGCCGCGACTTGCGGGGTGGCCGACTGGCGAGCCACGGCATGGCTCACCGACCTCTGAAGTCTCGACCGACCGGAGCGCTTACGCCGGTGGGAGACCGAGCGAGGGGACGATACGGGGGCCGACCGATACTGGGTCGACGGCTGTCGCAGAAGGACGCCACGAACGCATGCGTGGAAATGTGTCGCGCCGCGGACGGGGAGCGCGTCGATGTCGAGTGATGCCTCCTGGAGCTAGGCGGAGTTGTCGGCGATGAACGTGAGTGCGCCGAGACGGATCTCGCGGCCCTCCACCAAAACTCCGCACGAAACCATGATCAAAGGGATCGAAAAAATCGCAACTTCTCCAATTAGGCGCTAAGATTCCGGCCCCACGGTGGGCGCCAACTGTCGTGGTTCTAACTCTGACAGTGATGTAGGGGGGTATGTATGGAGAGGCTAGATCTCAGCTATTGGGAAGTTGTAAACACACCAAGATGTACGAGTTCAGGCCCTTCGCGGAGGAAGTAACAGCCCTACGTCTCGGTGCCGGAGGCGGTCGATTGGATTACTGACATGTGAATAACAGGGGGTGCGAACCCTTCATACTGAGGAGGGGGGTGGCTTATATAGAGTTCGCCGGCCCCCTCCTGCCCTTAGTAATGCAGGGTTTAAGGTACATTTAAGGTCGGGCGTTACTGGTAACGCCCCTAATAAAGTGCTATAATGACCATAAAGACTACTTAACAGCTGACCGTTTGCCTGCGGAGTGACTACAGGCCTCCTGGCGATCGAGTGGTTGGCTTCATGGTCGAGTGATAGCTTTCTGGTCGAGTGTCTTGAATCCGTCGAGTGGGATACCTTGAAGTCAATTGAAAGGCGACTTCTCCTAGGGATGTCCTAGGGTAGGGCTCCTTTGGACAGGTCCGTGCCCCTACCCTAGGCACATAGCTTCATCATTTCCCGCGTGTCAACGCATTCCTTCTTAGGTCCGGTAAGTATGTCATGGCAGCAGACACGCACATGAGCCATGTATCTTTCTTGTAGCAGTCGACGGCTGACATCACGGTCTTGTGTCAAGTTTGTTCATTTGAGTAGCATGGAAGAGACAATATTGTCTTGCTCCAATTGTTGACCTCGATCATCCGCACAGTGTATCGATGCTGGCGCAGCTGTCGACATGGCGTCCTCTCACTCGAAAGCACATGTGTTGGAGCCATCAATGGTGTGAATTTCAGTGAGACATGTGGAAGCGTTGTCGACAGAGGCGCACATGTTCAGGGATGCCTTGGCCGAACCAAAAACAACTACTCTTACATGCTAAGTATTAATCTCTAGAAAAATCGAACGACGCACATCAGGCACCCACATCAAGTATACATTGCGCACACACAAAGCACTCAAGAGCATACAACACCCAACCACACAGCCAAAACAAGCCCGCATCAGCACACATCCCGCACAAAACCACATGCCTATATTTTTTGCTGCAGTACTTAAGATTATCTATGAACCAAAATCCCCACCATGGATACTTTCTTCTGTGCAATCCTATTTTGCCTCATCTTCTTCAAATCTTTCCTCTCTCTCTCTCTCGCTCCACCAAATCCTCTCTTCAAATCTCTCCTATCCAATATGAAAATCAAATTGAGGGGCCTCTTATCTTCCTAGTTCGAAGCATCGCCGAGCATCGCCTCGAGAGCCACCCCTCCTACACCATATTATGGTGACTGGCGCCCGTCATGACTTGACACGGCAGCTGCTGCTGTGCATTGCATGGTAGTGAATACAGGTCACAATCTTCTTCCTCCCAATCTTCTCCAAATTCTGCCCAAATCACTTCTCAAAAATCCCATCCATACAAAAATCAAGATCTCCTGCGAGCAGCGGAATCAGCCAAGTGACTGTGACCCACAGATCGCGCTGTCCATCCAAGCTGAGCCGCCGGCCATGGCCTCCGTTACTATCTCGTGGTGCCGTCCATGGCTCTATTCCCAATCCCCAGGTCACGTCGTCCACCATGGCTGCACTGCTGCGCTTGCGGTGCCGGCTGTGGATTTGATGTGGGAGAGGAAGGGCGGGGAGAAACCGCGGGACCGAGATAGGGCAGGGTCGTCGGCAAGGAGGCCCGCACCGGAGTACATGGCTTCATCACGTCCAGCATCTCCACCGTCGCCAAATTTTTCATCCTCCCCGTTCCCCATACCTATGTTCTGCTCGCTCCCATTGGCATCTCCATCCACATCGTCGACCCCTGACACCGCGTCGCTGCAGCTAGGGCAGTTCGACTGCGATACTGTGGTGCACGTCACACCTCGCTGTTGCCCGATGTGTTGTGCAGATCCGGTCAGACCTCGCCACTAACGGGGAGGCCGTAGTGCGCCATGTCTAGCAGGCAACCGAAGGCGCAATGGGCTCGGGCTATGGATGCTACAAGCCGTTTGCCAACGCTGGCACCCGCATCAGCACGCCGCACTCTTTGTTCCGCCGAGTTTGCCGTGCCTGCGAAGGTAACAACGTCGACGCTGGGCTGCCATCGATCTGACCCTCTGCAGCCCTATTTTTTAGCGTCTCTGACCTGTCGGGCTAGTCTGGATGAGTCCTTGAAGGACACAAATGACGGCCCGATTGTCTTTCACACGTTGCCCGTTTCGAGCTAGGAGAGATATGGTGTCCAAAACATACACGGGAGGTTTTTTTAAATAAGCCCACTGACCTTTTTTCTATCACAGACGCACCAAAATAGAATTAGGAGGCTGACTTGATCGATAGGCTTGGTCCGCTTGGATCGATCGCTTCCCTCATATAGAAAAACTAATAAAAAGGTGGACATATGTAGAAAAAAATTTTCTTTAGATCTCAGCCATTAATCTTTGTAGTTGATACAAATCAATGGCTATAAAGAGATGACTTATGGAGAACCATGAAAGGCTCCGTCCTTTAATATTAGGTAAAGATACATGCTTCACCGCAAGTTTGTATAAAACCATATGCCTTGATCACTTTACCAAAGTATATATTCCAACTCCGAGATGCTTGCACCAGTCCATAGATGGATCGCTGGAGCTTGCACACTTTGTTAGCACCTTTAGGATTGACAAAACCTTCTTCTTGCATCATATACAACTCTTCTTTAAGAAATCCATTAAGGAATGCAGTTTTGACATCCATTTGCCAGATTTCATAAAATGTGGCAATTGCTAACATGATTCGGACAGACTTAAGCATCGCTACGAGTGAGAAAATCTCATCGTAGTCAACATCTTGAACTTGTCGAAAACCTCTTGCGACAATTAGAGCTTTGTAGATAGTAACACTACTATCAGTGTCCGTCTTCCTCTTGAAAATCCATTTACTCTTAATGGCTCACTGATCATCGGGCAAGTCAATCAAAGTCCATACTTTGTTCTAATACATGGACCCCATCTTAGATTTCATGGCTTCAAGCCATTTCACGGAATCTGGGCTCATCATCGCTTCCTCATAGTTCGTAGGTTCGTCATGGTCAAGTAACATGACCTCCAGAATAGGATTACTGTGTTGGGGAACGTAGTAATTTCAAAAAAAATCCCTACGCACACGCAAGATCATGATGATGCATAGCAACGAGAGGGGAGAGTGTCGTCCACGTACCCTCTTAGACCGTTAAGCGGAAGCGTTATAACAACGCGGTTGATGTAGTCGTACGTCTTCACAATTGACCGATCCTCAGCACCGAACGTACGTCACCTCCGCGTTCAGCACACATTCAGCTCGGTGACGTCCCGCGAACTCACGATCCATTAGAGCTCGAGGAAGAGTTTCGTCAGCACGATGGCGTGGTGACGATGTTGATGAAGCTACCGACGCAGGGCTTCACCTAAGCACCTCTATGATATAATTGAGGTGGATTATGATGGAGGGGGGCACCACACACGGCTAAGAGATCAACAGATCAATTATTGTGTCTTTGGGGTGTCCCCCTGCGCCCGTATATAAAGTGGGGAGGAGGAGAGGGCCGGCCTAGGGAGAGGTGCGCCCAAGGGGGGAAATCCTACTCCAAGTAGGTTTGTCCCCCCCTTTCCTATTCCAAGAAGGAGAAAGGGGAAGGAGGAGGTGAAGAGAAGGAAGGAGAGGGGGGCCGCCGCCCCTTCCCCTTATCTAATTTGGATTGGGGCAAGGGGGGCCGCGCGCCACCTCCTGGCTGCACTCTCTATTCTCATCTAAGGCCCATAAGGCCCAATAGCTTCCCGGAGGGGCGGGGGGGGGGGGGGGTTCGGTAACCCCCGTTACTCCGGTATATGTCCGAAACCTCTCGGAACCCTTCCGCTGTCCGAACATAGTCATCCAATATATCGATCATTACGTCTCGACCATTTAGAGACTCCTCGTCATGTCCGTGATCATATCCAGGACTCCAAACTACCTTCGGTACATCAAAACACAAAAACTCATAATACCGATCGTCACAGAACTTTAAGCGTGCGGACCCTACGGGTTCAAGAACTATGTAGACATGACCGAGACACATCTCCGGTCAATAACCAATAACGGAACCTGGATGCTCATATTGGTTCCTACATATTCTACGAAGATCTTTATCGGTCAAACCGCATAACAATATACGTTGTTCCCTTTGTCATCGGTATGTTACTTGCCCGAGATTCGATCGTTGGTATCTCAATACCTAGATCAATCTCGTTACCGGCAAGTCTCTGTACTCGTTCTGTAATGCATCATCCCGCAGCTAACTCATTAGTTACATTGCTTGCAAGGCTTATAGTGATGTGCATTACCGAGAGGGCCCAGAGATACCTCTTCGACAATCGGAGTGACAAATTCTAATCTTGATCTATGCCAACTCAACAAGTACCATCGGAGACACCTGTAGAGCACCTTTATAATCACCCAGTTACGTTGTGACGTTTGGTAGCACACAAAGTGTTCCTTCGGTATTCGGGAGTTGCATAATCTCAAAGTCATAGGAACATGTATAAGTCATGAAGAAAGCAATAGCAACAAACTAAACGATCATCGTGCTAAGCTAACGGATGGGTCAAGTCAATCACATCATTCCCTAATGATGTGATCCCGTTAATTAAATGACAACTCATGTCTATGGCTAGGAAACTTAACCATCTTTGATTCAACGAGCTAGTCAAGTAGAAGCATACTAGTGACACTTTGTTTGTCTATGTATTCACACATGTACTAAGTTTCCGGTTAATACAATTCTAGCATGAATAATAAACATTTATCATGATATAACAAAATATAAATAAAAACTTTATTATTGCCTCTAGGGCATATTTCCTTCAGTCTCCCACTTGCACTAGAGTCAATAATCTAGTTCACATCGTCATGTGATTTAACATCAATAGTTCACATCTTTATGTGATTAGTTCACATATCCATGTGACTAACTCCCAAAGGCTTTACTAGAGTCGATAATCTAGTTCACATCACTATGTGATTAACACCCAAAGAGTGATCATGTTTTGCTTGTGAGAGAAATTTAGTCAACGGGTCTGCCACATTCTGAGCCGTATGTATTTTGCAGAGTTTCTATGTCTACAATGCTTTGCACGGAGCTACTCTAGCTAATTGCTCCTACTTTCAATATGTATCTAGAACGAGACTTAGAGTCATCCAGATCGGTGTCAAAGCTTGCATTGACGTAACTCTTTACGACGAACTCTTTGTCACCTCCATAACCGAGAAACATTTCCTTATCCCACTAAGGATATTTTTGACCGCTGTCCAGTGATCTACTCCTGGATCACTATTGTACCCTCTTGCCAAACTTATGGTGAGGTACACAATAGGTCTGGTACACAGCATAGTATACTTTGTAGAACCTATGGCTGAGGCATATGGAATGACTTTTCATTCTCTTTCTATTTTCTGCCGTGGTCGGGTTTTGAGTCTTTACTCAACTTCACACCTTGCAACACAGGCAAGAACTCCTTCTTTGATTGTTCCATTTTGAACTACTTCAAAAATCTTGTCAAGGTATGTACTCATTGAAAAAACTTACCAAGCGTCTTGATCTATCTCTATAGATCTTGATGCTCAATGTGTAAGCAGCTTCATCAAGGTCTTTCTTTGAAAAATTCTTTTCAAACACTCCTTTATGCTTTCTAGAAAATTCTACATTATTTCTAATCAACAATATGTCATTCACATATACTTATCAGAAATGCTGTAGTGCTCGCACTCACTTTCTTGTAAATACAGGCTTCACCGCAAGTCTGTATAACACCATATGTTTTGATCACTTTATCAAAGCATATATTTGCTACCTCTTGAGCACTGCGTTGGTTTTCCCTTGAAGAGGAAAGGGTGATGCAGCAAAGTAGTGTAAGTATTTCCCTCAATTTTTGAGAACCAAGGTATCAATCCAGTAGGAGGCCACACACGAGTCTCTCGCACCTACACAAACAAATAAAATCCTCGCAACCAACGCAATAAAGGGGTTGTCAATTCCTTCACGGTCACTTACGAAAATGAGATCTGATAGATATGATAAGATAATATTTTTGGTATTTTTATGATAAAGATGCAGAGTAAATAAAGCAAAATAAAAACGGTGCAAGAAATAGCTTGTTGATGGAAGATTAATATGATAGAAAATAGACCCGGGGGCCATAGGTTTCACTAGTGGCTTCTCTCGAGAGCATAAGTATTACGGTGGGTAAACAAATTACTGTTGAGCAATTGATAGAATTGAGCATAGTTATGAGAATATCTAGGTATGATCATGTATATAGGCATCATGTCCGAGACAAGTAGACCGACTCCTGCCTGCATATACTACGATTACTCCACACATCGACCGCTATCCAGCATGCATCTAGAGTATTACGTTCAAAAGAACAGAGTAACGCTTTAAGCAAGATGACATGATGTAGAGGGATAAACTCATGCAATATGATATAAACCCCATCTTGTTATCCTCGATGGCAACAATACAATACATGCCTTGCTGCCCCTACTGTCACTTGGAAAGGACACCGCAAGATTGAACCCAAAGCTAAGCACTTCTCCCATTGCAAGAAAGATCAATCTAGTAGGCCAAACCAACTTACAAAGATAACCAATCATACATAAAAGAATTCAGAGAAGGTTCAAATATTGTTCATAGATAAACTTGATCATAAACCCACAATTCATCGGTCTCAACAAACACATCGCAAAAGAAGATTACATCAAATAGATCTCCACAAGCGAGGGGGAGAACATTGTATTGAGATCCAAAAAGAGAGAAGAAGCCATCTAGCTAATAACTATGGACCTGAAGGTCTGAGTTAAACTACTCACACATCATCGAAGAGGCTATGGTGTTGATGTAGAAGCCCTCCATGATCGATGCCCCCTCCGGCGGAGCTATGGAAAAGGCCCCAAGATGGGATCTCACGGGTACAGAAGGTTGCGGCGGTGGAATTAGGGTTTTGGCTCCGTATCTGCTAGTTTGGGGGTACGTAGGTATATATAGGAGGAAGAGGTACGTCGGTGGAGCAACGTGGCCCCCACGAGGGTGGAGGGTGCGCCTTGGGAGGGGGGGTAGGCGCGCCCCCTACCTCGTGCCTTCCTGGTTGCTTTCTTGACGTAGGGTCCAAGTCCTCTAGATCACGTTCGTTCCAAAAATCACGTTCCTGAAGGTTTCATTCCGTTTGGACTCCGTTTGATATTCTTTTTTCTACGAAACTCTGAAATAGGCAAAAAAACAACAATTCTGGGCTGGGCCTTCGGTTAATAGGTTAGTCCCAAAAATAATATAAAAGTGCATAATAAAGCCCAATAATGTCCAAAACAGAATATAATATATCATGGAACAATAAAAAATTATAGATACATTGGAGACGTATCAATATTCCAACTCCGAGATGCTTGCACCAGTCCATAGATGGATCGCTGGAGCTTGCTCACTTTGTTAGCACCTTTAGGATCGACAAAACCTTCTGGTTGTAGATAGTAACACTACTATCAGTGTCCGTCTTCCTCTTGAAAATCCATTTATTCTTAATGGCTCACCGATCATCGGGCAAGTCAATAAAAGTCCATATTTTGTTCTAATACATGGATCCCATCTTAGATTTCATGGCTTCAAGCCATTTCACGGAATCTGGGCTCATCATTGCTTCCTCGTAGTTCGTAGGTTCGTCATGGTCAAGTAACATGACCTCCAGAATAGGATTACCATGATGGGGAATGTAGTAATTTCAAAAAAAAATCCTACGCACACGCAAGATCATGGTGATGCATAGCAACGAGAGGGGAGAGTGTCGTCCACGTACCCTCATAGACTGTTAACCGGAAGCGTTATAAAACGCGGTTGATGTAGTCGTACGTCTTCACGATTGACGGATCCTCAGCACCGAACATACGGCACCTCCGTGTTCAGCACGCGTTCAGCTCGGTGACGTCCCGCGAACTCACGATCCAGTAGAGCTCGAGGAAGATTTTTGTCCGCACGACTGCGTGGTGACGATGTTGATGGAGCTACCGACGCATTTCGCCTAAGCACCGCTACGATATAACCGAGGTGGATTATAGTGGAGGGGGGCACCGCTCATGGCTAAGAGATCAACAGATCAATTGTTGTGTCTTTGGGGTGCCCCTTGCCCCTATATAAAGGGGGAGGAGGAGAGGGCCGGCCAAGGGAGAGGCGCGTCCAAGGGGGGGGGGAATCCTACTCGAAGTAGGTTTGTGCCCCCCCCCTTTCCTATTCCAAGAAGGAGAAGGGGGAAGGAGGAGGTGGAGAGAAGGAAGGAGAGGGGGGCCGCCGCCCCTTCCCCTTGTCCAATTCGGATTGGGGCAAGGGGGGCCACGCGCCACCTCCTGGCTGCCTTCTCTCTTCTCCACTAAGGACCATAATGCCCAATAGCTTCCCGGGGGGGTCCGGTAACCCCCGGTACTCCGGTATATGTCCAAAACCTCCCGGAACCCTTCTGGTGTCCGAACATAGTCATCCAATATATCGATCTTTACGTCTCAACCATTTCGAGACTCCTCATCATGTCCGTGATCATATCCGGGACTCCGAACTACCTTCGGTACATCAAAACACAAAAACTCATAATACCGATCGTCACAGAACTTTAAGCGTGCGGACCCTACGGGTTCGAGAACTATGTAGACATGACTGAGACACATCTCCGGTCAATAACCAATAGCGGAACCTAGATGCTCATATTGGTTCCTACATATTCTATGAAGATCTTTATCGGTATGTTACTTGCCCGAGATTCGATCGTAGGTATCTCAATACCTAGCTCAATCTCGTTACCAGCAAGTCTCTTTACTCGTTCTGTAATGCATCATCCCGCAACTAACTCATTAGTTACATTGCTTGCAAGGCTTATAGTGATGTGCATTACCGAGAGGGCCCAGAGATACCTCTCCGACAATCGGAGTGACAAATCCTAATCTTGATCTATGCCAACTCAACAAGTACCATCAGAGACACCTGTAGAGCACCTTTATAATCACCCAGTTACGTTGTGACGTTTGGTAGCACACAAAGTGTTCCTCCGGTATTCGGGAGTTGCATAATCTCATAGTCATAGGAACATGTATAAGTCATGAAGAAAGCAATAGCAACAAACTAAACGATCATCGTGCTAAGCTAATGGATGGGTCAAGTCAATCACATCATTCCCTAATGATGTGATCCCGTTAATCGAATGACAACTCATGTCTATGGCTAGGAAACTTAACCATCTTTGATTCAACGAGCTAGTCAAGTAGAGGCATACTAGTGACACTTTGTTTGTCTATGTATTCACACATGTACTAAGTTTCCGGTTAATACAATTCGAGCATGAATGATAAATATTTATCATGATATAAGGAAATATAAATAACAACTTTATTATTGCCTCTGGGGCATATTTCCTTCATACCGTACCACTCCGGTGCGGATCTTACTCTGGTTGACCTACGAGGTTTGGTAGTAACTTGATCAGAAGTTTCATGATCATCATCATTAGCTTCCTCACTTACTGGTGTAGGAATTACTGGAACTGATTTCAGTGATGAACTACTTTCCAATAAGGGAGAAGGTACAATTACCTCGTCAAGTTCTACTTTCCTCCCACTTACTTCTTTTGAGAGAAACTCCTTCTCTAGAAAGGATCCGTTCTTAGCAACGAATAGCTTGCCTTCGGATCTGTGATAGAAGGTGTACCCAACAATTTCTTTTGGGTATCCTATGAAGACGCACTACTCCGATTTGGGTTTGAGCTTATCAGTTTGAAACTTTTTCACATTAGCATCGCAACCTCAAACTTTAAGAAACGACAGCTTTGGTTTCTTGCCAAACCATAGTTCATACGGTGTCATCTCAACGGATTTAGATGGTGCCCTATTTAACGTGAATGCAGCTGTCTCTAATGCATAACCCCAAAATGATAGTGGTAAATCGGTAAGAGACATCATAGATCGCACCATATCCAATAAAGTATGATTACAACGTTCGAACACACCATTATCCTGTGGTGTTCCAGGTGGCGTGAGTTGCAAAACTATTCCACATTGTTTCAAATGAAGACCAAACTCGTAACTCAAATATTCGCCTCCGCGATTATATCGTAGAAACTTTATTTTCTTGTTACGATGATTTTCCACTTCACTCTGAAATTCTTTGAACTTTTCAAATGTTTCAGACTTATGTTTCATTAAGTAGATATACCCATATCTGCTCAAATCATCTGTGAAGGTCAGAAAATAACGATACCCGCTGCGAGCCTCAACACTTATCGGATCGCATACATCAGTATGTATTATTTCTAATAAGTCAGTTGTTCGCTCCATTGTTCCGGAGAACGGAGTCTTAGTCATATTGCCCATGAGGCATGGTTCGCAAGCATCAAGTGATTCCAAAAGTCCATCAGCATGGAGTTTCTTCATGCGCTTTACACCAATATGATCTAAACGGCAGTGCCACAAATAGGTTGCACTATCATTATTAAATTTGCATCTTTTGGCTTCAATATTATGAATATGTGTATCACTACGATCGAGATTCAGTAAAACATTCACCTTGGGTGTATGACCACAGAAGGTTTTATTCATGTAAACAGAATAACAATTATTCTTTGACTTAAATGAATAATCGTATTGCAATAAACATGATCCAATCATATTATGCTCAACGCAAACACCAAATAATATTTATTTTAGGTTCAACACTAATCCTGAAGGTAAAGGGAGTGTGCGATGGTGATCTTATCAACCTTGGAATCATTTCCAACACACATCGTCACCTCGTCCTCAACTAGTCTTTGTTTATTTTGCAACTCTCGTTTCGAGTTACTACTCTTAGCAACTGAACTAGTATCAAATACCGAGGGGTTTGCTATAAACACTAGTAAAGTACACATCAATAACATGTATATCAAATATACCTTTGTTCACTTTGCCATCCTTCTTATCCGCCAAGTATATAGGGCAGTTCCACTTCTAGTGACCATTTCCTTTGCAGGAGAAGCACTCAGTTTCAGGCTTGGGTCTAGCTTTGGGCCTCTTCATGGGAGTGGCAACTTGCTTGCCATTCTTCTTGAAGTTCCCTTTCTTTTTCTTGCCCTTTTACTTGAAACTAGTGGTCTTGTCATCCATCAACACTTGATGCTTTTCTTGATTTCTACCTTCGCCGATTTCAGCATCGCGAAGAGCTCGGGGAATCGTTTTCGTCATCCCTTGCATATTATAGTTCATCACGCAGTTCCAGTAACTTGGTGAAAGTGACTAGAGAACTCTATCAATCACTATCTTATCTGGAAGATTAACTCCCACTTGATTCAAGCGATTGTAGTGCTCAGAATCTGAGCACATGCTCACTGGTTGAGCTATTCTCCTCCATCTTGTAGGCAAATTATTTGTTAGAGGTCTCTTACCTCTCGACACGGGCATGAGTATGAAATACCAATTTCAACTCTTAGAACATGTTATATGTTCCGTGACATTTCAAAACATTTCTGAAGTCCCGGTTCTAAGCCGTCAAGCATGATGCACTAAACTATCAAGTAGTCATCATGCCGAGCTTTGCCAAACGTTCATAACGTCTGCATCTGCTCCTGCAATAGGTCTGTCACCTAGCGGTGCATCAAGAACATAATTCTTCTGTGCAGCAATGAGGATAATCCTCAGATCACGGACCCAGTCTGCATCATTGCTACTATCATCTTTCAACTTATTTTTCTCTAGGAACATATCAAAAATAAATGTGGAGCTACATCACAAGCTATTGATCTACAATATAGATACACAAAAACTATCAGGACTAAGTTCATGATAAATTAAGTTCAATTAATCATATTACTTAAGAACTCCCACTTAGATAGACATCCCTCTAATCATCTAAGTGATCACGTGATCCATATCAACTAAACCATGTCCGATCATCACGTGAGATGGAGTAGTTTTCAATGGTGAACATCACTATGTTGATCATATCTACTATATGATTCACGCTCGCCCTTTCGGTCTCAGTGTTCCGAGGCCATATCTGCATATGCTAGGCTCGTCAAGTTTAACCCGATTATTCTGCATGTGCAAAACTGGCTTGCACCCGTTGTTTGTGAACGTAGAGCTTGTCACACCAGATCATCGCATGGTGTCTCGGCACGACGAACTGTAGCAACGGTGCATACTCAGGGAGAACACTTATGCCTTGAAATTTAGTGAGAGATCATCTTATAATGCTACCACCGAACTAAGCAAAATAAGATTCATAAAGGATAAACATCACGTGCAATCAGAATATGTGACATGATATGGCCATTATCATCTTGCGCCTTTGATCTCCATCTCCAAAGTATCGTCATGATCTCTATCGTCACCGGCATGACACCATGATCTCCATCATCTTGATCTCTATCAACGTGTCATCACATGGTCGTCTCGCCAACCATTGCTCTTGCAACTATTGCTATCGCATAGCGATAAAGTAAAGCAATTATTTGGCGCTTGCATCTTATGCAATAAAGAGACAACCATAAGGCTTCTGCCAGTTGCCGATAACTTCAAAAAAACATGATCATCTCATACAACAACTTATATCTCATCACATCTTGACCATATCACATCACAACAAGCCCTGCAAAAACAAGTTAGACGTCCTCTACTTTGTTGTTGCAAGTTTTACGTGGCTGCTACGGGCTGAGCAAGAACCGTTCTTACCTACGCATCAAAAACCACAAGGCGGTATAGTGATTGCTTTTTGATGTTCAGAAAGAATCATGTTCATTGAATCTGATTCAACTAAAGTTGAAGAAACTGACACCCACTAGCCACCTGTGTGTGAAGCACGTCGGTAGAACCAGTCTCGCGTAAGCATACGCGTAATGTCGGTCTGGGCCGCTTCATCCAACAATACCGCCGAATCAAGAATCAACTAGTGACGGCAAGCAATATGTATATACCCACGCTCACATCTCCTTTGTGTTCTACTCGTGCATATAACATCTACGCATAAACCTGGCTCGGATGCCACTGTTGGGGAACGCAGTAATTTCAAAAATTTCCTACGCACACGCAAGATCATGGTGATGCATAGCAACGAAAGGGGAAGATTGTTGTCCACGTACTCACGATCCAGTAGAGTGTCAAGGGAGATCTTCATCAGCACGACGGCGTGATGACGGTGATGATGATGCTACCGGAACAGGGCTTCGCCTAAGCACCACTACGATATGCCGAGGTGGATTATGGTGGAGGGGGGCACCACACACGGCTAAGAGATCAATGATCAACTTGTGTGTCTATGGGGTGCCCCCTGGCCACGTATATAAAGGATGGAGGGAGGAGGAGGCCGGCCCTCATAGGGCGCGCCCAAAGTGTGGAGTCCTACTATGACTCCCTAGTCCTAGTAGGATTCCACCTCCCATATGGAATAGGAAAAGGGAAGGGAGAAGGAGAAGGAAGGAAGGGGGAGCCCCCTTTCCCAAGTCCAATTCGGACCAGTCCATGGGGAAGGGGTGCGGCCACCCTTGAGGCCTTTCTCCCCTTTCCCGTATGGCCCATTAAGGCCCAATACGAATTCCCGTAACTCTCCGGTACTCCGAGGAATACCCGAATCACTCGGAACCTTTCCGATGTCCGAATATAGCCTTCCAATATATCGATCTTTACGTCTCAATCATTTTGAGACTCCTCGTCATGTCCCCGATCTCATCCGGGACTCTGAACAAACTTCAGTCATCAAATCACATAACTCATAATACAAATCGTCATAGAACGTTAAGCACGCGGACCCTACGGGTTCGAGAACTATGTAGACATGACCGAGACACATCTCCAGTCAATAACCAATAGCAGAACTTGGATTCTCATATTGGTTCTTACATATTCTACGAAGATCTTTATCGGTCAAACCGCATAACGATATACATTGTTCCCTTTGTCATCGGTATGTTACTTGCCCGAGATTCGATCGTCGGTATCTCAATACCTAGTTCAATATCATTACCAGCAATTCTCTTTACTCGTTCCGTAATGCATCATCCCGTAACTAACTCATTAGTCACATTGCTTGCAAGGCTTATAGTGACGTGCATTACCGAGAGGGCCCAGAGATACCTCTCCGATACTCGGAGTGACAAATCTTAATCTTGATCTATGCCAACTCAACAAACACCATCGGAGACACCTGTAGAGCATAGTTATAATCACCCAGTTACAATGTGACGTTTGATAGCACACAAGGTGTTCGTCCAGTATTCGGGAGTTGCATAATCTCATAGTCTGAGGAACATGTATAAGTCATGAAGAAAGCAGTAGCAATGAAACTATAATGATCATCGTGCTAAGCTAACGGATAGGTCAAGTCAATCACATCATTCTCTGATGATGTGATACCGCTTATCAAATAACAATTCTTTGTCCATGGCTAGGAAACTTAACCATCTTTGATTAACGAGCTAGTCAAGTAGAGGCATACTAGTGACACTCTGTTTGTTTATGTATTCACACATGTACTAAGTTTCCGGTTAATACAATTCTAGCATGAATAATAAACATTTATCATGATATAAGGAAATATAAATAACAACTTTATTATTGCCTCTAGGGCATATTTCCTTAAGTGTTATGATCTTTCTGATATAAATGAGACACGTATTACCATGCAAAAGAAAAGACCTCTTGTTCGATGCTGCTGCTTCCATGAAGTCAAATATACGGCTATGGCCCAATTCTTTTGCAAGATTATTCTAGAATCTGACCCTTCCCCAGCTTTTCCCAGAATCTTTAACCTCCATTTGTTTTACAATCCTAGATAATTATACCCTAACTAGCTAGGATTGTAAAACAAATGAGGCTCACAGATTCTGGAGAAGCTGGGGAGGGGTCAGATTCTGAAAGAATCTTGCAAAAGAACTAGGCCTATGTGTCGTCCGCCCTGAGTCCTGCATGGAGCGTTTTTTTGGCTGGCCCAGTAGGCACGACTCCTTTGCTGATCTGCTGTTACCTCTCTTTAGTTTTTACTTTCATTTTTTATCCACATTTTTTGTCCTTTTATTACTTTTGTTTGTATTTCCAAATGTTCTAAATATATTGTTACAAAAGACACTTTATATAAATTTTGAAAAATCTTATTCTTCCACTTGAAAAATGTTAAGCATGTACGAAAAATGATTTTGATCCATGAAAAAAATACAATGCAAATCAAAAATAGAAATGTTAATCAAGTTTATGTAAATTGTTAATCGTATAATTAATACTAAATGATTCATCTCCCGGCGGCTGTGAGTTCTCTAGTGGGGAACCCCGCGTCCATTGACGTGGACCTTTAGGCCGCCCGGATCTGCGCCGACAGCTACTGTGTCAAGTCTCCCTTGCAGCGCCTCGGCAATGGTCTTGGCGGCGACACCTAGGGTTTCATCCCAGATGCGTCGTGATGGGGTGGTGATGCGGCCTTCCTCTCCTACTCGTGGATTTCTAACCGGCTTGAGGTTTGCATCGCCACCCGCCTCGTTGGTCCGTCAGCTCCAGCCGACAGCGAGGACGAGGAGACGAGACTGGTGGTGAAAACCAAGGACGGCGTCTTGGGGCGTCGCTACCTTGATGAAGGCATTGTCGGTGCAACCCTTGTCTCCATCGCTCTACCTCCTGGGGACATCGTTTTGGAGCTGCTACTGGCTAGAGGGGTGGCTGGGCGCAAGTCTCCGCATGCTTCTCGTGCGGTGACCAACGTGGAGTTGTGCACCATCTACAATATCGACGGCGATGAGTCTTGCCGGCAAGGTGCAGCTAGGTCTCGATGCTGGATGCCATTTGATGGGCGCATGCAGGAGGCTAATTATGTCCGGCATCGATGGCAGAATGGTCTGGCAAAATCGTTGCGTGGATTGATACTGAAGATGGGATTGTGAAAGTAGGCGGTGATAGACTCTTCATCGTATGCATGTGGTTTACGCTGAGAGTCTTCTAGACCGGTTGATGCTCCCGGCTAGCCGGCGGGTGGTATCGCGAGGGCACTGTATTTCTGGATGTGCGAGACGCACGGCCAGGGCACATCATCAACTTGTAGGTAGAGAGACAATTATCTTCCGGAAGGTGGCTTTGGGTTTGTCTATATATATTTTTTGTAAAACTTTGTTGAATAATGTAATAAAGATGGCTGTGTTCATTGTTTGATGCACAACTTGACGATAATCCCCCTTTTGGAGAAAAAGATACAAAACGATTCATACATTAAAAAAGTGTACATTACATTTCAGAAAATAATCACAAGTTTGAAGAATATGTACAAGACATTTTTTCAAAGAAAAGTTTGTACAATGTAAAAAAAAGATTTTATAGTTCAGAAAAATATCAATAAAAACAATTTCCAACTTGTATTTAATTTTTGAAATTGTATTAAAAAATGTTCAAACATATGTTTTTTGCTAATATATTAAACATGTAGTGTTCCGAAAATGTGAAAAATTTAAAATATTTCAGATGTATACAAAAAATGTAGAACGTGTATGAAAAAAGGTAAACATCAAACCATAAATTATGAAAAATGTTAATCATTTATTTAAAAATATAAATATGTGCAAAAAATATTCCTAAAATATATGAAAATATGTACAATGCTTATTAAAATCATAGACATGCGTTAAAAATGAAATAAGGGGAAACAAAGAAAACCAGAGTAAATCGGTGAAAACCGATGGAAGAAACAACGGAAACGAAAGAAAATAAAAAATAAAAAAGAAATACGAAGGAAAACCGAAGATAGCGGATAAAAACCATGAAAGAACAAAATAAAACCAAACAATACCGAGAAAAACGAACGAAATCAAAAAAAAGGAAGAATAAATAATCAGCCAGCGGGCTAAGCGACAGCATGCGCGCGCGTGAAAACGGCTGGCCCGGTACTCTGTACAGGCGATATACATAGCAATGCCAGTGTCATTGGGCAGGCCAAATCCTAGCGAGCTGCACTAGTGAGTTTTTGTTTTGTTTTTCTTCTTCAAAACTACTCGTTGGATTTGTTTTTCAGTTTTTCTGTCTGTTTTTTAAATATTTTATGCGTATTAAAAAATAGTCGAGCATATATTAACTGCATATTCAAAACACGCCAGTTTGTACTTCCTCCGTCCCAAAATTCTTGTCGAATTTTGGGACGGGGAAGTATAAAACAAGGTTCACCTTATGTTAGAGAAAATTCACCTTACATTAGAAAAAGGACGAGTATATACACAAAAAATCGTCCACGTATATTAAATTAGTCAGCCTACATTTAAAAAATGTTGGATGTATATTAGAAATATTTTCATCATATGTAAATAAAAAAATCAACTCCATAATAAAAAACCAAAAACAAAATCAATAAAACATAAAAAACAAAAAAAAATCCTAGAGACAACCATAAAGATAAACCAAGAAAAATAAACAAGAAGGAAATAGAAACAATACAGAAGAAATGCGGCGGTCGAACGTACAGCTTATGCGATGAATTGGGCCGATCTGCATCACACGTTTCCAAACAGACGTGCACCCAAACACACACATGAGAGACACCAGGCCATTAAAATAACAGCGTGAGTTATTTATACTTTTTCCAAATTTTGAAAGTAATGTTAAGATATTTTGAAAAATACTTTAGCAATAAAAAATAGTGAAAGTCAAAAAATGTTGATGATTTCAAAAAATGTTTGTGAATTAAAAAATGTTCACAATCGAAGAAAATGTTCGCGAATTCAAAGATTATACACGAATTTGAAATGTATTTTGAACTAAAAAATCTTTTGAGTTCAAAATGTTCATAATTTATAAAACTTTCATATTACAAACTATGCTTGAAATGACAAAAATATATGTGACTTAAATTATGTTTGTGAATTGTAAAAATGTTCTTGAGTTCAAAAGATATTCATGAATTCAAACAAAACCACAAACTCAATAATCTTTGCGAATTCAATAAACTCATGGATTTAAAAATCCTGAAATCTATGGAGTGCACATTTGTATTCTTTTTCATTTTCCCCTTTTTATGAAAATTTTTAAAAAGGAAAAACGAAACAATAATAAAAATAAAAAACATAAATAAAAATCTTGAAAAAAAGACAATGAAAATAAAATTCGGTTTGTGAAGGTTTTGGAACCTTCCCAAAACAGGAATAGGTAGTCTCCCAAAAATGTTTACTTGGGCAGTAATTGTGTGTAGTGATCATAGGGGATGTATTTGCTTGCTACCCAGCGACATGTGCGGCAAATAGGACTCCCCAATATATAACTCAGTGGACATCCTTACTTATTTGCAGACACACTCCAAAATATGCTGCGCGGATAGCGTTTTTCAGCGCGCGCCCAAAAACTTTTAGCGCTACAGCTTCTGCTGGAGCTGCCCGGCGCCCAAAAAAATAAACTTTTAATGCGCGGAGCTCTTTTTGGGCGCCTGTTGGAGATGCTCTAAGGGTGCCATATTCCAGGAGTTCAAGTTATGCTACTGAAAATTCGCTCCTTCAGCAGTTCAGATTTTAGAATTCCGCTCCCTTTTCAAACCCCGCTTCTTTTAATATATATATATATATATATATATATATATATATATATATATATATATATATATATATATATATATATATATATATATATATATATATATATATATATATATATATATATATATATACGGTAGCGCTAAAGTCAGCGTGAGCGTAAAACGCTAATCCTGCGCTCCGGCCGGGTTATGCGGGCTGCTCGGTCGAACCAGCGTTTGTTGTTCCACCTCCTCGTAAGATTGTTTGGTAAATATCGTAATAGACTTAATTTGGTTACCGCATGCAAGCGCAGCCTCCCCGCTCCGCAAAATCAAGCCACACCTTACTCCATGTGCTAGTAAACGTTTTGGTAAATATAGTAACGTAATTAATTTGCTTACCGGGTGATGGGACAGCACCCGCTTTGCTAAATCAAACATTTTTCTCCACATGCTAGTAAAACTCTTGCTAGATATAGTAATATAATCAAGATGGTTACCATATGCTCAGATGCAAGCAAAGGCCCGCCGATTCCCTAGATCAGGCCATCTCTTCGCTTTATTGTATGCATGCTAGTAAAAAAAATTAGGCAGTAATCAATCAACAAGAAAGTACCACTTCTAGTAAATGTCCTGGTCACTTATTTGTTAGGTAAATTTAATTGTAAAAAATAGTTTCATTCATCATACAGTAAGTAGTAGTAGTAGTAATATGATGTTGATTGATTAGTAAAATTTATTCAAATTTTACCATCTTTTCTAATCAAATAGTAAAGTACAAATTATAATTATGCATGGTAATGGGATTACCCTTGTTCTGTTGGTGGATGCATGGGCGACGTGGGGTTTGTTACATTGGGATGGCAGTAATACTAGTAATGCGTTACTCATTGATTAGTAAAATATATCCAACTTTTACCATCTTTCCTAATCAAATAGTAAAGACACGCCATAATTATGGTAATGGGATTACCCTCGTTCTATTGCATGGATGGATGGGCGACGTTGGTATTGTTACATTGGGATGCGGGGCCGCGCACGTCCAAGCGGTCCGATGGTGCTGTAGTGTGGCCGGAGCGCATAATTAGGTAATCTACGCGTAGCCACACTTTAGCAGTCCTATATATATATATATATATATATGTATATATATATATATATATATATATATATATATATATATTTAAAAACATGAGGATTTCTTGGTTTGGACTGACAAAGTAATGTCACTCGATTATTAACAACTTGACTACAATATTTTACTGCTGGTAAGGATTGCACCTGGAGATGCCCTAAGGGCAAAGACCAAGCAGGAGCAAAGGTACGTCCAGATTTGAAGCCTTGAAGGTTACGTCCACTGAATCTCTTCTCCATCACACGACTAACACTCACTCGCCACTAAAAAATGGCTAATTACTTTAGCCTGCAAATGCAAAGGATCCCGACGACGGCGCTGTTCTTTCTATCATCACTCGTCCGGATCCTTCGGAGCTCATCTTTGCACTAGCTAGGAATCAATCAGCACCGCATCTGCACCCCTAAATTGGCAACTACTCTTTATCTAATCGAATTCGATTCACGATCCCCATCCATCTATATAAACAAAACCAGAGGTTAACCAGCAATGGCGAAGCTAGATTACTCTGACGAATTTCATGGCGCCGCCTGGCCTTCACGGCTTACCCGTGGCGCTTGTCATCGCCGCCGCGGTTCTTGGCTCGTTCTGCCTCAGACTCGCCGCCTCACAGCAGCAGGGAGAGGAAGCTGCGGGGGAGGAGGCGGAGAGGCAGAGGTACAACTTCCGGTTCGTGCGGCACGCGCGGGACGCGCCGCTCGTGTCCCACTACAACTACATCGTGGTCGGCGGCGGCACGGCCGGGTGCCCGCTGGCGGCGACGCTGTCGGAGCGCTCGCGCGTGCTCCTCCTGGAGCGCGGTGGCTACCCGTACGGCAACCGCAACGTGTCGAGCGAGTACCACTTCGCGGACGCGCTGGCGGACACGTCGCCGTGGTCGCCGGCGCAGCGGTTCGTGTCGGAGGACGGCGTGGTGAACGCCCGCGCGCGCGTGCTTGGCGGCGGGAGCTGCCTCAACGCCGGGTTCTACACGCGCGCCAGCAGCGAGTACGTGCGCGCCGCCGGGTGGGACGCGCGCCTGGTGAACGCGTCGTATCGGTGGGTGGAGCGCGAGCTGGTGTTCCGCCCGGAGGTGCCGCGGTGGCAGTCCGCGCTCCGGGAGGGCCTCCTCCAGACCGGCGTCACCCCGGACAACGGCTACACCTTCGACCACGTCCCCGGCACCAAGATCGGCGGCACCATCTTCGACAGCGCCGGCCGCCGCCACACCGCCGCCGACTTCCTCCGCAGCGCCAACCCGCGACGCCTCACCGTGTTCCTGCACGCCACCGTGTCGCAGATCCTCTTCCGGCGCAGAGGTACGTACATGCAGCGCACGCCATGCCATGCATGTACATGCAAGTCGTGGTCGATCGGTCTGAATTGAAATGTATGCGTGCGTGTGCCGGAATGCTGCAGAGGGGTCGGCGAGCCCGGTGGCGTACGGCGTGGTGTTCACGGACCCGATGGGGGTGCAGCACCGCGTGTACCTGCGGGGCGTGGGGAGAAGCGAGGTGATCCTGTCGGCGGGGACGCTGGGGAGCCCGCAGCTGCTGATGCTGAGCGGCGTCGGCCCGCGCGCGCACCTGGAGAGGCACGGCGTCCGCGCCGTCGTGGACCGCCCCATGGTCGGGCAGGGCGTGGCCGACAACCCCATGAACTCGGTGTTCGTCCCGTCCCCCGTCCCCGTGGCGCTCTCCCTGGTCCAGGTCGTCGGCGTCACCCGCTTCGGCAGCTTCATCGAGGGCGTCAGCGGCTCCCAGTTCGGCATCCCCCTCCACTCCCGCCGCCGCGCCCACTCCTTCGGCATGTTCTCCCCCATGGTATGGCCGACACCTTCTCCAAACTAACTCCAAACGTGACAATGGCAATGCCATCGATGCCTCGACGGTGCCCTTGATTAACAACGACTCATCGATTCATTGATCACCACCAGACGGGGCAGCTGGGGACGCTGCCGCCGAGGGAGAGGACGGCGGAGGCGATGCGGCGGGCGGCGGAGGTGATGCAGGGGCTGGACCGGCGGGCGTTCCGGGGCGGCTTCATCCTGGAGAAGATCCTGGGGCCGCTGTCGACGGGGCACGTGGAGCTGCGGTCGACGGACCCGCACGCGAACCCGGCGGTGACCTTCAACTACTTCCGGGACCCCAGGGACGTGGAGCGGTGCGTGCGCGGGATCCAGACCATCGAGCGGGTGGTGCGGTCGCGGGCATTCGCCCGCTTCACCTACGCCAACGCGACCGCCATGGACGCCGCCTTCGACCGCGCCGCGCTGGCCAAGTTCCTCAACCTGCTGCCCCGGCACCCCCGGGACACCCGCCCGCTGCAGCAGTACTGCCGGGACACCGTGATGACCATCTGGCACTACCACGGCGGCTGCCACGTCGGGCCCGTCGTCGACCAGGACTACCGCGTCATCGGCGTCGCCGGCCTCCGCGTCGTCGACAGCTCCACCTTCAAGTACTCCCCCGGCACCAACCCGCAGGCCACCGTCATGATGCTCGGCAGGTCAGACCAACATACGAATTCTTTCTGCTTCAACTCTTCTTCTTCTCCTGCACTCGATTTGCTCCGACGAAATTTGTCAAATGTTTCTTGATCATTTGCCTGTCTTTGGATGATCAAACTCGGTCGAACAGGTACATGGGGCTCAGGATTCAGGAGGAGGGATGGAGACCAGGACCCAGAAATTAAGCATGTGCATTCGATCCGTTCATTCATTTCATTCACGGCGGTGTCACCCACCCAGCCTCCAACCGTACCTTCATGCTTCCTTCGTGCCGCGCGGGCTGCTTGGGAGATTGCATGGGATTTCTTGTTTCTTTCTTCCAGAGATTGTTTTGTGAACAGCTGGTTGTTAGTGGTTACATACACATTTGTTGTTGTTTGTTACATGTATTATTGTAACGCTTGTGAGATAAAATCACACAACGTTTGTGAGATCAAACACTTTGCGGAGATCATTTGTGAGATGAAACACTTTGCGTTCATCCTTTTTATTTATACGGCCACTTCGCATCAACGTTCCGCCATCGCTCGCACCGGATCTCGCGGACGTTGCGCATGGACTATTACATCGCCCGCTGCTCACCTAGGAAGCCCGGAGATTTGCCCCTCCACGAGGCGGTGCTCGTCAACGAGCTGGAGGTTGTAGCGCCGCTCCTCCTACACCCGCCGAAACACCGACTGCTCTCCCACCATGACGGCGTTGGAGTGCGGTTACGCCGGTGGGTGCGCTGACTCATCGCCGGATGCCACCTCTATTGTCTGGTCCTCGCCGCGCCGCTGACATCTGGCGAGCTAGTCGGCAAGCCAATCTCAGCCCATCACGCACGACAGGCTTGTCAGCCGGTCGTAGTGACGGATAACTCCTGCTTCTGCTTCGTCGATAGGCTTTCCCACATAGCTCCAGAGCTCACGGTCATGGCTGACGTGGTGCAGTGGTGTGCCTGAAGAGGAGACAACATTTAAATAGCGGACACCGGCCAGGACACTCGATGTGGTGAGTTAATGTGGGCGTCAACGAAGGTTTCACAGCCGCCGCGCTAGTTTAATGTCGCCGGGCCGATGGATAGGAACCGGTTAGAATGCGGAGCAAAGCCGTCCAGCCCTGTCCGGTCACGTGTCTCCGACATTGGAACAGGGTGGAGACCAGGAGGCGCTCTTGGCCGGCGCGCCGCTTCAATGTCGGCTATAGAGAGAGGTCACTTCCGCTCTGGGCCAGCATTAATGCGAAGCTAGCGCTTTGGAGCGATGTTGGCCTGCATTAATATGCGGCAAGTGCTTTGCGTGGGAAATGGCGCGGGCATGGGGTAGTTTATTTGGTGGGTCAGGGTTGGTGGACGCGTACGTGGCAGCGGTCCGGATGCCCGCAAAGACCACCTAGTCTGCATCTGGTTTACTGATATGTCTCCAACATATTTACAATTTATGAAGTATTCATGCTATATTAACATCAATCATATATAGTTTTAGTGCACTTTTATATTATTTTTCTAGACTAACTTATTAATCTACTGCTCAGTGTGAGTTGTTGTTTTCACTAGTAGAAAAAGGGTCAAATGTGAAGCACATTATTGCCGGTTTGAATTTGAGCCGGCACTAATGTGATCATTAGTGCCGGTTCCAACGGCTAGGCGGGCAGGCATCATTAGTACCGGTTCATAGGCAACCTTTAGCACCGGTTCATGCCACGAACCGGTACTAATGAGGCCAGTGCGGCTGTGGTCAGGCTGGGGCCCTCACGAAGACCTTTAGTACCGGTTCATGGCATGAACCGGTACTAGAGTTTCTTAGTAAGCTGATTTTTAGTCCCACCTCGTCAAGAGAGAGGCAGTATGAGCGGTTTATAAGCCGTGAGTGCAGAGACAATGACGAAGAGGCGCAATGCTCACCTGCACGTTGATTAGCTTCAAGCCTTTCGGAATAGCATAGATTGCACTGAGCTATGTGCATTGCAGTCTACATTATTCCGAAAGGCTTGAAGCAAATTAACCAGCATTGGACCTCTTTTTTATTTTTAATAACTTATTTGAACTCCGGACTTCTCGTGTTCCGTATGCAGCATTCAAAGCGACGTCATCAACTTCCAACATGTTCTGACATCATTTGTTGTTTTTCAGTAATTTAGCAAATTGTTTAAAGAGCTAAATGACCGTGAAATTGAAAATATCTACAAAATGAACTGTGAAAATGTTGAAATTTAACATGGTATCATCATTTCACCCGCATAGCATGTGCGAAAGAGTAGAGAGAGTCACGGCAAAAACTGGACACACTTTGTGTACAAACTGGACAATCTCTTTCGGAGTATCAGAGTTTCGGACGAGAACTCATCTGTTACACGGGCACTTCAATGTTTTTTAAACTTATTTAAACTCCGGACTTCTTTTGTGTTTAGTATGCAGCATTCAAAGCGACATCATCAATTTTCAACATGTTCTGACATAATTTGTTGTTTTTCGGTCATTTACCTAATTGTTTAGAGAGCTAAATGACCGTGAAATTGAAAATCACTACAAAATGAACTCTGAAAATGTTGAAACTTGGCATGGTATCATCATTTCACTCACATAGCATGTGCGAAAGAGTAGAAAGGGTCATGGCAAAAACTGGACGCACTTCGTGTACAAACTGGACAAACTTTTTCGGAGTATCAGGGTTTCGGACGAGAACTCATCTGTTACACGGGCACTTCAATATTTTTTAAACTTATTTGAACTCCGGACTTCTTTTGTGTTCAGTATGCAGCATTCAAAGCGACGTCATCAATTTCCAACAAGTTCTGACATAATTTGTTGTTTTTCGGTCATTTACCTAATTGTTTAGAGAGCTAAATGACCGTGAAATTGAAAATCACTACAAAATAAACTGTGAAAATGTTGAAACTTGGCATTGTATCATCATTTCATCCGCATAGCATGTGCTAAAGAGTAGAGAGGGTCACGACAAAAACTGGACGCACTTCGTGTACAAACTGGACAAACTCTTTCGGAGTATCAGGGTTTCGGACGAGAACTCATCTGTTACACGGGCACTTCAATGTTTTTTTAAACTTATTTGAACTCCGGACTTCTTTTGTGTTCAGTATGCAGCATTCAAAGCGACGTCATCAATTTCCAACATGTTCTGACATCATTTGTTGTTTTTCAGTCATTTACCTAATTATTTAGAGAGCTAAATGACCGTGAAATTGAAAACCACTACAAAATGAATTCTGAAAATGTTGAAACTTGGCATGGTATTATCATTTCACCCGCATAGCGTGTGCGAAAGAGTAGAGAGGGTCATGACAAAAACTGGACGCACTTCGTGTACAAACTGGACAATCTATTTCAGAGTATTAGAGTTTCGGACGAGAACTCGTCTGTTACACGGGCACTTCAATGTTTTTTAAACTTATTTGAACTCCGGACTTCTTTTGTGTTCAGTATGCAGCATTCAAAGCGACGTCATCAATTTCCAACATGTTCTGACATCATTTTGTGACGCCCCCGATTTAATCGTACACTAATCATGCACGCAAATGTGTACGATCAAGATCAGGGACTCACGGGAAGATATCACAACACAACTCTACAAATAAAATAAGTCATACAAGCATCATAATACAAGCCAGGGGCCTCGAGGGCTCGAATACAAGTGCTCGATCATAGACGAGTCAGCGGAAGCAACAATATCTGAGTACAGACATAAGTTAAACAGAGTGCCATAAGATGGCTAGCACAAACTGGGATACAGATCGAAAGAGGAGCAGGCCTCCTGCCTGGGATCCTCCTAGGTCACTCCTGGTCGTCATCAGCGGGCAGCACGTAGTAGTAGGCACCTCCGGTGTAGTAGGGGTCGTCGTCGACGGTGGCGTCTGGCTCCTGGACTCCAGCATCTGGTTGCGACAACCAGGTAGAAGGGAAAGGGGAAAAGAGGGAGAAAAGCAACCGTGAGTACTCATCCAAAGTACTCGCAAGCAAGGAGCTACACTACATATGCATGGGTATATGTGTAAGGAGGCCATATCGGTGGACTGAACTGCAGAATGCCAGAATAAGAGGGGGATAGCTAGTCTTATCGAAGACTACGCTTCTGGTAGCCTCCGTCTTGCAGCATATAGAAGAGAGTAGATTGAAGTCCTCCAAGTAGCATCTCCAAGTAACATCTTCAAATAGCATCTCATAGCGTAATCCTACCCGGCGATCCCCTCCTCATATCCCTGAGGTAGAGCGACCACCGGTTGTATCTGGCACTTGGAAGGGTGTGTTTTATTAAGTATCCGGTTCTAGTTGTCATAAGGTCAAGGTACAACTCCAAGTCGTCCTGTTACCGAAGATCACGGCTATTCGAATAGATTAACTTCCCTGCAGGGGTGCACCACATAGCCCAACACGCTCGATCCCATTTGGCCGGACACACTTTCCGGGGTCATGCCCGGCCGCGGAAGATCAACACGTCGCAGCCCCACCTAGGCAAAACAGAGAGGCCAGCACGCCGGTCTAAACCTAAGCGCGCAGGGATCTGGGCCCATCGCCCTGAGCACACCTGCACGTTGCGAGGGCGGCCGGAAGCAGACCTAGCCTAGTAGGCGTTCCAGTCCAATCCGGCACGCGCCGCTCCGTCGCTGACGTCTGAAGTGCTTCGGCTGATACCACGCCGTCGGGATACCCATAACTACTCCCACGTAGATGGTTAGTGCGTATAGGCTCGTAGCCAGACTCAGATCAAATACCAAGATCTCGTTAAGCGTGTTAAGTGTCCGCGAACGCCGAACAGGGCCAGGCCCACCTCTCTCCTAGGCGGTCTCAACCTGCCCTGTCGCTCCGCCACAAAGATCCACACAGAGGGCCGTCGGGACAAAGGTCCTTTCAGCCCCCAATCCGTGAATCACTCGCGGGTACTCTTCGAGCTGACCCGACTTTAGTCACCATCTGTATAGTATGTATGTATGTATAGTATATACCCGTGATCACCTCCCAGGTGATCACGGCCCGATAGTATAGCAAGGCAGACTGACAAGAATGTAGGGCCAATGATGATAAACTAGCATCCTATACTAAGCATTTAGGATTGCAGGTAAGGTATCAACAGGTGTAGCATCAATGTCAGGCTATGCATCAGAATAGGTACAACAGAAGGCAGTAACATGCTACACTACTCTAATGCAAGCAGTATAGAGAAGAATAGGCGATATCTGGTGATCAAGGGGGGGGGCTTGCCTGGTTGCTCTGGCAAGAGAGAGGGGTCGTCAACTCCGTAGTCGAACTGGGCAGCAGCAGCGTCGGTCTCGTAGTCTACCGGAGAGAAGAGGGGGAAGAAACAATGAATACCAAGTAAACAGATGCATATCGATGCATGACATGTCAAGAAGCGATGCTAGGCGTGCCCTAACGTGGTATGAGGTGGTACTGGTTAAGGGGGGAATCATCCGGGAAAGTAATCCCGGTGTTTCGTGTTTTCGGACAGATGAACCGGAGGGGGAAAGTTGCGTGTTTGGTATGTTAGAGGTGTGTGGTGGACGAACGGGCTGCGTATCCGGGTTCGTCTCGTCGTTCTGAGCAACTTTCATGTTGAAAATATTTTAATCCGAATTACGGATTAAAAGATATGATTTTTAAAAGATTTTAACAATTTTGGAATTTAATTATTTATTTAATTAATTCGAAAAAAATGTATTTATGACGTCAGCATGATGTCATGCTGACGTCAGCAGTCAACAGGGGTTGACTGAGTCAACCCTGACATGTGGGTCCAGTGGGACCCACCTGTCATTCTCTATTTAAATTAATTAGGGTTTAGGTTAATCTAATTACAGTTTAATTAAACTTAACTAGTTAATTAATTTAATTAAACAGGATTAATTAACTTAATTAATTAATTAATTAATTAATAATTTTATTAAATCATTTTAATTTTATTAATTATATTTATTGTTTTTTATTTATTTTATTATTCATTATTTATTTATTATTTTTTTTATTTTTATTATTATTATTTATTTATTTTTATTTTTTTGCGTTCTGGGGGCCGTTCTGGGGGCCCCCATGTCATAGGGAGGGGCCGGTCCAGTCAGCCTGGCTGACCGAGTCAACAGACCGGCCGGGCCCCTAGGGCCCACGGTTCAGTGACCCAGGGGGGTGGCCTCGTGTCGGCCACGTCGGCAGCCGGCATTGGGGGCTCCGGTGGGCGTCCGCGGCGGAGGGGGCGCCGGACTTCGCCGGAATCGTCGCCCGGCGGCCAAAAGGGGCCGCGGGTGGGTGCGTTCGAAATGGGAGAGGACGCCGCGTCCATTGGTGGCATGGCCACGGCCGGACTCGGCCGGAAATGGCGCCGGCGAGCGGCAGAGGCGGCGGGGTGGTTCGGGTCTTCGTCGACAGCGCGCTACAGGGGCCGAGAGGGGGGGGTCGCGCGGCGCGCTGAGCACCACGGGCTCGGCCCCGTGACCATTTGGTCACCGGGGGGGGGGGGGCGCCGGCGACGAGATCCACGACGCGGGGGGGGGGGGGCGTTCAGGTGCGGCGGCTCGCCGGGGCCGAGGCTCGGGCGAGGAGAAGGGAGAGGGAGGCCGGGGAGCACGTGGGGGGGCGGCCGGAGCCGGCGACGGGGGGGGGGCGGTGGTGGCGCTCGGGAGGGGGACGAGGGGAGAGAGGGGATCCACGTGGGGGGGGGGGAGAGCTCACGGGGGGGGGGGCGCAGGGTCTCGGAGGCGTGCTCGGAGACGGTCGGGGGCGACCGGTGAGGAGGAGGGCGGGGAGGCGGCCGTCCGGCGTCGCGGATCCGGCGAGGTGGGGTGGGGGGTCGGGGACGGCCCGAGGCGACGAGGGGCCTTGCGGCCTGCGCGGCCGGTCGGGAAGGAGGGGACGAGGGGAGGTCGGGGCGGCGGATCGGTCGCCGGCGTCGGGGGGGCGACGGGATCGGGCGGAGCCGATCCAGATCGACGCGGGGAGGGAGGAGGAGGGGATCGGGGGGGGGGGGGGGCGAATGGGTGCGGCTAGGGTTTGCCGACCGAGGGAGGGGGGGATAAGGGAGTGAGGGGTGGGCCGGGCCAGGGGGGCTGGCCGACTGGGCCAGGTGGGCTTGGCCCAGTTGGGCCAGTGGGGTTTCCTTCCGTTTTTTTTGTATTGTTTTCTGTTTTCTTTTTATTTATTTTCTTTTCTGTTTTTATTTATTTATAAACACTTAGGCATTTTATAAAATTGTGAACCTTACACCATAATTATCTTTGTAATATTTGGCAACCACCGAACATTTTTGTTTTAATTTTTGAAAACTTTTATTGTTTTCTTTTATTTAAATTTTGAATTTGTTTCGGTTCTGAACTATCGAGAGTTTATCACAGTAACCGTGGTGACGTGGCATCATTAGCGGGGAATCACTGTAGCTTAATTATCCGGGCGTCACAATTCTCCTCCACTACAAGAAATCTCGTCCCGAGATTTAGGATCGGTTATAAGGGGGAAGGGGTCTGGTTACGAAATTCTAACAATTCTTCTCGATCATAGTAGCTCTTCTCGAAGAGGTCGACCCATTACATTGATGTCTTCAGTCCTCTCCTTCAGGTCATCATGATGAAGTTTGTCGTCCTTTCTTCGGGGTTCTATCGTACTTACGAAAGGATAAAGGGTGGGTATTCCGAGAGAATGGACCTCTGCAGGTTTGACTATCTGGTCGATAACATCGGGGAGGGTGGCGGAAGTAACTCTCGAATTGAAACTTAAGAAAATATCAAGAGCAGAGTAAGGAGGTATCCTGGGAAGTTTCGAGCGGGCAGGCAATCGTTCGATGTCTGATACGTGGCGTGAAAGGGGTTCGAAGCCACGAGAATAAGTATTTGTCTGATACCAGATTGAAGGTGGCTCATGAATTACATACGAGGCCACGCGCGAGGAACAACCTTGGGTACAGGGGGGTACAGGATAGTCAGGTTTCGATCCTGTGGAACTGTGGGTTATGGGCCCACCATGTGGATTAAAAGTAGGAAGGACAGTGACATCTTGCACGATCATGTAAGCAAGGCATGCCAGAGGATAGTCTGTCGGTTATGTCGGCAACAACATCGGTACCAAGGGCGAGGGTCGAAGAGAACCATTTTCCTGCTCGTTGAACGAGGCGGGCCAATAGGCAAGGTTCTCGTCCATCGGTGGCTACCGAAATGTCATCAACAATAGTAACAGGGTCTTACTGACACGGTCGTATACCAAGGTGTTTACATAAGCAGAAGAATATTACTGCTTAGATCATATAGACCTCAAGAAAGGTTAAACCAAACAATGGAAAGGACATATGATTATCAGATTAATCAGGCGATGGAAAGGAAAAATGTGTCTTAATCACATAATTCAGAGATATATCCTTTCCAAGGATAAGCAGAGCATGGTATCCGTGGCAGGATATCATGTAGAAAACCCTTTAGGTAAGGGGAGAGAAATTTCATGACACTACCCATACAAAGGTGTTTGGATAATTGATAAGGAAAATTTAGCATTTGCTTTAAATGTTCTTGTTGAAAATCGGAGTATCACAGACATGCTTCGAGATAGCATTGACATGGTCTTCAAGCAAAGGTCGGACTTGGATATACAAAGGATTCACCAGGAACAACTTATAGAATAAGCGTTACAATTTCCTCATGGATGAATGGATAACCTTGCTTAAAAGGAACCTATAATGATAGGTCCTCCAGCCGGGGGGGGGGGTGCTAGGCATGACATCATGTTACCGGGTCATCAAAGAACCAACATCATAACTCTTGGAAAGTTGTCCCAACCATCATATCTGACCAAGATTCAGATCCGATTGGTGTCATGATACCTCAGACTCAGGATGTCCGCGAAGAAAAGGGGCTACACAACTCGACGAAATGACATTGCAAGATTCTCGGGAAATGAACTATGGGAGCGGGTTCCTGAAACAATAGCTCATCATTAAACCAAGGAGGGGATGAGAAGGTGGCTGATGGGCTCAGCGACAATTCATCGAGAATTCCAAGCGGATGGATTTTCCACAATAATGTGAACAAGGAGATAGCACTTGTCAGATCAAAGGGTATAATGAAGCATGCTCAAGGACAACATACACAACTAAACATTGGTTGAAAGGTGCGCCCGAAATATCGGTTGGGCTGCACGACCAATGTCAGAATGGTGATTCAATAATCAATAGTCTAAGAATGAACGGTTGACCATTAACTTCAAAGCAATAGGGTTGCTAGAAGTACAGAATCCAAACAGCACCGTTCACTTGTTGGTACCCCGGTTGGAATCAACACGAGGACCATGAAAGAATGGTGATGGTGAGAAGTAGCACTACACCAAGAACTCTCAAGAGGTGGAACAAATCACAGAACATTCTTGACATAAAAGATGGTAATACTCCAAGATAAAGAAGAACAAAGGCTGGATAGCAAGGAACTCAAGGTATAACACAAAACATGAACAAGTTTGTGTTGGGGGAAGGCAAGAATGCCGTCGATGATAACACAATCATCGAGGGGCAAGGATGGTATTTCTCATCACGAATTCGATTGATATCCTGTAAGAGCTCAGAATGTAGATGATGATTACGACACATTTGTCGAGAGGTTTCATGAAGATGTAATCGAATAACGATGACATCAAGTCAAAGGACTGATGAAGCGAAAGTTACTAAAACCAAGGGTACGACACGAACTCGAAATCAAGCTTGATGTTCAAGGCGAAATGATATGACAAGGAAGATCGACGTAAGTCTAGCTCATCGTCGAAAGTTGTGCTCCGAAAGAAGGACCAGGTAGCACAGTTAAATTTTTGCATGATAATGATATAGCTGATAAGGCTAGGATGACTTGAAGGATTATTAAACTCATAAGCAACAAGAATTACTTAGAGTTATTGAATCGGAGTATGGAATCGATTCACTTATCGGTGTTCTTTGAGTGTTTAAAAACTCAGAGCCCGTGAAAAAATGGAATCAGTGGGAATGTAGCACTAGATGAAGAACTCATAAGAAGTTACGCGGTTCCATGATAATCTCGAGATACCAGGGGATAATACTCGACGACAGTCCAAAGTAGAGCTTGGACTGGGGTATTGCTCTAAAGAAGATAAGTGCTTAAACATGCATGAGAAATGGTATTTAAAGGAGATCATGGTCGAAAACACGATTGCAAAAGGCCAGATCCCAGATATAAGATGTACTTATACCAAGGGAATAATTAATTTAAGAGAAGCTGTAATGTTAAGATCTACATCGTGTCCATGGGCATGAACACAAAGTTCAAGGTCGACTCCCACTTCCATAATGCATAACCTTCCATTCACTTCTCGTTCTCAAAGAAGTTGTATGGTAGGAAAATATCTGCTAAACACTAGAAGGGTTGACTTGTCAAAACCTTCCGGTTCATACGGTTTTTAAGGAAGGTATAGGTTCAACCCATCGGGGCATCTTAGAATCATATACCAAAATCTTTAGAAGTAATTAACTCAAGCTCGAAGGCAGAGCATGGTTGAGAAGCAGACGATACAATTTACCAAAAGCATTATGTATCCGAGAAAAAGGCTCACAAGTTTATTGAATATGAATGGCGTTGTCAGATAAATCCAACAAAGGACTTGATGGTCCACAAGGGATCTGATACGAGTATCGGTACTCAACTAGAGAAAGAAGAATGCAAGGAGATCAGATTATAGAAACAACTGACTAACTCAATTGTCAAAGGCAAAGGAATTATGATTTCCAAATCAAGGGATCAAAAGCCATGCTCTGATTAGGGATGGATAAGTTGAATAGCCTTAGGGTACAACCAACGACAATTGGATTGGTCGAGAACCAACTCCAGTTAAAAGAATGGAAGCTCAGCCGGAAAGGTAATTTATAAGGATCAATGATGATTGCGTGTGTTCGCGAACATATTGAGTCAACAGACTCAAAATGATAATGACAATGAATGTCATTAAGACTACGAGACTTATGGGATTAACCATAATGCAAGCAAGCAAGAATTTCAAGAGCCAAAGGCTCCAGAGGGTTTTCGGAAGATCGAATATTATTTTGAAGACTTTTGTGAAACACAAGAACAACTGGGGATGAGCGGATACTTGACAAGTGCGGCGATTTATTTGAAGGGGTATTCATGTGGCAAAGAACTGCTAGGCAGTAGGCACGAAGTATTCTCGGAACAATAGAGAAAACTCCGGGTATCTTGTAATAACAAGAACAATGGGGAATGATCGTAAGAATGGCAAGTGTAAGTACTTATCCATAAGGATTTATCGGTGGTCGGAATAGCAAAAGTGGTGGGCACAAAGTCTCGAGAGAATATCAAAGAGTATCACCGAAATCTTCTGGTGCAGTCGGTTACCATCTGGACTGAAGGGGCTCTCCGGGAGAAGTATTTTCGAGAACCTAAAGTTAGTTTTTAGTAAAAATCGTTTAACCCGAATAGAAGAGGGTTCAGAATCCCAGAGTAAAGGTCGAGGAATAAAAGATCCTAATACCTCCCGATGGCGACGTGGGCCCATGGGCCACACAGCCATGTTAGTAAAAGTTTTTCAACGACTAGACTCGACTTCGGCCAAGGAGTGTGGAAGGGGAATTCCTACAGGCAGTCGGCTCTGATACCAACTTGTGACGCCCCCGATTTAATCGTACACTAATCATGCACGCAAATGTGTACGATCAAGATCAGGGACTCACGGGAAGATATCACAACACAACTCTACAAATAAAATAAGTCATACAAGCATCATAATACAAGCCAGAGGCCTCGAGGGCTCGAATACAAGTGCTCGATCATAGACGAGTCAGCGGAAGCAACAATATCTGAGTACAGACATAAGTTAAACAGAGTGCCATAAGATGGCTAGCACAAACTGGGATACAGATCGAAAGAGGAGCAGGCCTCCTGCCTGGGATCCTCCTAGGTCACTCCTGGTCGTCATCAGCGGGCAGCACGTAGTAGTAGGCACCTCCGGTGTAGTAGGGGTCGTCGTCGACGGTGGCGTCTGGCTCCTGGACTCCAGCATCTGGTTGCGACAACCAGGTAGAAGGGAAAGGGGAAAAGAGGGAGAAAAGCAACCGTGAGTACTCATCCAAAGTACTCGCAAGCAAGGAGCTACACTACATATGCATGGGTATATGTGTAAGGAGGCCATATCGGTGGACTGAACTGCAGAATGCCAGAATAAGAGGGGGATAGCTAGTCTTATCGAAGACTACGCTTCTGGTAGCCTCCGTCTTGCAGCATATAGAAGAGAGTAGATTGAAGTCCTCCAAGTAGCATCTCCAAGTAACATCTCCAAATAGCATCTCATAGCGTAATCCTACCCGGCGATCCCCTCCTCATATCCCTGAGGTAGAGCGACCACCGGTTGTATCTGGCACTTGGAAGGGTGTGTTTTATTAAGTATCCGGTTCTAGTTGTCATAAGGTCAAGGTACAACTCCAAGTCGTCCTGTTACCGAAGATCACGGCTATTCGAATAGATTAACTTCCCTGCAGGGGTGCACCACATAGCCCAACACGCTCGATCCCATTTGGCCGGACACACTTTCCGGGGTCATGCCCGGCCGCGGAAGATCAACACGTCGCAGCCCCACCTAGGCAAAACAGAGAGGCCAGCACGCCGGTCTAAACCTAAGCGCGCAGGGGTCTGGGCCCATCGCCCTGAGCACACCTGCACGTTGCGAGGGCGGCCGGAAGCAGACCTAGCCTAGTAGGCGTTCCAGTCCAATCCGGCACGCGCCGCTCCGTCGCTGACGTCTGAAGTGCTTCGGCTGATACCACGACGTCGGGATACCCATAACTACTCCCACGTAGATGGTTAGTGCGTATAGGCTCGTAGCCAGACTCAGATCAAATACCAAGATCTCGTTAAGCGTGTTAAGTGTCCGCGAACGCCGAACAGGGCCAGGCCCACCTCTCTCCTAGGCGGTCTCAACCTGCCCTGTCGCTCCGCCACAAAGATCCACACAGAGGGCCGTCGGGACAAAGGTCCTTTCAGCCCCCAATCCGTGAATCACTCGCGGGTACTCTTCGAGCTGACCCGACTTTAGTCACCATCTGTATAGTATGTATGTATGTATAGTATATACCCGTGATCACCTCCCAGGTGATCACGGCCCGATAGTATAGCAAGGCAGACTGACAAGAATGTAGGGCCAACGATGATAAACTAGCATCCTATACTAAGCATTTAGGATTGCAGGTAAGGTATCAACAGGTGTAGCATCAATGTCAGGCTATGCATCAGAATAGGTACAACAGAAGGCAGTAACATGCTACACTACTCTAATGCAAGCAGTATAGAGAAGAATAGGCGATATCTGGTGATCAAGGGGGGGGCTTGCCTGGTTGCTCTGGCAAGAGAGAGGGGTCGTCAACTCCGTAGTCGAACTGGGCAGCAGCAGCGTCGGTCTCGTAGTCTACCGGAGAGAAGAGGGGGAAGAAACAATGAATACCAAGTAAACAGATGCATATCGATGCATGACATGTCAAGAAGCGATGCTAGGCGTGCCCTAACGTGGTATGAGGTGGTACTGGTTAAGGGGGGAATCATCCGGGAAAGTAATCCCGGTGTTTCGTGTTTTCGGACAGATGAACCGGAGGGGGAAAGTTGCGTGTTTGGTATGTTAGAGGTGTGTGGTGGACGAACGGGCTGCGTATCCGGGTTCGTCTCGTCGTTCTGAGCAACTTTCATGTTGAAAATATTTTAATCCGAATTACGGATTAAAAGATATGAATTTTAAAAGATTTTAACAATTTTGGAATTTAATTATTTATTTAATTAATTCGAAAAAAATGTATTTATGACGTCAGCATGATGTCATGCTGACGTCAGCAGTCAACAGGGGTTGACTGAGTCAACCCTGACATGTGGGTCCAGTGGGACCCACCTGTCATTCTCTATTTAAATTAATTAGGGTTTAGGTTAATCTAATTACAGTTTAATTAAACTTAACTAGTTAATTAATTTAATTAAACAGGATTAATTAACTTAATTAATTAATTAATTAATTAATAATTTTATTAAATCATTTTAATTTTATTAATTTTATTTATTGTTTTTTATTTATTTTATTATTCATTATTTATTTATTATTTTTTTATTTTTATTTTTATTATTTATTTTTTTTATTTTTATTTTTATTTTTTTGCGTTCTGGGGGTGGGGCCCCCATGTCATAGGGAGGGGCCGGTCCAGTCAGCCTGGCTGACCGAGTCAACAGACCGGCCGGGCCCCTAGGGCCCACGGTTCAGTGACCCAGGGGGGTGGCCCCGTGTCGGCCACGTCGGCAGCCGGCATTGGGGGCTCCGGTGGGCGTCCGCGGCGGAGGGGGCGCCGGACTTCGCCGGAATCGTCGCCCGGCGGCCAAAAGGGGCCGCGGGTGGGTGCGTTCGAAATGGGAGAGGACGCCGCGTCCATTGGTGGCATGGCCATGGCCGGACTCGGCCGGAAATGGCGCCGGCGAGCGGCAGAGGCGGCGGGGTGGTTCGGGTCTTCGTCGACAGCGCGCTACGGGGGCCGAGAGGGGGGGGGGTGGGTCGCGCGGCGCGCTGAGCACCACGGGCTCGGCCCCGTGACCATTTGGTCACCGGGGGGGGCGCCGGCGACGAGATCCACGACGCGGGGGGAGGGGGGGGTTCAGGTGCGGCGGCTCGCCGGGGCCGAGGCTCGGGCGAGGAGAAGGGAGAGGGAGGCCGGGGAGCACGTGGGGGGGGCGGCCGGAGCCGGCGACGGGGGGGGGGGGCGCGGTGGTGGCGCTCGGGAGGGGGACGAGGGGAGAGAGGGGATCCACGTGGGGGGGGGAGAGCTCACGGGGGGGGGGGGGCGCAGGGTCTCGGAGGCGTGCTCGGAGACGGTCGGGGGCGACCGGTGAGGAGGAGGGCGGGGAGGCGGCCGTCCGGCGTCGCGGATCCGGTGAGGTGGGGTGGGGGGTCGGGGACGGCCCGAGGCGACGAGGGGCCTTGCGGCCTGCGCGGCCGGTCGGGAAGGAGGGGACGAGGGGAGGTCGGGGCGGCGGATCGGTCGCCGGCGTCGGGGGGGCGACGGGATCGGGCGGAGCCGATCCAGATCGACGCGGGGAGGGAGGAGGAGGGGATCGGGGGGGGCGAATGGGTGCGGCTAGGGTTTGCCGACCGAGGAAGGGGGGGATAAGGGAGTGAGGGGTGGGCCGGGCCAGGGGGGCTGGCCGACTGGGCCAGGTGGGCTTGGCCCAGTTGGGCCAGTGGGGTTTCCTTCCGTTTTTTTTGTATTGTTTTCTGTTTTCTTTTTATTTATTTTCTTTTCTGTTTTTATTTATTTATAAACACTTAGGCATTTTATAAAATTGTGAACCTTACACCATAATTATCTTTGTAATATTTGGCAACCACCGAACATTTTTGTTTTAATTTTTGAAAACTTTTATTGTTTTCTTTTATTTAAATTTTGAATTTGTTTCGGTTCTGAACTATCGAGAGTTTATCACAGTAACCGTGGTGACGTGGCATCATTAGCGGGGAATCACTGTAGCTTAATTATCTGGGCGTCACACATTTGTTGTTTTTCAGTCATTTACCTAATTGTTTAGAGAGTTAAATGACCGTGAAATTGAAAATCACTACAAAATGAATTCTGAAAATGTTGAAACTTGCAATGGTATTATCATTTCACCCGCATAGCATGTGCGAAAGAGTAGAGAGGGTCAAAAAAAACTACTCAGAAATAAATAGAAGAAAATAAATAAAGCAGAAAAGAAAAAAAACTATATAAAAAATTACTCAAAAATAAATAGAAGAAAATAAATAGTGCAAAAAAGAAAAAAAACTATATAAAAAATTAGTCAAAAATAAATAGAAGAAAATAAATAATGCAGAAAAGAAAAAAATATATAAAAAAATTATTGGGGCGCTGCTAAGTGGGCCTGCCAGACCTAGGGTGTGCAAATGCAGGCCAGAAGGGCCAGCAGACTCACAGGACATCGCGCCCTAGTTAGGCCCAGAAGCCTGCTATATAGAGAAGTTCGAAGAAGCAGCCGCGGCTGGGTTTATAAACCAGTGCGGCTGCCCTTCGCTCGGCGAGGTGGGACTAAACATTGTGCACCGCCGGTGGCAGCGCATAACCATTAGTACCGGTTGGTGACACAAACCGGTACTAAAGGTGCCGTTTCCCGCCCCTTGGCCTGGCGAAAATTGGCCTTTAGTACCGGTTGGTGGCTCTAACCGGTACTAAAGACTCCTCCTATATATATGGCACTTACAAAAAATTCAGTTTTATCGACCACCAGTTCTTCTCGATCCAACTTCTTCGTGCGACATACACACACACATACACACACACACATTGTTTTTACTTATTTTCTATTTTCTGTTGTTTAGATTAATGTTAGATAAATTACATAGATAATAATGTTAGAATGTTAATGTTAGATGAATTATATGGAAAAGATGTTAAATATTAATTTCAATTTTAGATGAATTAGCTAGATATTAATTAGGTATATATATGAGATTTGAACTAGTTGAATTAATATAACTAGTTTATTTTTAGTATGAAAATTAATGGAATAAGTTTATTTTTAGGAAGAAAATTTAGGTATATGAGATTTGATGATCTAATCAAAATATTACTATATAGAACTACCTACTTTATTTTAGTAAGAAATTAATAGAACTAGTTTATTTTTAGTAAATGCTTAGTTGAATTAATAGATCTAGTTTATTTAGTTGAATTAATAGAACTAGTAAGTGTTTAATGTTTCACCTATATATGAACATATGTTAGATATTAATGTCAAATGTTAGATGAATTAGATATAAATTATATGTTAGATATATATTTAATTTAGTTATATGAGATTTCATTATCTAATTAACATTTTATTATATAGAACTAGCTACCTTATTTTTAGTAAGAAATTAATAGAACTAGTTTAGTTGAATTAGTTCAGTTAATTAGGTATATTTTTCGTAAGTGCTTAGTTGAATTAGTTCAATTAATTAGTTAAACTAGTTGAATTAACAGAATTAGTTGAATTAATAGAACTAATAAGTGTTTAATGTTTCACCTATGAACATAGGAATGTCGTCTGACGACGAACACGATTTCTTTATGTGCGAATACTGCGAAGACCAGCTCAGCCTGTGCGGCAGAAATTTTCTAGTTGATGATAGACGCTTCAGCATCAAGCTGGATGAGAACTTCGAGGTGGATACAGTAAGTCACAACGACAAGTCTTTTTTCGTAATTAAGCATGACTTATGCTTCATTTGCTTCAACTTTTAATTTTAATTTTTCACTATTCTACTAGCGTATCCCCTGCCATGCAAGAATTTTTGTCTTGGATAAGATAAGTTTCAGTCCTAACGAAACTATGGAGGTAAAAAGAGTTTACTTGAAGACCGAGCATGGTTATACCTTCAACGTCAAATTATACAATGCAGACACATACACCTATTTTGAATGCAAAACCTGGAAACCACTATGCAAGGCTTATGCATTTGAGCCTGATATGGTTATCACCTTTGACATTCGTCCGGAAGATGATATTGAAGGTAATAGAGACATCTGGATTGATGTGCAGACGCCTCTAGTTCTACCATTATGTGAGTTTCTCAACCATATTTATGTTTTCGATATGAGATTATTTGAACCAGTTGAATAATTAATAGATCTCAATTTATATTGACAGCTTATTTCCAATCAAGCAAACATGTCCGGCGCTTGGTAGACAGGACTGTCCACTGTCCCGGGGCTGAACTAAAATGCGAGGAGACAAGTCATTATGTCTCATGGCTTGAGGATCTTGATGCTGTCAAGACAAATTTCTTTTCTGCACTTAGAAATGTTAGTACTCAACGTGCGACCAATAGTGTTCGTACTGAACTACGGTCACATATATTTAGGAAAGATGGTAAGATTTCTACTATTTCTCCTCAGTGCATCTTTTGCGTACATTATTTTTTAAGCTAAACTTCATTGCTAAGTATGTTACTATATGATGTTCTTCAACAGGGACTCCCGATGAATGTTGTGCCTGATTGGATCGAGATTAAAGGTACCATGAATATTGTTAGTTTACGGCCAAGATATCCTACAATGCACTTTAGTGCATTCAGGATTTCTAATAGCGAGGAATGCTTAATAGTAAAAGACTGGAGCAAAATTGTGAACGATCATAGAGAAGTACTAGGGGGCAGCAATCAGAAACGCAACCGACGATTAGGAGACAGGTTCATCTGCATGCTCCAATATGATGAATCAGCAAAGCTATACATGTTCTATGCTATTCTACCTGAGAGAGAGCAGTAGGAGTGATTAATTAGCTAGTTCATGCTCTTAGTACTTGTCCTCTCATGTCCGTGTTCTTCGTCCTAAACTTAATCTCAAAGAGTGATTTGCTTTTGTGGTGTTATGAACGCTTATAATATCATTACCATGTTGAACTCGATGATATCTTTGCTATGAAAATTGTTGTTGGTGATGATATATATGATGCAAGAGTTTTTATATTAATATGATGATGATGATGATGAGTTATTATATCATTTATGAAAGAAACTGCATATTAGTTTCAACTAGATGGATTCTAGCTAAGTGATCAAGTATATGCCATATCCATATTACCTCGATCACTTAATTAGGTGATCAAATATATATAATATGGCTATGACATATACTTGATGACTTAGCTAGGATCCACGCATTCAGTCAAACTAATCTGGGGTACATTCACCTAATGATTTAACAACTCATTATAATGTAAAACAATCACTAAATTAAATTAAAAACACAAAATTAAAGTAAAAATAAAAAATAAAACCAAAACACACCAAAACATTTAGTACCGGTTGGTGTTACCAACCGGTACTAATGTCCTACGCGCCCACGGAGCTGGCTCGTGCCACGTGGTTGCCCTTTAGCACCGATTCGTGCTGAACCGGTACTAAAGAGGGGGGGGGGCTTTAGTGCCCACAATTTAGTGCCGGTTACCGAACTGGCACTAAAGGGCCTTACGAACCGGTGCTATTGCCCGGTTCTGCACTAATGTTTCTGCATGTTTTTGATTTTACTGAAAGTCAATATTTAGGAAGGTCAAAAAACCCCAGCAATTTAATATGATATTTTCTATGTGATTTTTGGGCGAAATAATCAATGCAGGGTGGTACCTGAGGGCCCCACATGGCCAGGTGGCGCAGCCACCCCCTGGTTAGGACATGGGCTCGTGTGGGCAGCTCTTAAGTTGGTTGGAGCTCTCCTTCGACCGCATGATAGCTAACTTCCGTAGAAAAATCATGTAAAAAATTCTGCCCAATCGAAGCTACCAATCTCTAACTGTAAAAGAAATGTGTATGGCCAGAAAACAAGACGAAAAGCATAGAATAAAATAGAGAGATTCAATCTAGGGGAGAGCTCCCTTTCTCTCAAAGGGCCAAGGAAGACGGAAAAGGAGAGGTCCACTTCTCTCGCTCCCTCTCCGTCTGGTGGCGTTTGGACGCTGCAAGGGACATCTCCGTCATCAACACCGCCAACAACATTTCCCCTCCGTTCTCATAGTGATGTGTGGGCAGTTTATCCTCGACACTCAGGGTATGTAATAGTAGCTATGTGTTCAATCTTTCTCTCTCATTGTTCTTGATGGATTCGATTTTGATGTATCATGAACTTTATTAATATAGTTGGATCTTATGATGTTTGATGTCTCCAAGGTATCTATAATTTTTTATTATTTCATGCTATTATATTATCACTTTTGGATGCTTTATACGTCATTTTATATTATTTTTCTAGACCAACCTATTAACTTAGTGCGTGCCTAGTGTCAGTTTCTGTTTTTTTTTTGCATATTTTCAGTCTTCCAGAAAATCCATATCTAATGAAGTCCAAACACGGCGAATTTTTTTGACGGTTTTTTCTAAACATAAAGAGACTCTGAAAGCTTTGGAAAGATATCAGACGATGTAAGAGGTAGCCATAAGGCAGGGAGCGCACCCTGGGGATAGGGTTGCTATGTGTGAAATATGAGGAGTGAGCGGACGCTGCCCGTGAAAATGATGGGATGTGTCCGTGTTTAGGAGCTCATTTTTGCTACATCATACTGTAGATACTTTAACAGGGCGAACAGGGGTACCAACGGTCCCACCTCCAAGGTCCAGCCCTCCCTCGGAACGGCTACAGAACCTTCCAATATTGAAGGAGCCCAGAAGACTATTGAGTTCGTTCCTTGTTAGATCTTTCCACTGTAGAAGACTAGTTTCACACTCTGAAAATGTGGAAATTTTGTGTTTCATAATGCCTGAATAATTTTTATGTTACTGAATGTGTCTTTATCAAATTTTGGAAAATTTAACCTCATCTGGGATACAAGTCTATAATTAGATTTAGCCAAACTTTAGTGACATTTAACGAAACCTAATTTATTTTACCAATTTCTTCTCTCACAATTGAAAGTTGCAAAATTTCTCTTGGCTATCGTCATCTTTCCGTGTAATTGAAATACTTTCCAACAATATGACTATATGAGCCAAACTTAAATCTATTAGGTTTTGTATGATAAAAAGAGTTGATATAGCCACTTGGAAATATCTTTTTGTTGCCTTGCACGTTTAAGACAAGACAAGATAAACAAACTAATATCCACTTTATGTCCACGGCGACCGAGATGGTTATTAGCCCTGTTCAAGAATTCATCCGATTAACCAGTTAACTTGCCGATTAATCCCTACTCATAGGGTGCCCGAGTAGCCGATTACCCGATAAATCGTCCGATTAATTGATTAAATGGCCGATTAACTTGCCGATTAGCCTATTAATCCCCTACTCACCGGCCGACCGAGCAGCTACCAGTTAATGATTTTCTCAACAATGGTTATTAGTACGCAACATAAATTTATCATACATTGCATCAGGAAGTTTCTTGGGTATCTATTGATTAATATTTTCAGTGCTAGTTCATAATAAATTAGATGATTTACATTGTTGCAACCAAGATGCTAGGATAATAGTTGGCAACCGGGACATTTTGATGGTAGCTTATCATGAAGACATGGTGGTAATATTTTCACCAGGGCTTAAACTAAACATGAATAGGTCTTCTGAGTCACATGTTACTGAAATATAAAAAAAAATTACTAGAAAAATTTCCTATAATGTAGAAGAAAATGTCGTGCATGTTGAAGATAACATGTTTTAACAAACACATTTCTTAGTCCTTGTAACAACAAGAGATTAATTAGCTATTGAGATGTACTCTGTCAATGTGATCAAATATGTCATGTTTTACGTACCATCATCCAACCTCAGACCATGTGTTTTGCTTCTTCAGCACCTATCTGATGATTGTTGTTTGTGTCATGTAAATGTACTGAAAGCTACTGTTTGATGTATGATACTCTTTAAAATGATAAACGCAAAAAGAAAAAAAATCCTACTTCCATTCTTTAAATGCAATTTGGTACATAGAAAATTATAACTGACTTAACTATGACAGGTCCAAACTGTTCGTGTCTTCTTTTTATTTTCATACTAGAACTATACATGTTAGATCTCATGTGAGTATGCGCATGCCAATTATTAATTTCAGTAAAACATGCCTGTGTATCAGTGTATGTGCTCATTGCAAAAAGAAGAAGAGTAGACTATGTGTCCAAAACCGCAACTAAGACTGTTCTTGAAACCTGATTCCGAATGGAATACATCTTTGTTATAAAGGTTACAATAGTTTTTGTAGCTAAGGGACAACCAAACCCAAATAAGAATCTAAGAAAACAGTGCAAAGTCGAAAACTAAAATCTTCTTAAACTTTTTTGCGGGTTTCTTACAAATAAAAAACATCAGGTTCGTGACTTAGTTCCGAACCATATATGTATATATAAAGCTTCTAAAATCAAGTCCCTTATTCAGAAGATGTTCTACTTGTAAGTTGGTAAGCATGGAAAACCACATATTACAAATTATATCTCCAAGATATAGGAATTTTTTCTATTCTTTAGAGATCATTGGTTAATCGAGATTAAGCTAGCTCATTCAGATGCATGGATTGATGATTAGTTACAGCAATGTGTAACAAATTATGGTCGTACAAATGCACTAGCCACCTGTCTTATTAAGAAAGTTACAGAGAAAACAAAAGGCTAGTTATTCGTGCCCGGCTGAACACTGAACATATGCCTACTCTAATGTTGGACATGACACATTTCTAAGACAGAACCACGTTGAGATATTATTCATGAACCAATCACAAATATAGCAATTTGACGAGGTCTGGAAAAAAAATAAAAGGCACTTGACAAAACAAAACAAAAACTGAAGAAGGGCAACACAAACCTTCAGAAGATAGATTGATAAAGGCAAATAACCAAGAGAGCTGGAAGATAATCCTGCAAGATGCATGTCGTCGGTAGCTAACTCTGCTAGAGTCGCAGCTCCAGGTCGATATCTGTTGGAATTTTGCTAGTAGGCCTTTGGCCCAAAGCCCAACTAAAATTCTGAAATTCTTTTGGCCCATTCATGCACACATGTGAGTGGAGTGAGTGAGGCTAAAGTTTAGTCCCACCCTGGAAGTTGAGAGAGAGTTGCACCTCTTTATAAGGTGAGCTCTTCTACCACTTGTATGAGTATGAGAAGAGGAGACCTACACGCGCGCTCCTCCTCCTCGCTCGCCTCGCCATGCCACGCCACGCCTCATCACGACGCGCCGCGGGTTACGGGATTGAGCCGAGCCGAGGACAGAGCTATGCACGTGACGACTCGGACGTGGGGTTTACTCCCACGACCTACCCGGCCCGCACTATATAGTCAGGCAGACGTCTACTCTAGCCGCCGCCGCTTCGTATGGTTTCTCACCACCGTTCCAGATCATTGCGCCGCCAAGCAAGTCTTCTCCATCCCTCCTTCCGGCGTGCACCGCGAGAAGGGACGGCAGGCCTCCGGAACCCCGCCTCTCGTGATCCTGTATGGGAGAGGGGCGATCAGGTTTTTGGAGAGCGCACTCGCGCGACTGCTGGCAGCGACGACTTCGCGAACGACGACTTCTTCCCCGACCTCGGCAACCCCGTCCTCGACGACATGGGCGACAACGTCAACGTCGGCGGTGCTGCACCGTATGTGATTCTATCATTCCTATTCGAGATCGTGGTAGAATTCATGCTTCTAGTATGTGCCCTAGATGTGATATGTTCATCTGCTATGCTAGTTCGCATGATTAGTTTAATCTCTGCTTCTGTGGTCATGATTTATCTTCTGTTTATTCGGATTAAATCTCATAGTAATTTGCTCATATTTTCAACAATCCAAAAACCTGATTATAGGCAATTTACTCCGAGTGGTTTTGCTGCGCATCTGAAGCCGCCTGCCTTTAAGGGGGCGCAATATAAGAGGTGGCGCACGAGAGCAGTCTACTGGTTTCAGACCATGGGCTGCTATGATGCCATCAAGGGCAAGCCTGAGGGCGATCTTAATCCAGCACAGCTGGAAGCTTTTGAGAAGATCGATACCCTCTTTAAAGGCGCTCTTCTGAGTGTTCTTGATGACTCCATTGTGGATTCGTATATGTCGTTTGACAACGGCAAGGACATGTGGGCTGCGCTCGAGGCCAAGTTTGGTGCCTTGGACGCCGGCAGCGAGTTGTACGTCATGGAGCAATTCTATGACTACAAGATGACTGATGAGCGCCCTATTGTACAGCAGGCTCATGAGATACAGTCTCTCGCAAAAGAACTTGAGTACTTCAAGTGTGTGTTGCTGGACAAATTTGTTGCCGGAGGCATCATTGCCAAGCTTCCACCTTCGTGGAACAATTTTGCTACTTCCCTGAAACACAAGAGACAGGAGTTTTCCGTTGCAGATCTCATTGGTACTCTTGATGTTGAAGAGAAGGCGAGAGCAAAGGACACACGTGCTCGAGTTGCTGAGGGAGGTTCTAGTGCCCACATGGTACAGAAGAACTCCCAGCCCAACAAGTTCAAAAACAATAAGAACAAAACTCAGGGCAAAGGCAAGTTTGATACAAAGAACAAGCCATCACATTCTACCAACTTCAAGAAGAATTCTCATAAGAAGGGGAAGGTACTTTGCCATGTCTGCGGTGATCCTAATCACTGGGCTCCGAAGTGGCCTAACCGCTTTGAGGAGCGCGAACATGAGAAGAGCGGCAAGTCTGCTAATGATGTCATCGGTGATACTGATATGAAGGAATCAGGGTACGGTATTTTTCCTACCATCCTTTCAGTATTTCAATCCCCTGATTGGTTAATTGACACTGGTGCCAATGTACATGTTTGTGCTGACGCCTCCATGTTTTCTTCTTACCAGGCAACAGGGACTTCACCCGTGCTGATGGGGAACGGGTCACATGCCATCGTTCGAGGTGTTGGTACGGTCGATCTGAAGTTTACTTCGGGGAAGACTGTGCGTCTGAAGAACGTTCATCATGTGCCGTCCATCAATAAAAATCTCGTTAGCGGTTCCCGTTTATGTCGAGATGGTTTTAAGTTGGTTTTCGAATCCAATAAAGTTGTAATCTCTAAGTGTGGACAATTTGTTGGAAAAGGCTATGAGTGCGGAGGTTTGTTTCGCCTATCTTTGTCAGATATTTGCACTAAAGTTATTAATAATGTTTGCCACAATAATGAGTCTGATATTTGGCATTCACAACTCTGTCATATTAACTTTGGTTGCATGACACAGTTAGCCAATATGAATTTAATTCCGAAAATCTCTACTGTCAAAGGCTCCAAGTGCCAAGTATGTGTGCAAGCTAAGCAACCTCGCAAGTCCCATAAGACTGCAGAGGCAAGAGACTTGGCGCCACTAGAGCTTATACATTCTGATTTTTGTGAGATGAATGTCGTGTTGACAAAAGGTGGAAAGAGATACTTCATGACTTTGATTGATGACTCCACTAGATATTGTTATGTATATCTTCTGAAATCAAAAGATGAGGCTTTGACTTTCTTTAAAAACTATAAAGCTGAGGCAGAGAATCAACTTGATCGAAAAATTAAACGGCTTAGGTCCGATCGTGGTGGAGAGTATTTTTCCAATGAATTTGATTTGTTTTGTGCGGAACATGGTATAATCCATGAGAGGACGCCTCCCTACTCACCCCAGTCAAATGGGGTAGCCGAAAGAAAGAACCGAACTCTAACTGATATGGTTAACACCATGTTAGACACTTTGGGTCTATCCAAGGAATGGTGGGGGGAGGCGCTAATGATTGCGTGTCATATCCTAAACCGAGTTCCCATTAAGCATAAGACCATGACTCCATTTGAGGAATGGGAAAGGAAAAGGTTGAAACTCTCTTACATACGTACTTGGGGTTGTTTGGCGAAAGTCAATATACCAATTCCCAAGAAGCGCAAGCTTGGACCAAAAACCGTGGATTGTGTTCTTCTGGGCTATGCTTTTCATAGCATCGGCTATAGATTTTTGATAATAAAATCTGAGGTATCCGACATGCATGTTGGTACGATTATGGAATCAAATGATGCAACTTTCTTTGAGGACATATTTCCTATGAAGGATATGTCGAGTTCATTAAATCAGGAGATACCTACTCCATCTAGTGAGGAATTCATTGTAATTCCTGAACCCACCATTGCGATGGAACACGTTGAGAATCCTGTTGAGGATAACAATGGAACTCCTATGAGGAGTAAGAGACAGAGGACTACAAAGTCTTTTGGTGATGATTTCATTGTGTACCTCGTGGATGACACACCCAGGACTATTTCAGAAGCCTATGCATCTCCTGATGCTGACTACTGGAAGGAAGCCGTACGTAGCGAGATGGATTCCATCTTAGCTAACGGTACCTGGGAGATCACTGACCGTCCTTATGGGTGCAAACCCGTAGGATGTAAGTGGGTGTTCAAGAAGAAGCTTAGACCTGATGGTACGATTGAAAAGTACAAGGCACGGCTTCTGGCCAAGAGTTATACCCAGAAAGAAGGTGAAGACTTCTTTGATACTTACTCACCCGTGGCTAGACTGACCATAATTCGGGTGCTACTATCACTGGCTGCCTCACATGGTCTTCTCGTTCATCAAATGGACGTTAAGACGACTTTCCTCAATGGAGAGTTGAAGGAGGAAATTTACATGGATCAGCCAGATGGTTTTGTAGTACTTGGTCAAGAAGGAAAGGTGTGCAAGTTATTAAAGTCTTTATATGGCCTTAAACAAGCTCCTAAGGAGTGGCATGAGAAGTTTGAAAGAACATTAACTGCTGCCGGCTTTGTATTAAACGATGGTGACAAGTGCGTGTACTATCGCTATGGTGGATGCGAAGGAGTTATTCTTTGTCTGTATGTCGACGACATATTGATCTTTGGAACCAAACTTGATTTAATGAAGGAGGTTAAGGATTTCTTATCTCGCTGTTTTGAGATGAAGGATCTAGGAGTAGCTGATGTTATCTTAAACATCAAGCTGTTGAGAGATGAGAATGGTGGGATCACACTGCTTCAGTCTCATTATGTGGAAAAGGTCTTGAGTCGTTTTGGGTATAGCGACTGCACACCTTCTCCAACTCCATATGATGCTAGTGTGTTGCTTCGAAAGAATCAACGGATTGCTAGAGATCAACTGAGGTATTCTCAGATTATTGGCTCGCTTATGTATTTGGCGAGTGCCACGAGGCCTGACATCTCTTTTGCTGTGAGCAAGCTGAGTCGGTTTGTGTCAAAACCGGGAGATGATCATTGGCATGCGCTTGAGAGAGTTATGCGCTATTTGAAAGGCACCGCGAGCTATGGGATTCACTACACCGTGTATCCAAGGGTACTGGAGGGTTATAGTGACTCAAACTGGATATCTGATGCTGATGAGATTAAGGCCACAAGTGGTTATGTTTTTTCACTTGGTGGTGGCGCTGTTTCCTGAAAGTCTTGCAAGCAGACCATCTTAACGAGGTCAACTATGGAAGCAGAACTCACAGCACTAGACACTGCCACTGTTGAAGCAGAGTGGCTTCGTGAACTCTTGATGGACTTACCTATGGTTGAAAAACCAATACCCCCTATCCTGATGAACTGTGATAATCAAACTGTGATCGTCAAGATAAACAGTTCTAAGGACAATATGAAGTCCTCAAGGCATGTGAAGAGGAGACTAAAATTTGTCAGAAAATTGAGGAACTCCGGAGTTATTACGTTGGATTATATCCAAACATCGAAAAACTTGGCAGATCCCTTCACAAAGGGTCTATCACGTAATGTGATAGATCATGCATCGATGGAGATGGGTTTGAGACCCACCGCATGAGTTGTCCATAGTGGTAAACCACTCTATGTGATCGGAGATCCCGTGAAGTAGAAGTGGGAGACAAGCTGTTGGTCAGCTGGGATGAGAGTATCCCTATATTAATTATCCCACTCCGTGAAGATGCAATACTCTTCTGATCTGCATGGCAGGTTGATACTTATCTTAATGTGTTCCAAGTGGCTTATTCGGGTAAGCAGAGATGTTGTCCTGCAGAACATCTTCTGAGCAACACACCTATATGAATTTGACTATTAACGTCGCAGTCTGTGAGAATTGGGTGTTCTCTAATAAATTCATGAAAGGCCCTAGAGTATGACGTATACGCTCCACCCGCGGGGAAGCCTTGCGGCAGCCCAGTATCGGTCAAGAATTTGTGTGAAACTAGTTTCAAGAAAACTTGTAGTTCAAGGCATAGTCCAATATTCAAGTTGTGATCTAGTGTAGCATAAATTTCTAAGTGGAAGTTCAACTTCATAGTCTCCACTAAGCATCGATATATAAAACAATGTTTTGGAACTAAATGATGAGATGTGCCAATGAGACTTTGTGGGGGATTGTTGGAATTTTGCTAGTAGGCCTTTGGCCCAAAGCCCAACTAAAATTCTGAAATTCTCTTGGCCCATTCATGCACACATGTGAGTGAAGTGAGTGAGGCTAAAGTTTAGTCCCACCCCGGAAGTTGAGAGAGAGTTGCACCTCTTTATAAGGTGAGCTCTTCTACCACTTGTATGAGCATGAGAAGAGGAGACCTACACGCGCGCTCCTCCTCCTCGCTCGCCTCGCCGCGCCGCGCCGCGCCGCGCCGCGCCGCGGGTTGCGGGATTGAGCCGAGCCAAGGACAGAGCTATGCACGTTGTCTATATTTTTGCTGCATAGGAAAATTAATGAGTCATTAATTAATAATTAACGGACGCGTTAGTTACTGAACCGTTTCCGATTCTTTTGGATCGTGATGACTTGGACGTGGGGTTTACTCCCACGACCTACCCGGCCCGCACTATATAGTCAGGCAGACGTCTACCCTAGCCGCCGCCGCTTCGTATGGTTTCTCACCACCGTTCCAGATCATTGCGCCGCTAAGCAAGTCTTCTCCATCCCTCCTTCCGGCGTGCACTGCAAGAAGGGACAGCAGGCCTCCGGAACCCCGCCTCTCGTGATCCTGTACGGGAGAGGGGCGATCAGGTTTTTGGGGAGCGCACTCGCGCGACTGCTGGCAGCGACGACTTCGCGAACGACGACTTCTTCCCCGACCTCGGCAACCTCGTCCTCGACGACATGGGCGACAACGTCAACGCCAGCGGTGCTGCACCCGCTGCACCGTATGTGATTCTATCCTTCCTGTTCGAGATCGTGATAGAGTTCATGCTTCTAGTATGTGCCCTAGATGTGATATATTCATCTGCTATGCTAGTTCGCATAGAGGCGGAGGACGGAAAAAATTTAAGGTGTGGCGAACTGGCGAAGGAGCGCGGCCGCACTGCGCCCCGCTGGCCATGGTGTGAAGGATGCAAAGCAGCCGCCACTCGCTGCACCACTGCACCTTGCGCGGGAACGCCCTGTCGCCCCACTTTGCTCGACGCCCACCACAGTCCACAGCCGCCGTCGTCCGCTACTCCGCCTCGTCCTGGCCAGCCGCTGCCGCGTGCTAGGGTTTCTGCGTGCCGCATGCGTGTGTGTCTCTATCTGAGCTGGGGAGCTGGTTCTCGGTCGGTTGGTTGAGAGAGAGAGATCTTTTTTAGAGAGAGAGCTTTTTTATTTGAGAAGATTGAGTTTTTTTAGACAACTGAGAGCGAGAGCTTCTTTTTGAGACAATTGAGAGCAAGAGCAGCCACCATGAAGTGTAAATGGGCCAACTGCTTCTGGATGCCGTGTCTATACGTGGCCTAATTTTCAACTACGTCTGATGGGCCCATCCAGCGAACGACCTCTCTCTTTAGCGATTTTTCCAGTGACTAGATTCAGCGTAGCCATCTGAGAGAAGTGTGCATAGGTATAAAAATATGTTTGCACCAAAACAAGGTATGGCGGCAGCCAGACCTTGCCCACCGGGGTCCTTCGCCAGTGAGTTCGCATGATTAGTTTAATCTCTACTGCTGTGGTCATGATTTATTTTCTGTTTATTCGGATTAAATCTCGTAGTAATTTGTTCATATTTTCAACAATATCTACGCCGGTGTTGCTCTCCGGCGCCGGCTCAGAGGCCGGTGACCTTCCCTAGCTTAGCATGTCCCCCGCGTCGTCGTGGACGCCGGAGAACGGGCCGGCTGCAACTCGCACGCCGTGGACCGACGGAGCCAGCGTGCCAGCCTCAGGAACGACATGGAGGGGCGTTGCAGCGGCGGCCCCGCCACCACAGCGCGCGGCGATAGGGATGAAGTTATCGGTGGCGGCGGCGTGAGACGAGGCGGCAGCGGGGTGGCGACCGTAGACATAGGGGTTCCAGCCGGCCGCGCGCTCCTCCTTGTGCGCGTTCTGGTGGCCACCGAGGGCATGCGGCTTGAGGAACTTCCTGTCGCAGAAGAGACACGGGAACAGCGGCCGCGCCTCATCGCCGGCCACTCTGCCGTTGTACGCTCCCTGGCCGGCCGCCCCACTGCCGACAGTTCCCGGGCGACCCAAGGCCAGACACAGCTCCATCTATGCGTAGCTAGCTACGTACAAAGGCTATCTACAAACTGGTGTACATGGTAATGGCCATTTATGCATGAGTACCTGGTTCTTCTTCTGGCTGAAAATCAAATCATCACCCAATGCTTGAGGTACGGGATGCCTGACACGCTGCGTACGACGACCGCGAGGCGAGACAGCGAGAGTATGTACGGCCGGAGAGAGCAGGGCCACCGCCGTCGCCATCTCGATGTCCTTTCCCTGGCTCTGCTGCGAGAAAACCTCCAATCGCGCTGCGCATGCCACCGTGTTCATCCGGTGTTCTTTCAAGTTGGGTTAAAACAGAAATAGGCTAATATATTGTGAAGCTCAAGGTGATTACTTGTCCTCCTTGGGTGCTCGCTATCTAGATCTCTTCTCGAACTCATGATACAAATTCTTGATTAAGGTTGACCCATAGCCATCAGTCTCAATGCCATGCAAAGTGATCACTCGATCAGGAGGCTCAAAGCCATATCTCTCTTCAAGTCGGAGGGTCATATCCTATCTTGGTCTACTGTGACTAGAATAACAATGTAGTTTTGGACATCAAATAGTCTGCTGGGGCAACAGTGACCACCATGGTGTTCTATATATTAATGTGAGTCCATACTACCATATTGATATCCCAATATCTATGGCCTTTGAAATATGGCCGTCAACCAATAGATATGCTAGATTATAGATTTTCTATCATCAGATCTTGACTAAGCAACACTTGAACCTTTTTAGTTTATTAATTACAACTAAAAATCACCACCAAGAAAAAACTAATTAAGTGCCGACTAAATAAAATGACAACCTCTATAATGGTTTAGACAGAATGGCTGGAGGAGATGGGAGAGGAGGCGACGTTTCACCGACGTGATATGCACAGATGGCGGCGCTGCACTGGTTGCTCGAAGGGAGAAGGGGTGGCACACTGCTGTGGGGCGGCGCCGATGAGAGGAGGAGGATGGCTATGTCATCTCCAGTGTGCCAACCACACATGAGCTGAGGCAAAAGAGGGAGGGGTAGCATGGGGAAAGGATCGGTGTGGAAGCCATGGTGCTGGCGGCGCGTCTGCTATCCCATGACGTCACCTGCGGGCGGAGCGTGAAGTTTTGTTGGCGCTAAAAAAAATTCATGGATTGAGTATAAAGACGACTAGATGAGTGTTTTAGAAGACACTCTAATATTTTTAGGAATAGAGAACCACTTAACGAAATTGTTAAAATGAATTAGTTCTAATTAATAGTTTAAGTGTGCAGAGGGGTTTTGAAAAACCTACCGGAATTGCTATAAGGTATGAGGCATCTTTTCCCCGATAAAGAATACTTTTATTAACATAAAATGTAACTTCAAGAAGATATAAAGCACGATGAGCAACACTTTCTCTGCATAGTTAGGATGTACACAGCCACCCACAAATAGTCTTACAAAAAAAACCAACATATTGGCAACTCCTGTATTGATCACCTCTTTCGACATATGCCTATGTCGAAAGAGGTGATGGATTGCTTCTGAGATTATGTTGTCACCCATATTGGATAAAACATCCCTGGCCACCCACTCCAATAGCATATACACCACCTTGAACATCGGTTGATACTTCGTTCGATGCAGCGTAGACCACGTATGAAACAGTATGTATAACGAAAAATAACCTATAAAGGAGTGGAGTTTTTTTGCCATCAGAAATAAAATAATTTCTACATAGCCAACACGACCATATTAAGAAAGACGCTCTCTTACCGTTATTAGTGTACTAAATCTATTTAAAATTCTATCTAGTCAGTAACCATATATAACAACACTTGTGGGTGTATACAAATTGAATGTCATTTGCATGATTGACCATGTAGAGCGTGCATTTGCACTAAAAAAGGTGTTTGACGGTCTGATCGTGATTAAAAAACTACACTTCTTGCAAATTACGATGGGCAAGATTGTTTTTTATTAGCACAACTCTTCTTCAAAAATACCACATAACTTTTTCAATTTTTAGTAGAATCTTTGACTTCCAAACCTTCGTTAGATCTCTGTATTGTATGCGTAAGTGCACGGTACGAGGCCTCTTTAAGTTCCAGCCGGTATACGAAGCATGGTAAGCAGGAGTGAGCAGACCCAGACAGCAAACAGCTAATCTCCGCGTGGGTACGTGTTGCCTCGCCATGCAAAGCAACCTACGGCAGCCCAGCCCATAGCCGAGAGTGACCGGCCAAAACCGAGGGTGCACGACGGAGAGCAGAAAACCGTTTGGATTTTGGAAGGGACCAGCAGGTACGTGGAATCTCATCGATCGTTTGCAAGTTGATGATGTGACTCGTGGACGCTACAGTGTCCACATGCTTGTTTGTCAGCCAACTGTAATTAATACTGACCACGTTGTTTGCCACTTGACACTGTCCTGCCCCGGTGCCACCGGATCTACGGATGCTGCACCACCCATTGTTATGTTGGTGAACGATTATCTATTATTAGCTGGGAGATCTTTCTCCATGTCCCTTGTCAATATTATGGGCTCATTGGGTTGGCAGAATATTTGGAGGACTTTTATAGTATTTCTTCCGACGAGATTTTTTTTTCATATGCATGACATTTGTTTTATACTCCCTCTGTTTAAAATACTTTTCGTGGTTTTAGTTCAAATTATAGGTACTAGATGATACTACTAGATTTTTTAGGATTGGGTTCACATTAACCTAATTCCTAAAGATCTTAGCATTATGTGAAACCTCGTGAAAATACATAAGAATTATAGTGAGGAGATTTCTTATTCCTTTGTACTGAAATCCTGTGAGTCAAATAAGGCATGTATGTTTGTTGTTTCACGAAGCAAAATTAGGCCCTGGCCTGCCCAGTTTTGCTACAAAAGACTAGGCTTAAGAGTAAATCTGGGCCATAATTGCAAGAAATTTTGTGGTCTCTTCAGCCAGGCCTTTCACTGTAGCTTCGCCACTGATCTTACAGCGTTTGACTATGGTTCAAAACTGACACAAGCTATAGAATCCTCCCGTGTCATGGAAAGAAGCAACGTCATATAAAGGATTTTACTTCTCGATCGTGGTGTTGCGCTTGATAGGCAAAGGGACTTATAGTTATTAAAAAAGAAGTACCTAGAACTCAACTAGACTAGTAGAATGCCTGTGCATTGCTACGGGCTTTTGGAATATTTTGCTGGTGTTATAAAGTTAATGCATATTAAATTTCACATGTAGAGACAATATAGCACGGACACAATTGCATAATAGTTGAAGTCCACTTCACTTACAATAATTGATAACAAAAAGGCAAATTGATGATGTATACATATAGAGCAACGATCCACTAAAAATTCATTACAGATTATTAAGATCTACTTGATGCGCTTAAGAAATTCTCGATCAATATCAGGAAAAGGTTCTTTAGCTTCATTCGCACCATGTTTTAGAAAGTATAATAAAAACTGCTTCCTCAATTCATACTCATCCCACACAAGCAAATAAATGTAGTTAGCATGAGTACTTCACATCCAAGGTCTTAAAACATTTAACAGACAATACTCATCGCGTAAACCGGCTTAACCAGTTCTTTACCGTTTCACCAGAGCATAAAATGAAAAACAAAATAGCGAGACACATCCCCGCAATTTCCAAAATTAATATTATATTATATATAGTGATGACAAAAATAAATGTTTGTATTCCGAATTTGTTACCCGCCTATGCTCATTGGAATACCATACAGATATAAAGGTTGTTGTTTAGATATATCGGAATCCCAGTTGGCTTGCTATATTTCGAGTGCTTCTTTATGTATGGTACGGGCTACAGTATGTATAAATCAATCAAACAAATGATTAAGTTCCGCCGTGTTTGCTTTATTTCAAGTGCTTCTTTATGTATGATACGAGCTATAGTGCATATAAATAAATCAAACAAACGATTAAGGCCGTCTCCAAGGTTGAAACTCATTTCTCTTACATTCGGGTGTGTTTGAGCATAAAATAAGCGCCTAATAGGCTATCCAAAATCCAACCATCTGGACAGTCCAGCCACCCCCAAATCCAGCCCATATGTGGGGGAGACATATGGTTGTCCGCACTATCTATCACGTTATCTTAAACAGGCGGTCCCAACATATATAAAAGTTCCACCCCACGATGCACCCTTCCCTTTTCGCACAGGACCCTCCCTTCCCGCTTGATTTCTTGCTGTAGCGGGACATTTCTCATTGGAGCACTCTCCTTTAAAGCCAGATGATGCCCACATCACCATCGCAATGACACCTCTCTCCTTCACACCGTACTTCTTCAGGGACTGCTAATAAAGAGTCCACCGCCAACCGCCCTGCTCTCTCTGCCCTAATCCTCCATCCCCATGCTCACGACGATCCCCCACCGCCAGCAAGGGGGAGGGGTGGGCGAGGCATGCACCGCCCATGACATCCCCAAGCCAAGAAGGCGGATCCGATGTCTCCTGATCCGTTGCCATGTTGTAACACACAAATGAATGTCGTGTATTACAATGAAACAAAAATATGATGTAGATGTTGGCATGCAACTGATACACCACCGTGTCCATCATTAACTCTTGAAGCAACCAACCAATTCATATAACCTTTCATCCTTATGAAAACATGCATGACTTAATGAAAAAAATATGAACCGCTCACTCATGCAATTTGCTGCAATGCCATCTCTAATTAAATGCACTTTGCCATATTTTCTAAGGTATGGAAATTATTCCGCTCAAACAACTATAACTGAACAGATCAACCCAAACAACCACCCCACCCACTCTTAAACCTCACTCTTATAATAAAAGCCACTAACTCGTGTTCAAATTGAACCAGTGATCGACGACACCTTGGCAGGCCATCAGCAAAGGACAAGGGCGGAAAACACCTTCCTATCTTAGTGCTAGTACCACTTGCTTATATACTAGACCCACCTTTCATGTCGGGCTCTACCACAATGGTGGCACACAAAATATATCAAAATAATATATCACCATTTATGTTCTTCAAGCATGGCGGTGTGAGCTTTTCAGTGGAGCCAGACACGGTGATAAGGATACTAACAACTTAATAGACGTGATCAAGTATGTAAGCTACAAGGAACATAACCTCCAAGAGAGTGAGTAGACAGTTCAACCTTGGTAACACACACATTTATTGAGACACTTCCTCTAAGTTGAATGATTCCTTATCCACCTTCGCCCTGTAGGAAGGCTCTTCTTCTAGTAAAGTGGGCGGAGATCATGCGACATGAAAAATTGGAAAACACACATTTGGCAGTTCTGATTACATTCACCAATCTTATCTGACTCTCATGTGGATGTGTGATTGCATTCACCTTATCTTGGACTCTAATGTGGTCTATGTTTCCGGTTTCACTTCCCTTGAGATGGACTCCACCTGTAGCTTACACATAATTCTCCGCTATAAGGTCCACTTTCTATTTAAGGATTTTTTAATCGGAGTTTAAATCATCAGCACTTAGAGCTTTGGCGTCACAAGATTCATATGGATTTCATTCCTACCAGTTTTGAAAATATAAAGTAACAAGGTCAATATATCACAGTAAAAGAAATGTGTTTGTCTATCCACACTTCATTGCACCCATATTGAAGGATAAAACTGAAATGAAAAGAAAAAACAGTCATGTGAGGCATAGGCCGTCACTAATTAATTACATGCAAGCAAAATTGCTGATAATATAATCTTGTTTCAGTGAATCCATATGGACATTTTTTGTTAGGAAAACATAACTCATAAGCTGTAAAAAAAGGTTGTTGCTGCTTTGGTCTAATTGCATAAACATGTGACGGTCATATTTATAGGATAAATTAAAACAGAAGTAGGAAAACCTTAACAGAACACATGCTACTTATCAACCCATGCTCCTACATGAGCTAGCAATGTTCAAATATCTTTTGACTATTGCATTTTAAAAAACATCCTTTGTTCATACACAATATTAGTGATATCTCTGCACTATTATTAATTGGATACAAGGGACTAAATACCATGGGTTTCATTCCATTTTCTCTTAGGTACGATGATCTATTTTAAGAGGCGTGCCAAAAGTAGTTTTTTGCATTTATATCACAAATAATTATTATTGTATACTTCAAAACTTACATAATGATAACCTCCCTATTATTCTCTGATAGCCAGTATCTTCTAAAGTACTTAGATATATATAAGGTCAAAGATGTATTTTAGAGACCATGTCACCAACAAAAGCAACAACAATTATTCCAAAAATATACATGCAAAGTTATTTACATTGCTCCTCAAATCTACATAGAAAATGGCCTAACCACATGCATGTTCTAAGAAGGAAAATGGAAAATTAGAACCCATAGTTCCATGTTACCATAAACTAATTACAAGTAGAAAAGAATTGTGATATTATCACTATTCTATAAATGGCTTTGGCATGCTAACTATTTCGATATCCCACACACAGAAGATTTCTTGAGAAAGTTCAATCTAGTCTGTATCAAATAAGTGCAAGGTTTGTTTTTAATGTATCTTCTATGTCTCATTCGTAGAGAGTTCAATTATAAAGTACTCCCTCCATAAAGAAACATAAGAACGCTTCTTATGTTTCTTTATGGAGGGAGTACTACAGTGCTGGGAAACAAAAGGAAAAAAACACTATAGGAAAGCCTATTACATTGTAAGTGAACCCACTAAATTGACGTATCGTATGAAGGAAATTAGTTAAGGTTTTTCTACAACAGCCACTCAAATCAAAATGTATAGACATTCAATAGTGACATTCCTAGACTTCTTTTGTCCTTTAATTGTTGCAAAAGTAAACATAACTGAGGACATGAATATAATTTTGGGATTATATTAACCATTATCTTACAAAGGTCTCACCAAGGGATTATTATGAACTGAAGATCAGTAAGTAGTAGTGGGCGCTAATTTTACCTAAATAAGCTATAATATGTCACACATATGTACACAGCAGATAGTTCTTTTTATAGTTTCAGAAAAATAATTGAAATTCAAGTAATACTAAGTATTGGATTTATGACACAGTAGAATAGAGCTAAGGATGCAAGAGACATACTACCCGGGCACCGCGTTCAGTACCAGCAGGACCGTACGGTTAATATGTCTTTCACATGCAGGCATTCCATGTTATACTTGCATGGTATGGATGTCGTGCGGATAAGAGATGAGGATGCAGAAGAGCTCGAGCACATGTCAGCTAGGCTAAATGCCGTGTTGGTTAGCCGCACACCATTGATTTTGCAGGGAAGAGGAATGGTTTGGGTTTTAAGGACCTCCTAGCAATGGAGAGGTTGCATTTGTGGGGAATGGCAGTGCAGGTCCTGAAGACAGTGATGGCGGCTTGGCAAGTGTGAATGCACTACTAGGGCTTGCTGCTCCAGAGAAGCGGAGAGGTGTCAGTAGGCCGACTAAGAGCAGGGAAAAAGCACCGTATGAGGGACTGAGTAAAGGAATGTGGTTCTACAACATCTCTCGAAGGCCGCAAGCGACGACCTGCCCTGACCGAGGAGATGCCTGCAAGCAACTGCATAAGCCCGGGAAATGCAAGAAGTGTGGAATGGAAGGGCACCACCGGAACACGTGCACACGGCCACTCGGAGGTGCTTAGAAATAAGCTGTGATGTTCTTTTTTTCAGTTTTTAATTTTGTCCGTTGAGGGTTTTCTTGTGTGTTTCAGTTAGCAATGCTTGATACGTCCATTTCGCATCATGTTTTCTCACTGTTATTTATAACATTTTTATCCATAATAATGCTTTTTGGAGTAATTCTAATGCCTTTTCTCTCATAATTTGCAAGGAACACACCAAGAGGGAGAATACCGGTAGTTGGAAATCTGGACCTAAAAAAGCTACATCAGGCTACCTATTCTGCACAACTCCAAATAACCTGAAACTTCACGGGGATTTTTTATGGAATATTTAAGATATACTGGAGCCAATAACCACCAGAGGGGGGCCACCAGGTGGGCACAACCCACCTGGGCGCGCCCTGGTGGGTTATGGCCTCCTCGGCCCACCTCCGATGCCCATCTTTTGGTATAAAAGGCATTTTGACCTAGAAAGAATAAAGGGGAGACTTTCGGGACGAAGCGCCGCCGCCTCGAGGCGGAACTTGGGCAGGAGCACTTTTGCCCTCCGGCAGAGCGATTCCGCCGGGGAACTTCCCTCCCGGAGTGGGAAATCATCGTCCTCATCATCACCAACAACTCTCCCATCTTGGGGAGGGCAATCTCCATCAACATCTTCAACAACACCATCTCCTCTCAAACCCTAGTTCATCTCTTGTTGTCAATCTTGTTAACGAAACTATAAATTGGTACTTGTGGGTGACTAGTAGTGTTGATTACATCTTGTAGTTGATTACTATATGGTTTATTTGGAGGAAGATTATATGTTCAGATCCATAATGCTATTTAATACCCCTTTGATCTTGAGTATGATTATTATTTATGAGTAGTTACCTTTGTTCTTGAGGTCACAGGAGAAATCATGTTGCATCATGTGAACTTGATATGTGTTCGATATTTTGATAGTATGTATGTTGTTATTCCCTTAGTGGTGTCATGTGAACGTCGACTACATGACACTTCACCATATTTGGCCCTAAGGGAATGCATTGTGGAGTAGAAATTAGATGGTGGGTTGCGAGAGTGACAGAAGCTTAAACCCCAGTTTATGCGCTATTCCGTAAGGGACCGATTGGATCCAAAAGTTTAATGCTATGGTTAGAATTTATTCTTAATACTTTTCTCGTAGTTGCGGATGCTTGCGGGAGGGTTAATCATAAGTAGGAGCTTTTTTCAAGTAAGAACATCACCTAAGCACCAGTCCACCCACATACCAAATTATCAAAGCAGCGAACACAAATCGAACCAACATGATGAAAGTGACTAGATAAAATTCTCGTGTACCCTCAAGAACGCTTTGCTTATTATAAGAGACCGTTTTGGCTTGTCCTTTGCCTCAAAAGGATTGGGCTACCTTGCTGCACTTTTGTTACTATTATCGTTACTTGCTCGTTACAAATTATCTTGCTATCAAACTACTCTGCTACTTACAATTTCAGCACTTGCAGACATTACCTTACCGGAAACTACTTGTCATTTCCTTCTGCTCCTCGTTAGGTTTGACACTCTTACTTATCGAAAAAAGCTACAATTGATCCCCTATACTTGTGGGTCATCAAGGCTATTTTCTGGCTCCGTTGCCAGTGAGTGAAGCGCCTTTGGTAAGGAAACATTTATATAGTGTGCTGAAATTTATTGTCACTTGTTACTATGGAAAACAATCCTTTGAGAGGTTTGTTCGGGGTATCTTCACCTCATCCGGAACCAAAATTAGCCACCTCTCTGTAAGAACATGCGGTGCCCCCATGTTTGGTTTTGGTAATTGATGACAATCTCTATGGACTAATGGTTGCCTTGAGTTATTTGAAGGTTTTGTCCATAGGCTTCTCTTGGAATACATGTGTTGGTTTCAAGGAGAGTTTGTGTCGACCAAGGTGCTATTCAAGGAATTACCTGAAGATTGGTCTTGTGAGAGGTTGATCAAGACTAAGTCAAAGAGTGAATCAAGTTGATCAACCCACAAAGCGTAGAAGATGTACCGAGAGGGATCAAGTGATCCCATGGTATGGTAAGCATTGTCAATTACGCTTTGTGTAGTAACCCATGGTCTTGGTGAGAGTTCTTTGTGGGGTTAGGTTGTGGTGTGCAAGTTCAAGTGGAGCATCATGAAGAGATCAAACGCTTGAAGCTTGCCGTCCATTGTGGTAACAATGGATTTATTAAGATATGCGGAAGAGTGGCTCACCCATAGTGGAGTATGGGGATCAATCAACTAGTCTTCATCGAGCCAACGCAATCAAGAAAGGTGGTCCAACCTGAGGGAGTCAAGATCATCATCATCTAGCTCAAGTGGACCATGTGCAAGCCAAAGGTTTGCCCTTGATAGGTTTTCTATTTTTCTGGTCTCATAGTGGTAGTTGGGAGACCGGGTTATAGGATCGATTGTCGTACTATCAAGAGGGGCTCTTGATGAGTAGCTTGATCGTATCATTCATAGAGAGCTCAAACCATCGCATCCTTGCATCATCTTTCTTGGTTCTTATTTGGTTCTCTTTGTGAGTCTTAGAGCTTATGGTCATCTTGATGACAAGCTTGAGTTCATCGAAAACGGAGTTCGCATGCGTCTTCTATGATGTTTTCGGTGGAGGTTTTACCGTTCTTATCCAAGGAATGGTTCTCACCATTTTCTTATGGGCCTTTTATCATTTGCTTCTTATTGATATTTCTATCAATATTGTGTTAGCCCATGTCGTTAGCTTTCCAACAAACTTGGTTTCGTTGAATTCGGAGTCCGTTTGTAGAAGTTGTGGCTGTTTTGGTAAAGGTTGCAGCGGTACTACCGTGGCTAGAGTGGATGTAATTTTTTTACTACTGCTCCAGAGCGGTACAACCGTGGCTCCTAAGCGGTAGTCCCGCTCTGGACCAAAATCTCGTGTTTTGCTCAGCGGAGGAAGGCACGGAAGTATTTTTTGTACCGCTCGCAAGCAGTAGTACCGCTACCATTTGTGGTAGTACCGTGTGCTCGAGCGGTAGTACCATGAGGACGAGCGGTAGTACCGCTCCGGCGGTTCTACTGGCCTTTTGCCTCCTCGTTGTTGTTTTTCAAAGGGGTACTACCGCCCTAGCGATAGTACCTCTCCTTGGAGCGGTAGTACCGCTCTGTGTGGGCTGTGAGCATAACAGTTGGATTTTCCCCACCTATAAAAGGGGATCTTCTTCCCCAATGAACCTCATCTCTTTAGCTCGTGTTCTTCCCCCATTGTTGACCTTCTTCCAGCTTGCTAACTCTCAATCGCTCCAATGATTCTTGCTAGTTCTTGAGGGAAAAGAGAGAGGAGATCTAGATCCACGTTTCCACCAATCACTTTCTCCTCTATGTGAGGGGAACCCCTTGGATCTAGATCTTGGAGTTCTTCGTGTTCTCTTCTTCGTTCTTCCTCTCATTTTCCTCCCTAGCATTTGTTGCTTCGGTAGGATTTGGGAGAGAAGGACTTGGGCATTCTGTGTGCCCTTGCCATTGCATTTGGTGCATCGGTTTGAGTTCTCCACGGTGATACGTGGAAGTTACAAGTTGAGAAGCTTATTACTCTTGGGTGCTTGGTACCCTTGAGCTTGTTCCTCTTGGGTGCTTGGGCTCCCTAGACGGTTGAGGTCACCTCGGAGCCATATTCCATTGTGGTGAAGCTTTGTGGTGTCGTTGCGCAGTTAACCCCAACCTTTGTGGTGTTTGGAGCTCAATCATTGTGGTGTAAAGCTCCGGGAAAGCGTCAGCGTCTCCAATTAGATTGTGGAGATCGCCCCGAGCAATTTGACGGGCTCCGGTGACCGCCCGAAGGGTTGCCAAAGTGTACGGGTTCGGTAACCACCCCAAAGGGTTGCCGTTTGTATGGGTTCGGTGACCGCCCTCAAGGGTCCCTTAGTGGAATCACGACATCTTGCATTGTGTGAGGGCGTGAGGAGATTACGGTGGCCCTAGTGGCTTCTTGGGGAGCATTGTGCCTCCACACCGCTCCAAACGGAGATTAGCATCCGCAAGGGTGTGAACTTCGGGATACATCGTCGTCTCCGCGTGCCTCGGTTATCTCTTACCCGAGCCCCTTTACTTATGTACTTTACTTTGTGATAGCCATATTGTTTCTTGTCATATATCTTGCTATCACATAGTTGCTTATTTTGCTTAGCATAAGTTGTTGGTGCACATAGGTGAGCCTAGTTGTTTTAGGTTTTCTGCTTGACAAATTAACCTCTAGGTTTATTCCGCATTTGTTCAAGCCTAAACCGTAATTATTTTAAAACGCCTATTCACCCCCCTCTAGGCGACATCCACGATCTTTCACCCTCAACCTACTTCACCTACTGAAAATATTGAATATGAAATTCCTTCGGGTATGATAGAACAACTGCTAGCTAATCCTTATGCAGGAGATGGAACCGAACATCCTGATATGCACTTCATATATGTGGAACAAATTTGTGGATTGTTTAAGCTTGCAGGTTTACCCAGGGATGAAGTGATGAAAAAGGTTCTCCCTTTATCTTTGAAGGGAAAAGCATTGGCATGGTATAGGCTATGTGATGATATTGGATCATGGAATTGGAGTCGTTTGAAATTGGAGTTCCACCAAAAAAAATTATCCTATGCATCTAGTTCATCGTGATCAGAATTATATATATAATTTTGGCCTTGTGAAGGAGAAAGTATCACTCTAGCTTGGGGGAGGCTTAAGTCAATGTTATATTCATGCCCCAATCATGATCTCTCAAGAGAAATTATTATTCAGAATTTTTATGCTCAGCTTTCTCGTAATGATCAAACCATGCTTGATACTTCTTGTGCTGGTTCATTTATGAAGAAGACTATTGAATTCCGCTGGGATCTTTTGGAAAGAATTAAACGCAACTATGAAGATTGGGAGGTCGACGAAGGTAAAGAGTCAGGTATTAAAATTAAATATGATCATGTTAAATCTTTTATGGATACCGATGCTTTTAAAAAGTTTAGCACTAAATACGGGCTTGACTCTGAGATATTAGCCTCTTTTTGTGAATCATTTTCTACTCATGTTGAACTCCCTAAGGAGAAGTGGTTTAAATATCACCCACCTATTAAAGAAGAAATTAAAAAATCGGTACCAATTAAAGAAGAAACTATACTTTACAATGTTGATCCAGTTGTTCCCTCTGCTTATATTGAGAAACCACCTTTCCCTGTTAGGATAAAGGAACATGCTAAAGTTTCAACTACGGTTAACAAAAGCTATATTAGAACTCCTAAACCTGATGAACAAATTAAATCTGACCTAGTATTGCTATGGTTAAAGATCTCTTGGAAGAAGTTGCTAGAATTGCCAAACCTGATAAGAAAGATAAACATAGATCTGTTGTTGGCATGCCTGTCATTTCAGTTAAAATAGGATATCACTGTTATCATGGTTTATGTGACATGGGTGCTAGTGTGAGTGCTATTCCTTACACTTCATATGAAGAAATCATGAAAGACATATCACCTGCTGAGATAGAAGAAATAGATGTTACTATTAAACTTGCCAATAGAGACACCATATCACCAATTGGGATTATTAGAGATGTTGAAATCTTGTGTGGGAAAATTAAATACCCTAATGATTTTCTTGTTCTTGGTTCCCCACAAGATGACTTTTGTCCCATTATCTCTGGTAGGCCTTTCTTGAACACAGTTAATGCTAAGATAGATTGTAAGAAACAAATTGTTGGTGTTAGCTTTGGTGATGAGTCTCATGAGTTTAATTTTTCCAAATTTAGTAGAATTCATCATGAAAAATAATTGCCTAGTAAGGATGAATTAATTTGTCTTGTTTCTATTGCTGTTCCACCTACTGATCCTTTAGAACAATATTTGCTAAACCATGAAAATGATTTTCCTATGCATGAAAGAAATGAAATAGATACGATTTTCTTTAAACAATGTCCTCTACTTAAACACAATTTGCCTATTAAAACTCTAGGAGGTCCTCATCAACCTAAAGGTGATCCTGTGTTTGAATTAAAACAATTGCAAGACACTTTGAAGTATGCTTATCTTGATGAAAAGAAAATATATCATGTTATTATTAGTGCTAATCTTTCAGGACATGAAGAAGAAAGATTATTGAAAGTTCTAAGGAAGCACCGGGCTGCTATTGGATATACTCTTGATGATTTAAAGGGCATTACTCCCACTCTATGTCAGCACAAGATTAATATGGAGCCTGATGCTAAACCCGTTGTTGATCACCAACGTCGGTTAAATCCGAAGATGAAAGAAGTGGTAAGAACGGAAATATCAAAACTTCTGGAAGAAGGTATAATCTATCCCATAGATGATAGTAGATGGGTAAGTCATGTTCATTGTGTTCCTAAGAAAGGATGTATTACAGTTGTTCCTAATGATAAGAATGAACTTATTCCACAAAGAATTGTCATAGGCTATAGAATGGTAATTGATTATATAAATTAAATAAAGCAACTAGCAAAGATCATTACCCTTTTCCTTTTGCTTCCTTGATGGATATTCTAGCTTTTCACAAATACATGTATCTCAACCTGATCAAGAAAAGACCACTTTTACTTGTCCCTTTGGAACTTATGCTTATAGACGTATGCCTTTTGGTTTATGTAATGCACCTACTACCTTTCAAAGATGCATGACTGCTATATTCTCTAATTTTTGTGAAAAGATTGTTGAGGTTTTCATGGATGACTTTTCTGTTTATGGGAAGTCTTTTAATGACTGTTTAAGAAATCTTGAGCAAGTTTTGTAGAGATGTGAACAAATAAATCATGTCTTGAATTGGGAGAAGTGCCACTTTATGTTTAATGAAGGCATTGTCTTGGGTCATCAAATTTCTGATAGAGGTATTGAAGTGGACAAAGCTAAGGTTAATGCCATTAAGAAAATGCCATGTCCTAAGGATATCAAAGGTATTCGTAGTTTCCTAGGTCATGCTGGTTTCTATAGGAGATTTATCAAAGACTTCTCTAAAATTCCTAGGCCTCTTACTAATCTTTTGCAAAAGGACATTCCTTTTGTTTTTGATGATGATTGTCTTGAAGCCTTTGAAACACTCAATAAAGCATTAATTTCTGCACCTATTGTTCAATCACCTGATTGGAACTTGCCTTCTGAAATTATGTGTGATGCTAGTGATTATGCTGTCGGTGCTGTTCTAGGACAAAGAGTTGATAAGAGATTGAATGTTATTCATTATGCTAGTAAAACTCTAGACAATGCTCAAAGAAATTATGCTACTACTGAAAAAGAATTCTTAGCAGTGGTGTTTGCTTGTGATAAATTTAGACCTTATATTGTTGATCCCAAAGTAACTGTTCACACAGACCATGCTGCTATTAAATATCTTATGGAAAAGAAAGATGCTAAACCTAGACTTATTCGTTGGGTTCTCTTGTTACAAGAATTTGATTTACACATCGTTGGTAAAAAAGGAGCTGAGAACCCAGTAGCTGATAACTTGTCTAGGCTTGAAAATGTGCTTGATGACCCACTACCTATTGATGATAGTTTTCGTGATGAGCAGTTAGCTACAATAAATGTTGCTAATAGTACCCCTTGGTATGCTGATTATGCTAATTTCACTGTTGCTAAATATTTACCACCTAGCTTTACATACCAGCAAAAGAAAAAATTCTTCTATGATTTAAGACATTACTTTTGGGATGACCCACATCTTAATAAAGAAGGAGTAGATGGTATTATTAGACGTTGTGTACCTCAGCATGAGCAGGGAAAAATCCTACGGAAATGTCACTCCAAGGCTTATGGAGGGCATCATGCTGGAGATAGAACTACTCACAAGGTATTGCAATCTGGATTTTATTGGCCTACTCTCTTCAAGGATGCCCGCAAGTTTGTCTCTTCTTGTGATGAATATCAAAGAATAGGTAATATCGGTAAGCGTCAAGAAATGCCTATAAATTATTCACTTGCTTTTGAACCATTTGCTGTTTGGGGATTTGATTACATGGAACATTTTCCTTCCTCCAACGGGTACACACATATTTTGGTTGCTGTTGATTACGTTACTAAATGGGTAGGAGCTATTCCAACTAGTAGTGCTGATCACAACACCTCTATTAAAATTCTTAAGGAAGTTATTTTCCCAAGGTTTGGAGTCCCTAGATATTTAATGACTGATGGTGGTTCACACTTTATTCATGGTGCTTCCCGTAAAATGCTTGCCAAGTATGATGTTAACCATAGAATTGCATCACCCTATCATCCTCAGTCTAGTGGTCAAGTTGAACTTAACAATAGAGAAATAAAATTAATTCTGCAAAAGACTGTCAATAGGTCCAGGAAGAATTGGTCTAAGAAATTAGATGATGCACTTTAGGCTTATAGAACAACTTATAAAAATCCTATGGGTATGTCTCCATATAAAATGGTTTATGGAAAATATTGTCATTTGCCTCTTGAGTTAGAACATAAAGCATATTGGGCAGTTAAGGAACTCAATTATGATTTCAAACTTGCTAGTGAAAAGAGGTTATTTGATATTAGCTCTTTAGATGAATGGAGAATACAAGCTTATGAAAACGCAAAGTTATTCAAAGAAAAAGTTAAAAGATGGCATGACAAAAGAATCCAAAAGCGTGAGTTTAAAGTCGGAGAATATGTTCTTTTGTACAACTCTCGATTTAGATTTTTTGCGGGAAATCTCCTCTCAAAATGGGAAGGCCCATATGTCATCGAGGAGGTTTACCAGTCTGGAGCAATCAAAATAAATAACTCCAAAGGTACTAACCGGAAGGTTGTCAATGGGCAATGAATAAAGCATTATATCTCAGGTACGCCTATTAATGTTGAAAGTAATATTATCCAAACCATGACACCGGAAGAACACATAAAAGAGTCCTTCCAGAACACTCCAGAATCGTGAAAATAAGGAGGTACGTGATACTGTAAGTAAATGGACTCCAAAAAATCCGCAAAAATATTTTTTATCAGTTTTGGAATATTTTAGAATTTTGGGAATAAAGAAACTTCCAGGAAGCGTCCCCTGGTGGGCACAACCCACCTGGGCGCGCGGCCCAGGTGGGTTGTGCCCACCTGGGACACCTCCCGTACTCTGTTTTTCAACCTTATACTTGTCCTCCAAGATAAAATATCTATATATACTTCTCGAACCTGTTAACCACCGCATTGTAGAGAAATCCTCTGTCCTCTTTTCTTGCTGTTTCCTGCGTAGATTTGAAAATATGTCCTCCCAAGACTCTGAGGGTGAGAGCTATGTTGCTGATCTCATCGCAAATCCCAAGTCCTATGGGGATGAGGGCACTATAGCTGGACCTCCGAAGAAGATGATGATGAATCGGTTCCTTCCCGGTTCAAGGATGAGAGCATGGAGGCGTTATGCAAGAGGATAATAAAACTCGAGATAGATAATTGTGAGTCGATGATGGAAAATTTTATTCTCCATTAGAAGATGGAGGAAGCAAAAGGGAAACCCTGCACTTTCTCACCACCACCATCATCTTCTTCACCACCAAAGGAGAACTGAGTATCGGGTATGGGCACATGCTTGGGGGAGGTGCCCCGGTATTGTATCATCACACTATCTTTTTTTCTTTTACTTATCTCAGTTCGATCTTTTTCTTTTAGATGAAATAAAGTTTAGTTCGATCCTTTCTTATTTGAGAGTTTGCTTATGATCTATCCTTGTAATCGTGTGCAAGTTATATAATAAAGTTTAGTATGAGTTTTTGCTTTCTTTACTTCCATGTTGCAAATAAAGAGAATAAATAGGAAAGAAAAAGAGGAAGGAAATAAATATAAGAAAGGAAATAAATCAATAAGATTATATACTAATCCTATGATAGGTGATAGCACCACATAAGGAAAAGTATAAGTAGAAAAGTTTATTAGAGAGACAAACATAACATTAGTCAATGATGCAACTCATGAAAGAATTAATAAGGGAAGAGAAGATTCACATATAAATATACTATCCTAGAAATCTTTTGTGGTTGTGAGCCCTCATCAAAATATTATATGCAAAAATTGGTGACATTGGATAAGGAAGACAACTTAATGATTTATGTTTGTTCATATTCACATAGACGTCATATTGTCATAGATCCTCTAACATGTGGTGCTGGCCCCCTATCTTTGCTAGCCAAAAATTCTGCACTAAGTAGAAATACTACTTGTGCATCCAAAAACCCTTAAACCCAAATCTTTTTCAAGTGTCCACCATACCTACCTAGGGATTGAGCAAGATCCCTCAAGTAAGTTGTCATTGGTGCAAAAAGGCAATAAAAATTACTTCTAAAAGTGTGAGATCATTTAGTGTAAGATAAAATTGAGCGTTTCACGAACTTGTGATGGTGAAGAATAAAAGCGACGACTGCATAATAAAGGTCGCTATCACAAGGGGCAATGTAATGTGACGTTCTTTTGCGCTAAGGGATTGAGCATAAAAACAAATAAGCGCATGGCAACCTCTGCTTCCCTCTGCAAAGGGCCTATCTTTTGCTTTTATGCCAAGAGTTAAATTTTTTCTCTCTATTCCTTCTATTTTTCTCTTTTGGCAAGCATCATGTGGCGAGGAAAGATCTAGGCACATATGTCCAGTTGAATATGGGTGGCATAAGTAATTATCGTTGACATCACCCTTGAGGTGAGTATGTTGGGAGGCAAAGTCATCAGCCCCTATCTTTCTATTTGTCCGGTTGAAATGTTTTGCTCATGGGTACGAGGTGAGTGTTAGCAATCATAGAACATTATATGATGGTTGAGTATGTGGACTTTCCTAAAGGCTCCGACATGTGACTCTTCCTGAAAAGATGACGAATTGTAGTTGCAAAGTTGACATGAAAACAAAGTTTGTTGGTTTCTAATAGAGTTTTTGCTTTATACTTTGATTGTGTGATGAACTATTACTTACACATGAGAAGTATATGATAAAAGTTCTATGATAAAGTCCTATGTTTAATTTTGTTGCTATTATAATAATCAACATGATGCTTCTATGTCCGTATCTTGTTTTTATTGACACCTCTCTCTCCAAGCATGTGGACATGTTTTTCGAATTCAGTTTTCACTTGAGGACAAGCGAGGTCTAAGATTGGGGGAGTTGATACGTCTATTTTGCATCATGTGTTCTCACTGTTATTTCTAATGTTTTTATCCATAATAATGCTTATGGAGTAGTTCTAATGCCTTATTTCTCATAATTTGTAAGGAACACACCAAGAGGGAGAATTCTGGCAGCTGGAAATCTAGACCTAAGAAAGCTACGTCAGGCTACCTATTCTGCACAACTCCAAATAAGCTGAAACTTCAGGGGGACTTTTTATGGAATATTTAAGAAATACTGGAGCCAATAACCACCAGAGGGGGCCCACCAGGTGGGCACAACCCACCTGGGCGCGCCACTCCCCCCAGGCGTGCCCTGGTGGGTTGTGGCCTCCTCGGCCCACCTCCGGTGCCCATCTTTTGGTATATAAGGCATTTTGACCTAGAAAAAAATAAAGAGGAGACTTTCCTTGATGGATAATCTGGCTTTTCACAAATACATGTATCTCAGCCTGATCAAGAAAAGACCACTTTTACTTGTCCCTTTGGAACTTATGCTTATAGACGTATGCCTTTTGGTTTATGTAATGCACCTACTACCTTTCAAAGATGCATGACTGCTATATTCTCTGATTCTTGTGAAAAGATTGTTGAGGTTTTCATGGATGACTTTTCTGTTTATGGGAAGTCTTTTAATGACTGTTTAAGCAATCTTGAGCAAGTTTTGTAGAGATGCGAACAAATAAATCATGTCTTGAATTGGGAGAAGTGCCACTTTATGTTTAATGAAGGCATTGTCTTGGGTCATCAAATTTCTTATAGAGGTATTGAAGTGGACCAAGGTAAGGTTAATGCCATTGAGAAAATGTCATGTCCTAAGGATATCAAAGGTATTCGTAGTTTCCTAGGTCATGTTGGTTTCTATAGGAGATTTATCAAAGACTTCTCTAAAATTCCTAGGCCTCTTACTAATCTTTTGCAAAAGGACATTCCTTTTGTTTTTGATGATGATTGTCTTGAAGCCTTTGAAACACTCAAGAAAGCCTTAATTTCTGCACCTATTGTTCAATCACCTGATTGGAACTTGCCTTTTGAAATTATGTGTGATGCTAGTGATTATGCTGTTGGTGCTGTTTTAGGACAAAGAGTTGATAAGAAATTGAATGTTATTCATTATGCTAGTAAAACTCTATACAATGCTCAAAGAAATTATGCTACTACTGAAAAAGAATTCTTAGCAGTGGTGTTTGCTTGTGATAAATTTAGACCTTATATTGTTGATCCCAAAGTAACTGTTCACACAGACCATGCTGCTATTAAATATCTTATGGAAAAGAAAGATGCTAAACCTAGACTTATTCGTTGGGTTCTCTTGTTACAAGAATTTGATTTACACATCATTGATAAAAAAGGAGCTGAGAACCTAGTAGCTGATAACTTGTCTAGGCTTGAAAATGTGCTTGATGACCCACTACCTATTGATGATAGTTTTCGTGATGAGCAGTTAGCTACAATAAATGTTGCTGATTATGCTAATTTCACTGTTGCTAAATATTTACCACCTAGCTTTACATACCAGCAAAAGAAAAAAAATTCTTATTTAAGACATTACTTTTGGGATGACCCACATCTTAATAAAGAAGGAGTAGATGGTATTATTAGACGTTGTGTACCTGAGCATGAGCAGGGACAAATCCTACGGAAATGTCACTCCAAGGCTTATGGAGGGCATCATGCTGGAGATAGAACTACTCACAAGTTATTGCAATCTGGATTTTATTGGCCTACTCTCTTCAAGGATGCCCGCAAGTTTGTCTCTTCTTGTGATGAATATCAAAGAATAGGTAATATCGGTAGGCATCAAGAAATGCCTATAAATTATTCACTTGCTTTTGAACCATTTGCTGTTTGGGGATTTGATTACATGGGACCTTTTCCTTCCTCCAACGGGTACACACATATTTTGGTTGCTGTTGATTACGTTACTAAATGGGTAGAAGCTATTCCAACTAGTAGTGCTGATCACAACACCTCTATTAAAATGCTTAAGGAAGTTATTTTCTCAAGGTTTGGAGTCCCTAGATATTTAATGACTGATGGTGGTTCACACTTTATTCATGGTGCTTCCCGTAAAATGCTTGCCAAGTATGATGTTAACCATAGAATTGCATCACCCTATCATCCTCAGTCTAGTGGTCAAGTTGATCTTAACAATAGAGAAATAAAATTAATTCTGCAAAAGACTGTCAATAGGTCCAGGAAGAATTGGTCTAAGAAATTAGATGATGCACTTTGGGCTTATAGAACAACTTATAAAAATCCTATGGGTATGTCTCCATATAAAATGGTTTATGGAAAATATTGTCATTTGCCTCTTGAGTTAGAACATAAAGCATATTGGGCAGTTAAGGAACTCAATTATGATTTCAAACTTGCTAGTGAAAAGAGGTTATTTGATATTAGCTCTTTAGATGAATGGAGAATACAAGCTTATGAAAACGCAAAGTTATTCAAAGAAAAAGTTAAAAGATGGCATGACAAAAGAATCCAAAAGCGTGAGTTTAAAGTCGGAGAATATGTTCTTTTGTACAACTCTCGATTTAGATTTTTTGCGGGAAATCTCCTCTCAAAATGGGAAGGCCCATATGTCATCGAGGAGGTTTACCAGTCTGGAGCAATCAAAATAAATAACTCCAAAGGTACTAACCGGAAGGTTGTCAATGGGCAACGAATAAAGCATTATATCTCAGGTACGCCTATTAATGTTGAAAGTAATATTATCCAAACCATGACACCGGAAGAACACATAAAAGAGTCCTTCCAGAACACTCCAGAATCATGAAAATAAGGAGGTATGTGATACTGTAAGTAAATGGACTCCAAAAAATCCGCAAAAATACTTTTTATCAGTTTTGGAATATTTTAGAATTTTGGGAATAAAGAAACTTCCAGGAAGCGTCCCCTGGTGGGCACAACCCACCTGGGCGCGCGGCCCAGGTGGGTTGTGCCCACCTGGGACACCTCCCGTACTCTGTTTTTCAACCTTATACTTGTCCTCCAAGATAAAATATCTATATATACTTCTCGAACCTGTTAACCACCGCATTGTAGAGAAATCCTCTGTCCTCTTTTCTTGCTGTTTCCTGCGTAGATTTGAAAATATGTCCTCCCAAGACTCTGAGGGTGAGAGCTATGTTGCTGATCTCATCGCAAATCCCAAGTCCTATGGGGATGAGGGCACTATAGCTGGACCTCCGAAGAAGATGATGATGAATCGGTTCCTTCCCGTTTCAAGGATGAGAGCATGGAGGCGTTATGCAAGAGGATAATAAAACTCGAGATAGATAATTGTGAGTCGATGATGGAAAATTTTATTCTCCATTAGAAGATGGAGGAAGCAAAAGGGAAACCCTGCACTTTCTCACCACCACCATCATCTTCTTCACCACCAAAGGAGAACTGAGTATCGGGTATGGGCACATGCTTGGGGGAGGTGCCCCGGTATTGTATCATCACACTATCTTTTTTTCTTTTACTTATCTCAGTTCGATCTTTTTCTTTTAGATGAAATAAAGTTTAGTTCGATCCTTACTTATTTGAGAGTTTGCTTATGATCTATCCTTGTAATCGTGTGCAAGTTATATAATAAAGTTTAGTATGAGTTTTTGCTTTCTTTACTTCCATGTTGCAAATAAAGAGAATAAATAGGAAAGAAAAAGAGGAAGGAAATAAATATAAGAAAGGAAATAAATCAATAAGATTATATACTAATCCTATGATAGGTGATAGCACCACATAAGGAAAAGTATAAGTAGAAAAGTTTATTAGAGATTGACAAACATAACATTAGTCAATGATGCAACTCATGAAAGAATTAATAAGGGAAGAGAAGATTCACATATAAATATACTATCCTAGAAATCTTTTGTGGTTGTGAGCCCTCATCAAAATATTATATGCAAAAATTGGTGACATTGGATAAGGAAGACAACTTAATGATTTATGTTTGTTCATATTCACATAGACGTCATATTGTCATAGATCCTCTAACATGTGGTGCTGGCCCCCTATCTTTGCTAGCCAAAAATTCTGCACTAAGTAGAAATACTACTTGTGCATCCAAAAACCCTTAAACCCAAATCTTTTTCAAGTGTCCACCATACCTACCTAGGGATTGAGCAAGATCCCTCAAGTAAGTTGTCATTGGTGCAAAAAGGCAATAAAAATTACTTCTAAAAGTGTGAGATCATTTAGTGTAAGATAAAATTGAGCGTTTCACGAACTTGTGATGGTGAAGAATAAAAGCGATGACTGCATAATAAAGGTCGCTATCACAAGGGGCAATGTAATGTGACGTTCTTTTGCGCTAAGGGATTGAGCATAAAAACAAATAAGCGCATGGCAACCTCTGCTTCCCTCTGCAAAGGGCCTATCTTTTACTTTTATGCCTAGAGTTAAATTTTTTCTCTCTATTCCTTCTATTTTTCTCTTTTGGCAAGCATCATGTGGCGAGGAAAGATCTAGGCACATATGTCCAGTTGAATATGGGTGGCATAAGTAATTATCGTTGACATCACCCTTGAGGTGAGTATGTTGGGAGGCAAAGTCATCAGCCCCTATCTTTCTATTTGTCCGGTTGAAATGTTTTGCTCATGGGTACGAGGTGAGTGTTAGCAATCATAGAACATTATATGATGGTTGAGTATGTGGACTTTCCTAAAGGCTCTGACATGTGACCCTTCCTGAAAAGATGACGAATTGTAGTTGCAAAGTTGACATGAAAACAAAGTTTGTTTGTTTCTAATAGAGTTTTTGCTTTATACTTCGATTGTGTGATGAACTATTACTTACACATGAGAAGTATATGATAAAAGTTCTATGATAAAGTCCTATGTTTAATTTTGTTGCTATTATAATAATCAACATGATGCTTCTATGTCCGTATCTTGTTTTTATCGACACCTCTCTCTCCAAGCATGTGGACATGTTTTTCGAATTCAGTTTTCACTTGAGGACAAGCGAGGTCTAAGATTGGGGGAGTTGATACGTCTATTTTGCATCATGTGTTCTCACTGTTATTTCTAATGTTTTTATCCATAATAATGCTTATGGAGTAGTTCTAATGCCTTATTTCTCATAATTTGTAAGGAACACACCAAGAGGGAGAATTCTGGCAGCTGGAAATCTAGACCTGAGAAAGCTACGTCAGGCTACCTATTCTGCACAACTCCAAATAAGCTGAAACTTCAGGGGGACTTTTTATGGAATATTTAAGAAATACTGGAGCCAATAACCACCAGAGGGCGCCCACCAGGTGGGCACAACCCACCTGGGCGCGCCACTCCCCCCAGGCGTGCCCTGGTGGATTGTGGCCTCCTCGGCCCACCTCCGGTGCCCATCTTTTGGTATATAAGGCATTTTGACCTAGAAAAAAATAAAGAGGAGACTTTCCTTGATGGATATTCTGGCTTTTCACAAATACATATATCTCAACCTGATCAAGAAAAGACCACTTTTACTTGTCCCTTTGGAACTTATGCTTATAGACGTATGCCTTTTGGTTTATGTAATGCACCTACTACCTTTCAAAGATGCATGACTGCTATATTCTCTGATTCTTGTGAAAAGATTGTTGAGGTTTTCATGGATGACTTTTCTGTTTATGGGAAGTCTTTTAATGACTGTTTAAGCAATCTTGAGCAAGTTTTGTAGAGATGTGAACAAATAAATCATGTCTTGAATTGGGAGAAGTGCCACTTTATGTTTAATGAAGGCATTGTCTTGGGTCATCAAATTTCTTATAGAGGTATTGAAGTGGACCAAGCTAAGGTTAATGCCATTGAGAAAATGTCATGTCCTAAGGATATCAAAGGTATTCATAGTTTCCTAGGTCATGTTGGTTTCTATAGGAGATTTATCAAAGACTTCTCTAAAATTCCTAGGCCTCTTACTAATCTTTTGCAAAAGGACATTCCTGTTGTTTTTGATGATGATTGTCTTGAAGCCTTTGAAACACTCAAGAAAGCCTTAATTGCTGCACCTATTGTTCAATCACCTGATTGGAACTTGCCTTTTGAAATTATGTGTGATGCTAGTGATTATGCTGTTGGTGCTGTTTTAGGACAAAGAGTTGATAAGAAATTGAATGTTATTCATTATGCTAGTAAAACTCTATACAATGCTCAGAGAAATTATGCTACTACTCAAAAAGAATTCTTAGCAGTGGTGTTTGCTTGTGATAAATTTAGACCTTATATTGTTGATCCCAAAGTAACTGTTCACACAGACCATGCTGCTATTAAATATCTTATGGAAAAGAAAGATGCTAAACCTAGACTTATTCGTTGGGTTCTCTTGTTACAAGAATTTGATTTACACATCATTGATAAAAAAGGAGCTGAGAACCTAGTAGCTGATAACTTGTCTAGGCTTGAAAATGTGCTTGATGACCCACTACCTATTGATGATAGTTTTCGTGATGAGCAGTTAGCTACAATAAATGTTGCTGATTATGCTAATTTCACTATTGCTAAATATTTACCACCTAGCTTTACATACCAGCAAAAGAAAAAAATTCTTATTTAAGACATTACTTTTGGGATGACCCACATCTTAATAAAGAAGGAGTAGATGGTATTATTAGACATTGTGTACCTGAGCATGAGCAGGGACAAATCCTACGGAAATGTCACTCCAAGGCTTATGGAGGGCATCATGCTGGAGATAGAACTACTCACAAGTTATTGCAATCTGGATTTTATTGGCCTACTCTCTTCAAGGATGCCCGCAAGTTTGTCTCTTCTTGTGATGAATATCAAAGAATAGGTAATATCGGTAGGCATCAAGAAATGCCTATAAATTATTCACTTGCTTTTGAACCATTTGCTGTTTGGGGATTTGATTACATGGGACCTTTTCCTTCCTCCAACGGGTACACACATATTTTGGTTGCTGTTGATTACGTTACTAAATGGGTAGAAGCTATTCCAACTAGTAGTGCTGATCACAACACCTCTATTAAAATGCTTAAGGAAGTTATTTTCTCAAGGTTTGGAGTCCCTAGATATTTAATGACTGATGGTGGTTCACACTTTATTCATGGTGCTTCCCGTAAAATGCTTGCCAAGTATGATGTTAACCATAGAATTGCATCACCCTATCATCCTCAGTCTAGTGGTCAAGTTGATCTTAACAATAGAGAAATAAAATTAATTCTGCAAAAGACTGTCAATAGGTCCAGGAAGAATTGGTCTAAGAAATTAGATGATGCACTTTGGGCTTATAGAACAACTTATAAAAATCCTATGGGTATGTCTCCATATAAAATGGTTTATGGAAAATATTGTCATTTGCCTCTTGAGTTAGAACATAAAGCATATTGGGCAGTTAAGGAACTCAATTATGATTTCAAACTTGCTAGTGAAAAGAGGTTATTTGATATTAGCTCTTTAGATGAATGGAGAATACAAGCTTATGAAAACGCAAAGTTATTCAAAGAAAAAGTTAAAAGATGGCATGACAAAAGAATCCAAAAGCGTGAGTTTAAAGTCGGAGAATATGTTCTTTTGTACAACTCTCGATTTAGATTTTTTGCGGGAAATCTCCTCTCAAAATGGGAAGGCCCATATGTCATCGAGGAGGTTTACCAGTCTGGAGCAATCAAAATAAATAACTCCAAAGGTACTAACCGGAAGGTTGTCAATGGGCAACGAATAAAGCATTATATCTCAGGTACGCCTATTAATGTTGAAAGTAATATTATCCAAACCATGACACCGGAAGAACACATAAAAGAGTCCTTCCAGAACACTCCAGAATCGTGAAAATAAGGAGGTACGTGATACTGTAAGTAAATGGACTCCAAAAAATCCGCAAAAATATTTTTTATCAGTTTTGGAATATTTTAGAATTTTGGGAATAAAGAAACTTCCAGGAAGCATCCCCTAGTGGGCACAACCCACCTGGGCGCGCGGCCCAGGTGGGTTGTGCCCACCTGGGACACCTCCCGTACTCTGTTTTTCAACCTTATACTTGTCCTCCAAGATAAAATATCTATATATACTTCTCGAACCTGTTAACCACCGCATCATAGAGAAATCCTCTGTCCTCTTTTCTTGCTGTTTCCTGGGTAGATTTGAAAATATGTCCTCCCAAGACTCTGAGGGTGAGAGCTATGTTGCCGATCTCCTCGCAAACCCCAAGTCCTATGGGGATGAGGGGCACTATAGCTGGACCTCCGAAGAAGAAGATGATGAATCGGTTCCTTCCCGGTTCAAGGATGAGAGCATGGAGGCGTTATGCAAGAGGATAATAAAACTCGAGATAGATAATTGTGAGTCGATGATGGAAAATTTTATTATCCATTAGAAGATGGAGGAAGCAAAAGGGAAACCCTGCACTTTCTCACCACCACCATCATCTTCTTCACCACCAAAGGAGAATTGAGTATCGGGTATGGGCACTCCCCCTGGCTTCCGCCATGCTTGGGGGAGGTGCCCCGGTATTGTATCATCACACTATCTTGTTTGCTTTTACTTATCTTAGTTCGATCTTTTTCTTTTAGATGAAATAAAGTTTAGTTCGATCCTTTATTATTTGAGAGTTTGCTTATGATCTATCCTTGTAATCGTGTGCAAGTTATATAATAAAGTTTAGTATGAGTTTTTGCTTTCTTTACTTCCATGTTGCAAATAAAGAGAATAAATAGGAAAGAAAAAGAGGAAGGAAATAAATATAAGAAAGGGAATAAATCAATAAGATTATATACTAATCCTATGATAGGTGATAGCACCACATAAGGAAAAGTATAAGTAGAAAAGTTTATTAGAGATTGACAAACATAACATTAGTCAATGATGCAACTCATGAAAGAATTAATAAGGGAAGAGAAGATTCACATATAAATATACTATCCTAGAAATCTTTTGTGGTTGTGAGCCCTCATCAAAATATTATATGCAAAAATTGTTGACGTTGGACAAGGAAGACAACTTAATGATTTATGTTTGTTCATATTCACATAGAAGTCATATTGTCATAGATCCTTTAACATGTGGTGCTTTCCCCCTATATTTTCTAGCCAAAAATGCCGCACTAACTAGAAATACTACTTGTGCATCCAAAAACCCTTAAACCCAAATATTTTTCAAGTCTCCACCATACCGACCTAGGGATTGAGCAAGATCCCTCAAGTAAGTTGTCATTGGTGCAAAAAGGCAATAAAAATTACTTCTAAAAGTGTGAGATCATTTAGTGTAAGAGAAAATTGAGCGTTTCACGAACTTGTGATGGTGAAGAATAAAAGCGACAGACTGCATAATAAAGGTCGCTATCACAAGGGGCAATGTAATGTGATGTTCTTTTGCGCTAAGGGATTGAGCATAAAAATGAATAAGCGCATGGCAACCTCTGCTTCCCTCTGCAAAGGGCCTATCTTTTACTTTTATGACAAGAGTTAAAGTTTTTCTCTCTATTCCTTCTATTTTTCTCTTTTGGCAAGCATCATGTGGTGAGGAAAGATCTAGGCACATATGTCCAGTTGAATATGGGTGGCATAAGTAATTATTGTTGACATCACCCTTGAGGTGAGTATGTTGGGAGGCAAAATCATCAGCCCCTATCTTTCTATTTGTCTGGTTGAAACGTTTTGCTCATGGGTACGAGGTGAGTGTTAGCAATCATAGAACACTATATGATGGTTGAGTATGTGGAATTTCCTAAAGGCTCCGACACGTGACTCTTCCTGAAAAGATGACGAATTGTAGTTGCAAAGTTGACTGAAAACAAAGTTTGTTGGTTTCTAATAGAGTTTTTGCTTTATACTTCGATTGTGTGATGAACTATTACTTACGCATGAGAAGTATATGATAAAAGTTCTATGATAAAGTCCTATGTTTAATTTTGTTGCTATTATAATATTCAACATGATGCTTCGATGTCCGTATCTTGTTTTTATCGACACCTCTCTCTCCAAGCATGTGGACATGTTTTTCGAATTCAGTTTTCGCTTGAGGACAAGCGAGGTCTAAGATTGGGGGAGTTGATACGTCTATTTTGCATCATGTGTTCTCACTGTTATTTCTAATGTTTTTATCCATAATAATGCTTTTGGAGTAATTCTAATGCCTTATCTCTCATAATTTGTAAGGAACACACCAAGAGGGAGAATTCCGGGAGCTGGAAACCTAGACCTGAAGGGGGCCACCAGGTGGGCACAACCCACCTGGGCGCGCCACGCCACCCAGGCGTGCCCTGGTGGGTTGTGGCCTCCTCGGCCCACCTCCGGTGCCCATCTTTTGGTATATAAGGCATTTTGACCTAGGAAAAATAAATAGGAGACTTTCGGGATGAATCGCCGCTGCCTCGAGGCGGAACTTAGGCACGAGCACTTTTGCCCTCCGGCGGAGCGATTCCACCGGGGGAACTTCCCTCTCGGAGGGGGGAATCATCGTCATCATCATCACCAACAACTCTCCCATCTTGGGGAGGGAAATCTCCATCAACATATTCAACAGCACTATCTCCTCTCAAACCCTAGTTCATCTCTTGTTGTCAATCTTGTTACCAAAACTATAGATTGGTACTTGTGAGTGACTAGTAGTGTTGATTACATCTTGTAGTTGATTACTATATGGTTTATTTGGTGGAAGATTATATATTCAGATCCATTATGCTACTTAATACCCCTCTGATCTTGAGAATGATTATTATTTGTGAGTAGTTACCTTTGTTCTTGAGGTCACGGGAGAAATCAAGTTGCAAGTAATCATATGAACTTAAAATGTGTTCGATATTTTGATAGTATGTATGTTGTTATTCCCTTAGTGGTGTCATGTGAACGTCCACTACATGAAAATTCACCATATTTGGGCCAAAGGGAATGCATTGTGGATTAGAAATTAGATGGTGGGTTGCGAGAGTGACAAAAGCTTAAACCCTAGTTTATGTGCTATTCCGTAAGGGACCGATTGGATCCAAAAGTATGATTTCCATGTCAGGATATAATGTAGAAAACCCTTTAGGTAAGGGGAGAGAAATTTCAAGACATTATCCATACAACGGTGTTTGGATAATTGAGCAAGAAACATTTTAGCGTTGGGCTTCAAATGTTCTTGTTGGAAATCGGAGTACCACAGACATGCTTCCAGATAGCATTGACATGGTCAACAGGTGAAGATTAGACTTTGGAAACAAAAAGGATCCATCAGGAACAACTTATATATTAAGTCTTACAATTTCCTCACGGAAGCATGACTAACCTTGCCAAAAAGGGAACTTATATCAATAGGTCCTCCAGCTAGGTGTGCTAGGCATGACATCACCTTACCGGCTCAAATAATGACCAATATTATAACTCTAGGAAATATGTTCCAACCATCATATCTGACCGAGATTCAGATCTGATTGGTGTTAGGATACCTCAGACTCAGGATGCCTGAGAAGAAATGGTGCGACACAATTTTGACGAGATGACATTGTAAGATTCATGGGAATTGAACTATGGAAGCGAGTTCCAAATCAAGAGTTCATCATTAAATGAAGGAGAGGCGAGGAGGTGGCTGATTGACTCAGCGACAATTCATTGAGATTTTCAAAAGATGGATTTCCACACTTATGTGAACAAGGGGATAACATTTGCCGAATCAAATGATATAATGATGTATGCTAGAGGAAAAACATACACATTTAAACATTGGCTGAAAAGTGCACCCAAAAATCTGGACTAGGTAGCACGATCAATGTTTGAATGATGATTCAATAAGAAATAGACTTAGAATGAAGCTATCAACCATTAACGTCAAAGCAATAGGGTTGCTAGAAATTTTGAATTTTACACATCACAATCCATTTGTCGGTTTTTTGGTTGGAAACAACATGGGGACCAAGGAATGAACGAAGATAGCAAGAAGTATCACTTGTATCAAGAATTCTTAAGAAGTGGTAAAATTCTCACAACATCCTTGGCATAAAAGGTGGTAATTTTCCAAGGTAAAGAAGAACAAATGCTGGATAGCAAAGAAATCAAGGTATAACACAAAACACGAATAAGTTTGTGTTGAACGGAAGGCAATAAAGTGGTTAATGATAACACAACTCATCGAGGGCAAGGATGGTACTTCTCATCATGAATTCAATTGATATCTTGGAAGGGGTCAAAATGTTGATGATGATCATGACACACTTGTCGAGGGGGTTTCATGAGGATATAATCGATCATCGCTGACATCAAGCATAAGGAAGGGTGAAGCAAAAGTTATCAGAACCATGGGTATGAAACAAACACAAAATCAAGTTTGCTATTCAAGGAGAAATGATATGACAAGGAAGAACGACGTAAGATTAGCTCACTGTCGAAATTTGTGCTCCGTGAAGAAGGACCAGGTAGCACAGTTAAAAATTAGCCCAATAATGGTATAGCCGGTCAGGCTAGGAATGACTTGAAGGATTATTAAACTCATAAGCAAAGAAAATTAATTAGGGTTATCGAACCGGAATGCGGAATCGGTTCGCATATCGGTGTTCTCGGTTGACGACAACCCAGAACCTAGGAACAATTGGATCCGGTGAGTAATAATAGTTGATGAAGAACCCATAAGAAGTTATGATGTCCCATGATATTCTCGAGATACCAGGGTGTAATGCTAGACGGTAGATCAAACTAAAGGTTGGACTGGTGTATTGATCCACAAAAGACAAGTGCTTAAACTTGCCCGTGAAATGGGATCAGGGAGAACATATGGTTGGAAACATGGTTGCAACGGATTAATTCATTGATACCAAGGGATATTATTTCAAGGAATTAGTTATTATTACGAGAAGCTTCCATGATAAGGTATACATCGTGTCCATGGGCATGAACACGGGGTTCAAGGTCGACTCCCACTTGTTCAATGAATAACCTTTCATTCACCTCTCGTATTTCGAAAATGACATTAGTTGTTGAAAGCTTTTTCCTGGTGCAATACCAGATAAGTATGACCCGTGAAACCTTTCGGGTTCACATAGATTTAAACAAGGCATAGGTTCAACCCATCTGGGCCTCTTAGGAACATATACCACAAAGTTCAGGAGTGAATAACTCAAGCTCGGGAGCAGAGCATGGTTGACAAAAGCAGGGGATACAATATACCAAAGACATTAAGTATCCGATGAAAGGCTCACAAGTTGAATGAATATGAAGGGCGGTGACGGACAAAATCCAACGAAGGATCTGATGTGAGTATCGGTACTCAACCAAAGGAAGAAAGAATGCAAGGAGATCATATTATAGAAACAACTGACTAACTCAAAGCTCAGAAGCAAAGGAATTACGAATTCCAAGACAAGGGATCAGAAGCAATGCTCTGATTAGGGATGGACAAGTAGAATAGCCTTAGGGGTACAATCGATGGCAGTTTGGTTGGTCGAGATCCAGCTCATGTTTAAAATGGCGTCTGAGCCGGAAGGATGAATTCTAGGATCTCAATGAGGATTATGAGCATTCGCAACATATTGAATAAACAGACTCAAAATGATAGTGACAACGGATGCCAATAAGATTACTATACTTATGGGGTTAACCATAATGCAAGCAAGTAAGAAATTTAAGAGCAATAGGTTGTTCAGGATTTTCGAGAGAACCAATGGTATTTCGAAGACTTCTATGAAATACAGGAATCGTCTGGGGATGAGTGGATGCTCGATAAGTGCCAGATATTATCGATAGGGTTATTCAGGTGGCAATGAACTACAAGGAAGTAGGCACAAGGTATTCTCGGATCAACAGAGAGAATTTCGGGGTATCTTGTAATAACAAGATCAATGGGATTGAAAACGGCAAGTATATGTAGTTATCCATAATGATATAACGGTGGTAGGGAATTTGCAAAGGCAGTGGACACAAGTGTCTTGAGAGAACATCGGAGATTATCTTGGGAATCTTCCGGTGCTGCCGACGATCATCTATAATAAGGGGCTCTCCAGGTGGATATGAACACGAGATCCTAATGTTAGAGTTAGTAAAACCATTTAAACCCGAATATAAGAGAGATCAGAGCCCCAGAGTATAGACGAGGAATAAAAGATCCTAATACCACCCAAATGGCGACGTGGGCCCGTAAGGCACACAACCATGTTAGTAAAAAGTTTTGCAATGTCTAGACTCGACTTCAGCCAAGGAGTGTGGAAGGGGGATTCCTACAAGCAGTCGGCTCTAATACCAACTTGTGACGCCCCCGATTTGACCGTACACTAATCATACACGCAAACATGTATGATCAAGATCAGGGACTCATGGGAAGATATCACAACACAAGTCTACAAATAAAATAAGTCATACAAGCATCATATTACAAGCCAGGGGCCTCGAGGGCTCGAATACAAGAGCTCGATCATGGACGAGTCAGCGGAAGCAACAAAATCTGAGTACAAACATAAGTTAAACAAGTTTGCCTTAAGAAGGCTAGCACAAACTGGGATACAGATCGAAAGAGGCACAAGCCTCCTGCTTGGGATCCTCCTAAACTACTCCTGGTTGTCGTCAGCGGGCTGCACATAGTAGTAGGCACCTCCAGTGTAGTAGGAGTCATCGTCGACGGTGGCGTCTGGCTCCTAGACTCCAATGTCTGGTCACAGCAATCGGGTATAGAAAGGGGCAAAAGGGGGAGCAAAGCAACCGTGAGTACTCATCCAAAGTACTTGCAAGCAAGGAGCTACACTACATATGTATGCATTGGTATCAAATGGAAAAGGGGTAACATATGTGGACTGAACTGCAGAATGCCGGAATAAGAGGGGGATAGCTAGTCCTATCGAAGACTATGCTTCTGGCAACCTCCATCTTGCAGCATGTAGAAGAGAGTAGATGGTAAGTTCACCAAGTATCATCGCACAACATAATCCTACCCGGTGATCCTCCCCTCGTCGCCCTGCGAGAGAGCGACCACCAGTTGTATCTGGCACTTAGAAGGATGTGTTTTATTAAGTATCCGGTTCTAGTTGTCATAAGGTCAAGGTACAACTCCGAGTCATCATGTTACCGAAGATCATGGCTATTCGAATAGATTAACTTCCCTGCAGGGGTGCACCACATTTCCCAACACGCTTGATCCCCTTTGTCCGGACACACTTTGCTGGGTCATTCCCGGCCTCAGAAGATCAACACGTCACAGCCCTACCTAGGCACAACAAAGAGGTCAGTACGTCGGTCTAAATCCTATGGCGCAGGGGTCTGGGCCCATCGCCCATTGCACACCTGCACGTTGCGAACGCGGCCGGTGAGCAGACCTGGCAACCTCCATTACAAAGGAAGTTGCGTCACGCGGTCCAACCTGGCGCACACTGCTCAATCGCTGACATCACGAAGGCTTCGGCTGATACCACGACGTCGAGTGCCCATAACTGTTCCCGCGTAGTTGGTTAGTGCGTATAGGCCAGTAGCTAGACTCAGATCAAGTACCAAGATCTCGTTAAGCGTGTTAAGTATTCGCAAATGCCGACCAGGGCCAGGCCCACCTCTCTCCTAGGTGGTCTCAACCTGCCCTGTCGCTCCGCCTCAAAGTAACAGTCGGGGGCCGTCGGGAACTCAGGCCCACCACTACCTGGATGGAGCCACCTGCCCCTTTAGCCCCCACATTAGAATCACCTGCAGGTACTCAACGAGCCGACCCGACTTTAGTCACCACCTGTATAGTATGTATATATGTATAAGTATATACTCGTGATCACCTCCTGAGTGATCATGGCCTGATAGTATAGCATGGCAGACGGACAAGAATGTAGGGCCACTGATGATAAACTAGCATCCTATACTAAGCATGTAGGATTGCAGGTAAGGTATCAACAGTTGTAGCAACAATGACAGGCTATGCATCATAATAGGATTAACGGAAAGCAGTAACATGCTACACTACTCTAATGCAAGCAGTATAGAGAAGAGTAGGCGATATCTGGTGATCAGGGGGGCTTGCCTGGTTGCTATGGCAAGTAGGGGTCGTCAACACCGTAGTCGATCGGGGGTACCAGCAGCGGTCTCGTGGTCTACCGGAAAGAAGTAACGGAGGGGGAACACAATAAATAACAGAGCAAACAAAGCAACACAAAGCATAACATGGCAATGCGCGGTGCTAGGAGTGACCTAACGCCGTATGAGGTGATACCGGTGAAGGGGGGAAACATTTGGGAAAATATCCCTGATATTTTCGCGTTTTCGGACAAATGAATCGGAGGGGGAAAGTTGCGTGTTCGCTATGCTAGGGACGTGTGACGGACGAACGGGCTGCGTATCCGGATTCGTCTCGTCGTTCTGAGCAACTTTCATATAGAATTTTTTTCATCCGAGCTACGGTTTATTTTCTATGATTTTTTAAAGTTTTTAAGTGATTTCCTAATTTTCTTATTTACTTTAATTTCGAAATTCGCCAAATAGAAACTGGGTGCACCCGGTGCGGTGCACCCAGCAGTGCACACAGGCTGGCCAGTGGGCCCCGTTGACTGCCAAGTCAGTAGTCAACGTTGACCCGTTGACTGGTCAGCGGGGCCAGAGGGTCCCACACGTCAGTGTCTTAGAATTTTCTAATTTGATTTACCTTAATCTAATCAAGGGGGGACCCACATGTCATTTGCTATAGACTAGGTTAGTACTAATCTAATCCTAGGATAACCTAATACACACACGCACACACACAGAACACACGCACACAGAACACACACGCATACATGCGCATGGCCTCTCGGCCATGGCCGGCCATGGCCAACAACAGGAGCAGTCGGCGGGGAGGCGAGGCCACGCGCGGGACGGGGCCCGGCCTCGGCGCAGGGGGAGCGGCGCGGACGCGGTTAGGTGCCGGTGGATGCGACAGCGACAGTACAGGAGGAGGAGCCGACAGAGCAACACAGCGACAGCGGGCGAGACCAAGGGAACGCGGGCGCGGGGAGGGCTCACCGAAGGTAGCGGCGGATGCGGCCGGCATGGCAGGTCGCTGGCAGCCAGGGGAGGCGCGCGCTCGCGGCGGGAAGCGGCAAGGCGCGGTGGGGCAGCGGCGGTAGTAGCAGAAGGAGCAGCAGGCGGGAGCAGGGGCAGACAGGCTGAGCGGCTGCAGGGGTGATGCGGGCAAGGCAGAGGGAAGGGGCGGCTGGTGGGACGAGCACCGGCAGGCGGGCGCGAGTGTAAGCCGGCAAGGCAGCGCGCAGCAGTCGCGGCGACGCGGGGCATGGACGGGCGTGCGCGAGCATGCGACGCATGCGCAAGGCGAGGCCGCGGCTGGTCGAGCTCGTGAACACGGCGACAGGGGGGAGTGGGGACGCGGCAAGCGGCTGCAGGGCAGGGGACGGTGGCCAGCGGGCATCACGGGCGTGGGGCTAACGAGGCGTCGGCCGATGAGGTAAAGCAGGCGTCGCAGAGCAGTGGGGCGCCGGTGAACAGCCACGGCGGGCGCGGCGAGCAGGCAGGGCGGGGCGCTCGCGGGAGGCACGGGGTGAGCGCGTCCACGCAGCAAGCTGCGGGCGCTCGACATCGACGACTATGGTGAGCTACGAGGAGAAGAGGGCGGAGGGGAAGGGGAGCTCACAGCGGAGCTGCAGGGGACGGAGTGGGATCGGTGAGGGCCGACGGCGACGGTATCGGCGGCGAACAGCATCGGGTCCCTTGTTGAAGGCGGGGTCGATCGTGGAGCTCGGGGCCGTCAGTTGGAGACGATGTCGATCCCGTCGTTGCGGTGGCTCCGAGGTCGAACACATCCACGTAGTCATCGTAGGAGACGCATACGATGCCCCCGACATAATCTCAGGTGGCGGCGAGGTCGCTGGGCGCGTGCACGGAGGAGGCCATGGTGATGGTGGCTCGGTTGAGCGAGGGGAAGAAGGAGAGTGACACGAGGGGGAGAAGTGGGAGTGGCAGGGCGAGCGGGCGAACCCTAGGGCACCGGGGATAGTCTTATCCAACCGGGGACCCATGAGATAGCAGACACGGCGGCCTCGGCAAGGTGGATGGTCGCCACGCACTCCTCTGCTCTTGTAGCGGGAGGTAGGGGATGCCCCCCGCGGGCTGGGCTAGCTATTGTGCTAGATGGGCCAAAGCGTCCAAAAGATTAGGTCCTTTTATTTTTAAACTTTTTTTCTGTTTCTACTTATTAGATCGTGGTTTTATTTAGTTTTTGTTATCAAATGAATTTTGTTGATCATGTAACTTTGCACATAATTCAAACACTATAGTTAGGGGCTGCACAAAACGTTCCGGGGTATTTACAAATAGTCAATTTTTGGTTTGTATTTAAAGGTCTCAACTAAGTGTTGCAGATATATCTTAAATAACCTCAGGTTCAATTAAAAATTCATTTGATGTTGGATTCCTACATGTTAATTTCCTAGTGAATATTTTCAAACCCTAGAACATTTTTATATGACAGTTTGAAGAAATAAAAATTTGACTTGTAATTTAATTCATATTTATATTTGATTTTTATGAAGCGGCAATTTGCACAGTAATCATAATGACTTGGCCACCTTTAGGGGGGGATTACTGTAGCCTGATTCTCGGGGTGTTACAAAAAGTCATGTAGCTACTACCTACGGAGCCGTAGGTCTGAGTTTAACTACTCACGCATCATCGGAGAGGCACTAATGAGGATGATGAACCCCTCTGTGATCGTGTTCCCCTCCGACGGAGTGCCGGAATAGGTCTCTAGATTGGATCTCGTGGTTCTAGAACTTGCGGCGGCTAGAATAACATTTCGTTGACTCCCCTAGGGTTTCTGGAGCAAGGAGGTATTTATAGAGCAAAGAGGCGGTGTGGGAGGTCACCGAGGTGGGTACAACCTGGAGGAAATATGCCCTAGAGGCAATAATAAAGTTGTTATTTGTATTTCCTTATATCATGATAAATGTCTATTATTCATGCTAGAATTGTATTAACCGAAAATTTAGTACATGTGTGAATAGATAGACAAACAGAGTGTCCCTAGTATGCCTCTACTTGACTAGCTCATTAATCAAAGATGGTTAAGTTTCCTAACCATAGACATGTGTTGTCATTTGATGAATGGGATCACATCATTAGAGAATGATGTGATGGACAAGACCCATCCGATAGCTTAGCATAATGACTGTTTAGTTTTATTGCTATTGCTTTCATCATGACTTATACATGTTCCTCTAACTATGAGATTATGCAACTCCCGAATACCGGAGGAACACCTTGTGTGCTATCAAACGTCACAATGGGTGATTATAAAGATGCTCTACAGGTGTCTCCGATGGTGTTTGTTGAGTTGGCATAGATCGAGATTAGGATTTGTCACTCCGTGTATCGGGGAGGTATCTCTGGGCCCTCTCGGTAATGCACAACACTATGAGCCTTGCAAGCAATGTGACTAATGAGTTAGTTATGGGATGATACATTATGGAATGAGTAAAGAGACTTGCTGGTGACGAGATTGAACTAGGTATGATGATACTGACGATCGAATCTCGGGCAAGTAACATACCGATGACAAAGGGAACAACGTATGTTGTTATGTGGTTTGACCGATAAAGATCTTCGTAGAATATGTAGGAGCCAATATGAGCATCCAGGTTACGCTATTGGTTATTGACTGGAGATGTGTCTCAGTCATGTCTACATAGTTCTCGAACCTGTAGGGTCCGCACGCTTAACGTTCGATGATGATTTGTATTGTGAGTTATGTGAATTGATGAACCGAAGTTTGTACGGAGTCCTGGATGAGATCACAGACATGACGAGGAGTCTCAAAATGGTCGAGACGTAAAGATTGATTTATTGGAAGGTTATGTTTGAACACCAGAATGGTTTCGGAAAGGTTCGGACATTTTTCGGAGTACCGGAGGGTCACCGGAACCCCCCCGCCCCCGGGGGGGGGGGGGGGGGTTAATGGGCCTTCATGGGCCACAGTGGAAGAGAGGAGGCAACGGCCAGGTGGATGCGCGCGCCCCCCAAGCCCAAACCGAATTGGACTAGGGTTGGGGGGCCGCCCCCTTTCATTCTTCTCCTCCACCTCTTTTCCCTTCCCCCTTCTTCGAAAAGGAAGGGGGGGCTGAATCCTACTTGGACCGAGAGTCGAAGTAGGACTCGCCCCCTTGGCGCGTCCCCCTTGGGCCGGCATTATCTCCTCCCCCCTATATATACGTGGGAGGGGCCACCCCCAAGGCATACCAAGTCTTCTCTTAGCCGTGTGCGGTGCCCCCTCCTCAGTTACACACCTCGGTCATATCGTTGTAGTGCTTAGGCGAAGCCCTGCGCTGGTAACTTCATCATCACCGTCAACACAACGTTGTGCTGACGAAACTCTACATCTTCCTCAACTGGATCAAGAGCTCGAGGGACGTCATCGAGCTGAACGTGTGCTGAACAAGGAGGTGTCGTACGTTCGGTGCTTGGATTGGTTGAATCGCGAAGACGTTCGACTACATCAACCGCGTTACTAAACGCTTCAGCTTTCGATCTATGACGGTACGTGGACAAACTCTCCCCTCTCGTTGCTATGCATCTCTGATACGTCTCCAACATATCTATAATTTATGAAGTATTCATGCTGTTATTTTATCATTCTTGGGTGTTTTACAATTATTTTATAGCAACTTTATATCATTTTTTGGGACTAACCTATTGACCCAGTACCAGTTGTTGTTTTTGCTTCTTTTTTACATCGCAGGAAATCAATATCAAACGGAGTCCAAACACCGTGAAACTTTACGGAGATTTTTTTGGACCAGAAGGAACCCAATGGGCCAGAGCTACACCTGGGGGTGCCCCTAGGGGGGCACAACCCACCAGGGCATGCCAGGGCCCCTAGCGCAACCAAGTGGGTTGTGCCCACCTCGGTGGCCTCCCACACCCCTTCTTTGCACTATAAATTCCCAAATATTCTGAAACTCCTCGGGGTTAACCTAGATCAGAAGTTCCACTGCCGCAAGGCTCTATAGCCACCGAAAACCAATCTAGACCCGTTCCGGCACCCTGCTGGAGGGGGGAATCATCTCCGGTGGCCATCTTCAACATCCTGACGACCACCACGATGAGGAGGGAGTAGTCCACCCTCGGGGCTGAGGGTTTGTACCAGTAGCTATGTGGTTAATCTCTCTCTCTCTCATGTTCTTGAGATGTCATGATGTTGATGTATCGCGGGCTTTGTTAATATAGTCAGATCATATGGTGTTTCCCCCTCTCTATCTTGTTGTGATGAATTGAGTTTTTCCATTTGAGATTTTGTGGTTATCGTATTGAATACTTTTATGGATTTGAGAACACTTGATATATGTCTTGCAATTGAATACTCGTGGTGACAATGGGGTATCGTATTGATTCGCTTGATATATGTTTTGGCACTCAGCTTGCGGATTCCCGCGGTGTCATTGGGGTAATCTATGCATAGGGGTTGATGCACGTTATTGTCCTTGTTTCTCTGGTAGAAATCTTGGGGCGCTCTTTGTATTTCTTTGTGTGGATTGAGTATTATGAATATGAATATGCTTTGGTGTTATTCTAGTACGAACTCTAGGATAGACCGAACGGAAAAAATAGCTTTGCATTATTTTAGTACGAACTCTTGAATAGATCAAACGGAAAGAATAGATTTGAGGTGGTTTAGTACCCTTCAAACAATTCCTATCTTTTGTTCTCCGCTAATAGGAACACGGGAGTGATTTTTCGTTACACCTTGAGGGATAATCATATGATCCAACTATGTTAGCACTGTTGGGAGATTGCACTAACGAAAGTACGGACCCTAGGCGTTGCTTTTAAGCATTGAAACACCATTTTTGTGCATGTTTACTATTTGCTACCCTGCTTTTTTATTTATTAAGATTATAAAAATATATTTCTACCATCCGTATTACACTTTTATCACCATTTCTTCGCCGAACTAGTGCACCTATACAATTTGCCATTGTATGGGGTGTGTTGGGGACACAAGAGATTTCTTGTATTTGGTTGTAGGGTCATTTGAGAGAGACCATCTTCATCCTACACCTCTCACAGATTGATAAACCTTAGGTCGTCCACTTGAGTAAAAATTGCTACTGTCCTGCAAAACCCTGCGCTTGGAGGCCCAACAGATGTCTACAAGAATAAAGTTGCGTAGTAGACATCAAGCTCTTTTCTGGCGCCGTTGCCGGAGAGATGAGTGCTTGAAGGTATATCTTTAGATCCTGCAATTGAATCTTTTAGTTTCTTGTTTTATCACTAGTTTGGTGTATAAAAGAAAGCTACAAAAAATGGAATTGTGGTTGCATCATATTATTGATCATCTTTATAATATCTTTCATGAAAATGATGGTTCGGAAAATTGTGCTCAATTGATAGAAGAAGAATTCAATAGAATGTTTGGTAGAAATGATGAGCATGATTGCAATGTTGTTAGTATGATTTCTTTGAATGTCCATGATGCTAATGATATGCAAAGCCATAAGCTTGGGGATGCTATATTTGATGAAGATGATATTTTTAGTCCCCCAAGATTTGATGTGCAAATTTGTTATAATGATTGCATGCCTCCTATTTATGATGATTATAATGATGAAAGTGGATTTGGAGAGGCCATGACTTTATTTAGTGATGAATCCACCATTTTGGATGAGGCTTCAATTGACTATGATAACAAAGTTGCTATCTATGATGATTATGGTGATGACATGTATGCTATAAAGAATAACGATAATCATGAAACTTTTCATTATGATTTTAATTTCCAATCACATGATAGTTATTTTGTTGAGTTTTCTCCCACTACTATTGATGAGAATAAATTTTCTTATGTGGAGAGTAACAAAATTTTTATGATTATGCATCATGAAAAGAGTGCCTTATGTGATGGTTATATTGGTGAATTTCTTCATGATGCTACTGAAAATTATTATGAGGGGGGAACTTATGCTTGTAGGAATTGCAACAATATCAAGTTTCCTCTCTATGTGTTGAAAATTTTGAAGTTATACTTGTTTTGCCTTCCTATGCTAGTTGATTCTTGTTCCCATAAGTTGTTTGCTCACAAAATCCCTATGCATAGGAAGTGGGTTAGACTTAAATGTGCTCGCCATATGCTTCATGATGCTCTCTTTTTGTTTCAATTGTTATCTTTTATGCGAGCATCATTGAAATCATCATGCCTAGCTTAAAAGGCATAAAAGAAAAGCGCTTGTTGGGAGACAACCCAACACTTTTACCTACTGTTTTTGTGTGTTCACATGATTATGCTACTTTAGTAATCATGTTTTATAGCTTTGGTTTGAAAAAAGTGCCAAGTAAAGCCTTTAGGATCTTGTTGGGTGATAGTTGATTTGATCTTGCTGAAAAACAGAAACTTTTGCGCTCGGGAAAATAATTCTCATTTTTAACAGAAGCGTGATAAAATGTTGATTATTTTCGCAAAAGATTAATAAACAAATTTATCAGGTTGTCCTAAAGTTTCAGAATTTTTGGAGTAGCAGAAGTATGGTTTGAATGCAAATTACTACACACTATTCTATTTTTGACAGATTCTATTTTCAATGCATAGTTTGCTTATTTTCTAGTTTCTATGGCTTATACTGCTCAATATAAATTGTAGAAATGATATGATACAGTAAGCATTGTGTGAGAACAATTATTAATCTTGTGTTTGACAGTACCAAAAGTGGAATGGTTTGCTCTTTATCATACTAACCTATCTCACAAAGTTCCGTTAAGTTTTGTGTGATTGAAGTTTTCAAGTTTTGGGTGAGATATCGATATGAGGAGAATAAGGAGTAATATGAACTTAAGATTGGGGATTCCCAAGGCACACCCAAGGAAATATTCAAGGAAGATCCAAGAAACAAAGCTTGGGGATGCCCCGGAAGGCATCCCCTCTTTCGTCTCCAACATTATCGGTAACCTCACTTGGAGCTATGTTTTCATTCATCACATGATATGTGTTTTGCTTGGAGCATGATTTTATTTTGATAGCACTTTTTTTCTGTTATTTAGCATAATTTTTTTCCATATTTTATTTCAATAAAAGTGGCAATGATAGCCTTTTCCATGCTTATTTTGCAAGTATACATGTTGCTGTTTGAAAACAGAAAGTTTACCGTTGTTGCAAAAATTCCTTAGAAAATTCAGAATGTGATAAAATGTTGAAACTTTTTAAAAAATGAACTATTATCAATTTTCTTCAGTGTGATAAATTTTCATAATGTTTGGATTTATGTAAGTATTGATAATCTTGCATTCTTTACAGACTGTACTGTTTTGGCAGATTACTGTTATGTTTGCATTGTTTGCATATGTTTTCTTGTTTAATGATTCTATTTGAGGATAGGAGTATTAAATATGCAGATGCATTTAGTATGAAATGTTGAATAATAATTTTAGTGATTTGCTATTGTAGAGAATGATAAAGATTTTGCATTGGTTTATACTAACTTATCTCATGAGTTCTTGTTGAGTTTTGTGTGGATGAAGCTTTTGAAATTTAGGAAAACAGTGATATGAGGAGAATTAAGGAGACACAAAAGCTCAAGCTTGGGGATGCCGAAGGCATCCCAAGATAATATTTCAATAAGTCTCAAGCATCTAAGCTTGGGGATGCCCCGGTAGGCATCCCACCTTTCTCTTCAACAATTATCGGTTAGTATCGGTTGAGCCTAAGTTTTTGCTTCTTCACATGATGTGTGCTATTCTTAGAATGTCATTTTATTTCATTTTGCTTGCTGTTTGAATAAGATACTTAGATCTTAAAGTTTTGTTTAATAAAATAGAGTCCTCAAATAGTTGCCAGAGAGCTAAGTAAGCGGCATCCACATCCCGTCAATGAAGCTCTTTTCTATGGCATTTACTCTTGTGCTTCACTTATATCCTTTGAGTAAATTGTTGAATAAATTGAATGTCATGAAGTTGAAACCATATCATGCCTAGTGGTAGCTTCACATTGGGTTTAGAAAGTGAAATCTTTTGAGGCTTGACAATCACAATATTGGTCATACAAGCAATTCACGAATAATTAGTATAAGGAAGAGAACTTTCACATGCAAACACACTATCATGCAAATATTTTGTGATTGTGAGCCCCCATCAAAATATTATATGCCAAAATTGTTGACGTTGGACAACGAAGACAACGTAATGGTTTATGTTTTTTCATATTCACGTAGAAGTTATATTGTGATAGATCCTTCAACATGTGGTGCTTGCCCCCATCTTTGCTAGCCAAAAATTCCGCACCAAGTAGAGATACTACTTGTGCATCCAAAAACCCTTAAACCCAAATCTTATTTTCAAGAGTCCACTATACCTACCTATATGCGTTATTCTTTTGCCGTTCTAAGAAAATTTGTATGTTCCATCTCTAATATTCAAAATAAATTTCTCTTTTGTGTGCTCGTACCGCTCGAGAGGTAGTGAGGGGTGGCCAATACATTCCATGCTAGATGTGTTATTCTCATGATGAGTGTTTATTCACTTTGTCATTGCACGAGAGTAAGGCAAATGTATTAGGGATGCCTAGTCCCGAAATGAAAAATGAATTTACTTTATGTTGTCAAATAATAAATTCCTTGGAAAGTGTTGGTATGGAGGGCACTCGTGGATACGGTTAGCCATGGAAAGTGAAAGTATGGTGGAAAAAGGAATAAAGTTTATTTTCTGTTTGGGAACTGCCTATGATATATCTAGCATGAAATTGTTGGGAGCTCTAATTCATTTTCGTTGGTGGGAAACGTATGCCTCTCAAAATGTTTTTATCTCTCGATTTTTGCTTTGAGCTCTGGCACCTCTACAAATCCCTACTTCCCTCTGCCAAGGGTCTATCCTTTACTTTTCAGTATTTACTTTTATGCAAAGAGTCTAAGTTTTTCTCTTTATTCCTTTTTATTCTTCTCCTTTGGCAAGCATCATGTGGTGAGGAAAGATCTAGGCACATATATCCAGTTGGATATGGGTAGCATGAGTTATTATTGTTGACATCACCCTTGAGGTGAATACGTTGGGAGGCAAAACAATAAGCCCCTATCTTTCTATGTGTCCGGTTGAAACGTTTTGCTCATGTGTACGCAGTGAGTGTTAGCAATCATAGAAGACTATATGATGGTTGAGTATGTGGAGCTCTTACTTAAACTCTGTCGACTAAAAACATAGGTTGTTGAGTTTCAAGAGAATTCATTGTTTGAATCTTGACATGTGAATTGGTTGCTACTATAACATGAGAAGTTACATAAGAAAGAATTGTTGTTATGATGCTAGGATAAGTGACTGAAATTATCATTGATCAAACTTGTGCACTTTGCTAGCATTCACACTTCATAAATTATTTCTTTTATCATTTACCTACTCGAGGACGAGTAGGAATTAAGCTTGGGGATGCTGATACGTCTCCAACGTATCTATAATTTATGAAGTATTAATGCTGTTATTTTATCATTCTTGGGTGTTTTATAATCATTTTATATCAACTTTATATCATTATTTGGGACTAACCTATTGACCCAATGCCTAGTGCCAGTTGATGTTTTTTGCTTGTTTTTTACATCGCAAGAAATCAATATCAAACGGAGTCCAAACACCGCGAAACTTTACGGAGATTTTTTTGGACCAGAAGGAACCCAATGGGCCAGTGCTGCACCTGGGGGGTGCCCCGAGGGGGGCACAACCCACCACGGTGCGCCAGGGCCCCCTGGCGCGCCCAGGCGGGTTGTGCCCACCTCGGTGGCCTCCCGCAACCCTTCTTTGCACTAATAATTCCCAAATATTCCGAAAACCCTCGGGGTTAAGCTAGATCAGAAGTTCCACCGCCGAAAGGCTCCGTAGCCACCGAAAACCAATCTAGACCCGTTCCGGCACCCTGCCGGAGGGGGAAATCATCTCTAGTGGCCATCTTCATCATCCCGGCGACCACCACGATGAGGAGGGAGTAGTCCACCTTCGGGGCTGAGGGTTTGTACCAGTAGCTATGTGTTTAATCTCTCTCTCTCTCTCTCTCTCTCTCGTGTTCTTGAGATGTCACGATGTTGATGTATCGCGGGCTTTGTTAATATAGTCGTATCGTATGGTGTTTTCCCCTCTCTATCTTGTTGTGATGAATTGAGTTTTTCCCTTTGAGATTTCGTGGTTATCAGATTGAATACTTTTATGGATTTAAGAAAACTTGATATATGTCTTGCAATTGAATACTCATGGTGAAAATGGGGTATCGTATTGATTCACTTGATATGTGTTTTGGCACTCAACTTGCGGATTCCTGCGGTGACATTGGGGTAATCTATGCATAGGGGTTGATGCACGATCTTGTCCTTGTTTCTCCGGTAGAAATCTTGGGGCACTCTTTGTAGTTCTTCGTGTGGATTGAGTATTATGAATATGAATATGCTTTGGTGTTATTCTAGTACGAACTCTAGGATAGATCAAACGGAAAAATAGCTTTGTGTTATTTTAGTACGAACTCTTGAATAGATCGAACGGAAAGAATAGCTTTGAGGTGGTTAAGTACCCTACAAACAATTCATATCTTTTGTTCTCCGCTAATAGGAACCCGGGAGTGATTCTTCGTTACACCTTGAGGGGTAATCATATGATCCAACTATGTTAGCCCTGTTGGGAGATTGCACTAGCGAAAGTACGAACCCTAGGCCTTGTTTTTAAGCATTGAAGCACCGTTTTTGTGCCCGTTTACTATTTGCTACCTTGCTGTTTTTATTTATTCAGATTATAAAAATATATTTCTACCATCCGTATTACACTTTTATCACCATTCCTTCACCGAACTAGTGCACCTATACAATTTGCCATTGTATTAGGTTTGTTGGGGACACAAGAGATTTCTTATATTTGGTTGTAGGGTCGTTTGAGAGAGACCATCTTCATCCTACACCTCTCATGGATTGATAAACCTTAGGTCATCCACTTTAGGGAAAATTACTACTGTCCTACAAAACTCTGCACTTGGAGGCCCAACACGTGTCTACAAGAATAAAGTTGCGTAGTAGACATCAATCTCCTAGATAGATCTTGCGTGATCATAGGATTTTTTTTTGAAATATGGCGTTCCCCAACAGTGGCATCTGATCGAGGTCTATGCGTAGATATTATATGCACGAGTAGAACACAGTGAGTTATGGGCGATAATAGTCATACTGCTTACCAGCAACGACTTACTTTTATTCGACGGTATTGTTGAATGAAGTGGCCCGGACCGATATTACATGACCGGATTCATGAGACTGGTTCTACCGACGTGCTTCGCACACACGTGGCTAGCGGTGTCTGTTTCTCCAACTTTAGTTGAATCAATATATGGTTACGGTTTCCTGACCATGGACATTGGATGTCGTTTATAATGGGACCACATCATTAGGAGAATGATGTGATGGACAAGAACCAATCCTAAGCATAGCACAAGATCATGTAGTTCGTTTGCTAAAGCTTTTCTAATGTCAAGTATCATTTCCGTAGACCATGAGATTGTGCAACTCTCGAATACCGTAGGAATGCTTTGGGTGCGCCAAACGTCACAATGTAACTGGGTGGCTATAAAGGCACACTACGGGTATCTCCAAAAGTGTCTGTTGGTTTGGCATGAATCGAGACTGGGATTTGTCACTCCGTGTGACAGAGAGGTATCTCTGGGCCCACTCGATAGGACATCATCATAATGAGCTCAATGTGACCAAAGAGTTGATCACGGGATGATGTGTTACGGAACAAGTAAAAGTGACTTGCCGGTAACGAGATTGAACGAGGTATTGGGATACCGACGATCGAATCTCGGGCAAGTAACGTACCGATTGACAAAGGGAATTGTATACAGGATTGATTGAATCCCTGACATCGTGGTTCATCCGATGAGATCATCATGGAACATGTGGGAGCCAACATGGGTATCCAAATCCCGCTGTTGGTTATTGGCCAGAGAGCTATCTCGGTCATGTCTGCATGATTCCCGAACCCATAGGGTCTACACACTTAAGGTTCAGTGACGCTAGAGTTGTTATGAGAATTAGTGTGCAGTTACCGAATGTTGTTCGGAGTCCTAGATGAGATCCTGGACGTCACGAGGAGTTCTGGAATGGTCCGGAGGTAAAGATTTATATATGGGAAGTCCTATTTTGGCCACCGGAAAATGTTTGAGATTTTTCGGTATTGTATCGGGAAGGTTCTAGAAGGTTTCGGAGTGGGTCCCACCTGCATGGGGGGACCCACATGAATGTGGGTAGTGGGGGCAAGGCCCCACACCCCTGGTCAAGGCGCACCAAGATCCCCCCTTAGAAGGAATAAGATCATATCCCGAAGGGATAAGATCAAGATCCCTAAAAAAGGGGGATAACAATCGGCGGGGAAGGGAAATGATGAGATTTCTTTCCCCCACCTTTGCAACGCCCCAATGGACTTGGAGGGTAAGAAACCAGCCCCCTCCACCCCTATATGTAGTGGGGAGGCGCATGGGAGCCGCACCCCTTCCCCTGGCGTAGCCCTCTCCCTCCCCAACACCTCCTCCTCCTCTGTAGTGCTTGTTGAAGCCCTGCCGGAGAACTGCAAGCTCCACCACCACGCCATCGTGCTGCCGGAGCTCTCCCTCAACTTCTCCTCTCCCCTTGCTAGATCAAGAAGGAGGAGACGTCCCCGGGTTGTACGTGTGTTGAACATGGAGGCGCCGTTGTTCGACGCTTAGATCGGAATCAACCGCGATCTGAATCGCTACGAGTACGACTCCTTCATCCGCGTTCTTGTAACGCTTCTGCATCGCGATCTTCAAGGGTATGAAGATGCACTCCCCTCTCTCTCGTTGCTAGTCTCTCCATAGATTGATCTTGGTGATGTGTACGAATTTTTTTGAATTATCGCTACGTTCCCCAACAGTGGCATCATGAGCTAGGTCTATGCGTAGTTTCTATGCACGAGTAGAACACAAGTTGTTGTGGGCGTCGATTTTGTCAATTTACTTGCCGTTACTAGTCTTATCTTGATTCGGTGACATCGTGGGATGAAGCGGCCCGGACCGACCTTACACGTACGCTTACATGAGACAGGTTCCACCGACTGACATGCACTAGTTGCATAAGGTGGCTAGCGGGTGTCTGTCTCTCCCACTTTAGTCGTTTCGGATTTGATGAAAAGGGTCCTTATGAAGGGTAAATAGAAATTGGCATATCACGTTGTGGTTTTGGCGTAGGTAAGAAACGTTCTTGCTAGAAACCTATAGCAGCCACGTAAAAAATTGCAACAACAATTAGAGGATGTCTAACTTGTTCTTGCAGCATATGTTGTGTGATGTGATATGGCCAAAAGGATGTGATGAATGATATATGTGATGTATGAGATTGATCATGTTCTTGTAATAGGAATCACGACTTGCATGTCGATGAGTATGACAACCGGCAGGAGCCATAGGAGTTGTCTTAATTTGTTATATGACCTGCGTGTCAATGAAAATGCCATGTAATTACTTTACTTTATTGCTAACCGTTAGCCATTGTAGTAGAAGTAATAGTTGGCGAGACAGCTTCATGAAGACACGATGATGGAGATCATGGTGTCATGCCGGTGACGATGATGATCATGGCGCCACGAAGATGGAGATCAAAAGGAGCAAAATGATATTGGCCATATCATGTCACTATTTGATTGCATGTGTTGTTTATAATGTTTTTACATCTTATTTGCTTAGAACGACAGTAGCATAAATAAGATGATCCCTCATAAAATTTCAAGAAAGTGTTCCCCCTAACTGTGCACCGTTGCGAAAGTTCGTTGTTTCGAAGCACCACGTGATGATCGGGTGTGATAGATTCTAACATTCGCATACAACGGGTGTAAGCCAGATTTACACATGCAAAACACTTAGGTTGACTTGACGAGCCTAGCATGTACAGACATGGCCTCGGAACACAGGAGACCGAAAGGTCGAACATGAGTCGTATAGTGGATACGATCAACATGAAGATGTTCACCGATGATGACTAGTCCGTCTCACGTGATGATCGGACACGGCCTAGTTGACTCGGATCATGTATCACTTAGATGACTAGAGGGATGTCTATCTGAGTGGGAGTTCATTAAATAATTTGATTAGATGAACTTAATTATCATAAACATAGTCAAAAGGTCTTTGCAAATTATGTTGTAGCTCACACTTTGGTTCTACTGTTTGAGATTTGTTCCTAGAGAAATTTAGTTGAGAGTTGACAGTAGCAATCATGTAGACTGGGTCCGTAAACTGAGGATTGTCCTCATTGCTGCGCAGAAGGATTATGTCCTTAATGCACCGCTCAGTGTGCTGAACGTCGAGAGTCGGTTGTGGATGTTGCAAACATCTGACATACATGTTTTGATGACTACATGATAGTTCAGTGTGTAATCCTAAATGGTTTAGAATTGAGGCACCAAAGATGTTTTTGAAACATCACAGAACATATGAGATGTTCCAAGGACTGAAATTGGGATTTCATGCTAGTGCCCATGTCAAGAGGTATAAGACCTCTGACAAGTTTCTTAAGCCTGCAAACTAAGGAGAAAAGCTCAATCGTTGAGCATGTGCTCAGATTGTATGAGTACTACAATCGCTTGAATCGAGTGGGAGTTAATCTTCCAGATGAGATAGTGATGGTTCTCCAAAGTCACTGCCACCAAGATACTAGAGCTTCGTGATGAACTATAACATATCAGGGATAGATATGATGATCCTTGAGCTATTTGCGACACCGCAAAAGTAGAAATCAAATAGGAGCATCAATTGTTGATGGTTAGTAAAACCACTAGTTTCAAGAAGGGCAAGGGCAAGAAAGGGATACTTCATGAAACGGCAAATCAGTTGCTACTCTAGTGAAGAAACCCAAGGTTGAACCCAAACCCGAGACTAAGTGCTTCTGAAATGAGGGGAGCGGTCACTGAAGCAGAACTACCCTAGATACTTGGTAGATGAGAAGGTTGGCAAGGCCGATAGAAGTATATTGGATATACATTATAATGTGTACTTTACTTGTACTCCTAGTAGCACCAGGGTATTAAATACCGGTTTGGTTGCTAAGTGGTAGTAACTCGAAATAAAAAGCTACGAATAAACGGAGACTAGCTGAAGGTGAGATGATGATATGTGTTGGAAGTGTTTACAAGGTTGATGTGATCAAGCATCGCATGCTCCCTCTACCATCGAGATTGGTGTTAAACCTAAATAATTGTTATTTGGTGTTTGCGTTGAGCATAGACATGATTGGATTATGTTTATCGCAATATGGTTATTCATTTAAGGAGAATAATGGTTACTCTGTTTATTTGAATAATACCTTCAATGGTCTTGCACCTAAAATGAATGGTTCATTGAATCTCGATCGTAGTGATACACATGTTCATGCCAAAAGATATAAGATAGTAATGATAGTACCACATACTTGTGACACTGCCAGTTGAGTCATATTGGTATAAAACGCATGAAGAAGCTCCATGTTGATGGATCTTTGGACTCACTCATTTTTTGAAAAGTTTGAGACATGCGAACCATGTCTATTGGTTTATACACATGAAGAAACTCCATGAAGATGGATCGTTTGGACTCACTTGATTTTGAATCACTTGAGACATGCAAATCATACCACATGGGCAAGATGACTGAAAGGCCTCGTTTTCAGTGAGATGAAACAAGAGAGCAACTTGTTGGAAGTAATACATTTGATGTGTGCAATCCAATGAGTGTTGAGGCACGCAGTGAATATCGTTATGCTTCACAGATGATTTGAGTAGATTCTAAGTGTATTTACTTGATGAAACACAAGTCTGAATTATTGAAAGGTTCAAGTAATTTCAGAGCGAAGTTGAAGATTGTCGTGACAAGAGGAAAAAATGTCTATGATATGATCATAGAGATGAATATCTGAGTTACGTGTTTGGTACACAACTAAGACATTGTGGAAATTGTTTCACAACAAATGCCGCCTGGAACACCATAGCGTGATGGTGTGTCTGAACATCATAGCTGCACCCTATTGGATGTGGTGCAAACCATGATGTCTCTTATCGAATTACCACTATCATTTATGGGTTAGGCATTAGAGACAACCGCATTCACTTTAAATAGGGCACCACATAATTCCGTTGAGATGACACCGTATGAACTATGGTTTAGACAAACCTAAGCTGTCATTTCTTAAAAGTTTGGGGCAGCGACGCTTATGTGAAAAGGGTTTAGCCTGATAAGCTCGAACCCAAAGTGGATAAATGCATCTTCATAGGACACCCAAAACAGTTGGGTATACCTCCTATTTCTGATCTGGAAGCAAAAGTGATTGTTTCTAGAAACGGGTCCTTTCTCGAGGAAAAGTTTCTCTCGAAAGAATTGGGTGGGAGGATGGTGGAGACTTGATGAGGTTATTGAACCGTCACTTCAACTAGTGTGTAGCAGGGCACAGGAAGTTGTTCCTGTAGCGCCTACACCAATTGAAGTGGAAGCTGATGATAGTGATCATGAAACTTCAGATCAAGTCACTACCAAACCTCGCAGGTCGACAAGGATGCGTACTATTTCAGAGTGGTACGTAATCCTGTCTTGGAGGTCATGTTTCTAGACAACAATGAACCTACGAGCTATGGAGAAACGATGGTGGGCCCGGATTTCGACAAATGGCTCAAGGACATAAAATCCGAGAGGATTCATGTGTGAAAACAAAGTATAGACTTTGGAAAACTACTTGATGGTCATAAGGCTATTGGGTACAGATGGATTTTAAAAGGAAGACGGTCAATGATGGTAAGTATCACCATTAAGAAAGCTAGACTTGTCGTTAAGATGTTTTTCGACAAGCTCAAGGAGTTGACTACGGTGAGACTTTCTCACTCGTAGCGATGCTAAGAGTCTGTTGGAATTGTATTAGCAGTCACTGCATTATTTATGAAATCTTGCAGATAGGATGTCAAAACATTGTTTCCTCGACAATTTTCTTGAGGAAAGGTTGTATGTGATACAACCAGAAGGTTTTTGTCAATCCTAAAAGATGCTAACAAGTATGCAAAGCTCCAGCAATCCTTCTAAGGACTGGAGTAAGCATCTCGGAGTTGGAATATACGCTTTGATGAGATGATCAAAGATTTTGGGTTTATACAAAGTTTATGAGAAACCTGTATTTCCAAAGAAGTGAGTGGGAGCACTATAGAATTTCTGATGAGTATATGTTGTTGACATATTGTTGATCAGAAATGATGTAGAATTTCTGGAAAGCATACAGGGTTATTTGAAAAAAAAATTCAATGGAAAACCTGGATTAAGCTACTTGGACATTGAGCATCAAGATCTATAAGGATAGATAAAAACGCTTAATAGTACTTTCAAATGAATACATACCGTGACAAGATTTTGAAGGAGTTCAAATAAGATCAGCAAAGAAGGAGTTATTAGCTGTGTTATAAGGTGTGAGCATTGAGTGAGACTCAAGATCTGACCACGGCAGAAGAGAGAGAAAGGATGAAGGTCATCCCTTATGCTTTAGATGTAGGCTCTACAGTATGCTATGTTGTGTACCACACCTGAAGTGTGCCTTGCCATGAGTCAATCAAGGGGTACAAGAGTGATCCAGGAATGGATCACATCACAGCGGTCAAACTTATCCTTAGTAACTAGTGGACTAAGGAATTTTCTCGATTATGGAGGTGGTAAAAGAGTTCGTCGTAAAGGGTTACGTCGATGCAAACTTTGACACTAATCCGGATGACTCTGAGTAGTAAACCGGATTCGTATAGTAGAGCAGTTATTTGGAATAGCTCCAAGTAGTGCATGGCAGCTGCATCTACAAGATGACATAGAGATTTGTAAAGCACACACGGATCTGAAAGGTTCAGACCCGTTGACTAATAACCTCTCTCACAAGCGAGATATGATCAAACCCCATGGGTGTTGGATTCATTACATTCACATAGTGATGTGAAGTAGATTATTGACTCTAGTGCAAGTGGGAGACTGTTGGAAATATGCACAAGAGGCAATTATAAAATGGTTATTATTATATTTCCTTGTCCATGATAATTGTCTATTGTTCATACTATAATTGTATTAACCGGAGATCGTAATACATGTGTGAGTACGTTGACCACAATATGTCCCTAGTAAGCCTCTAGTTGACTAGCTCATTGATCAATAGATGGTTACGGTTTCCTCCCCATGGACATTGGATGTCGTTGATAATGGGATCACATCATTAGGATAATGACATGATGGACAAGACCCAATCCTAAGCATAGCACAAGATCGTGTAGTTCGTCTGTTAAAGCTTTTCTAATGTCAAGTATCATTTCCTTAGACCCTGAGATTGTGCAACTCCCGGATACCGTTTGAATGCTTTGGGTGTGCCAAACGTCACAACGTAACTGGGTGGCTATAAAGGCACACTACGGGTATCTCCAAAAGTGTCTGTTGGGTTGGCATGGATCGAGACTGGGATTTGTCACTCCGTGTGATGGAGAGGTATCTCTGGGCCCACTCGGTAGGACATCATCATAATAAGCTCAATGTGACCAAAGAGTTGATCACGGGATGATGCGTTACGGAACGAGTAAAAGTGACTTGCCGGTAACGAGATTGAATGAGGTATTGGGATACCGACGATCGAATCTCGGGCAAGTAACATGCCGATTGACAAAGGGAATTGTATACAGGATTGATTGAATCCCCGACATCGTGGTTCATCCGATGGGATCATCATGGATCATGTGGGAGCCAACATGGGTATCCAGATCCCGCTGTTGGTTATTGGCCAGAGAGCTGTCTCGGTCATGTCTGCATGATTCCCGAACCCGTAGGTTCTACACACTTAAGGTTCAGTGACGCTAGAGTTATTATCGGAATTAGTGTGCAGTTACCGAATGTTGTTCAGAGTCCCGGATGAGATCTCGGACGTCACGAGGAGTTCCGAAATGGTCTGGAGGTAGAGATTTATATATGGGAAGTCCTATTTTGGCCACCGGAAAATGTTCGGGATTTTTCGGTATTGTACCGGGAAGGTTCTAGAAGGTTTCGGAGTGGGTCCCACCTGCATGGGGGGACCCACATGAACGTGGGTAGTGGGGGCAAGGCCCCACACCCCTGATCAAGGCGCACCAAGATCCCCCTTAGAAGGAATAAGATCATATCCCGAAGGGATAAGATCAAGATCCCTAAAAAAGGGGGATAACAATCGGTGGGGAAGGGAAATGATGGGATTTCTTTCCCCCACCTTTGCCAACGCCCCAATGGACTTGGAGGGCAAGAAACCAGCCCCCTCCACCCCTATATATAGTGGGGAAGTGCATGGGAGCCGCACCCCTTCCCCTGGCGCAGCCTTCTCCCTCCCCAACACCTCCTCCTCCTCCGTAGTGCTTGGTGAAGCCCTGCCGAAGAACTGCAAGCTCCACCACCACGCCGTCGTGCTGCCGGAGCTCTCCCTCAACTTCTCCTCTCCCCTTGCTGGATCAAGAAGGAGGAGACGTCCCCGGGCTGTACGTGTGTTGAACGTGGAGGCGCCGTTGTTTGGCGCTTAGATCGGAATCAACCGCGATCTGAATCGCTACGAGTACGACTCCTTCATCCGCGTTCTTGTAACGCTTCCGCATCGCGATCTTCAAGGGTATGAAGATGCAGTCCCCTCTCTCTCGTTTCTAGTCTCTCCATAGATTGATCTTGGTGATGCATAGGAATTTTTTTGAATCATCGCTACGTTCCCCAACACAGACAACAACTCGAGAGCCAGGCAAAGCGGATTCGCTCCCTGGTCATCGAAACCCTAGCAATACCAACACAACTAGACGTAGGCTTTTACCTTCATCGAAGGGCTGAACTAGTATAAAAACCCTCGTGTCCCTTGTCCGGTTTAACCCCTTTAAGCTAACCCGTCGCGATGGCTCCACGACTATGTCCTTTCACGAGGACATCTGCCGTGACAAACCCACGACAGTTGGCGCCCACCGTGGGGCTATCGCATGATGGTTTCAAGTTCTTGAAGGGCAGTTTCGAAGGACTCAAGGGATACGCCGTGGGACGGATGACTAAGAGTCGTCGCGGCAAGCTCTACATCGACGACACGGGATGGGGCCCCGAGGCCGGTTCAATTGATTATGGGTACCAGGTCCCCTTTGGTGGGTTCACGTCTTCATCGGCAAGACCGGTGAACCAGGCCCTGAGCTAGACACCTGCACCGACATCATCGAGACGGCTTAGCGTGCAAGCCCTGCCCAGGTTCAGCCCGCAGCAAGGCATGTTTTTGTAGGTGTCATCTATGGAGCGGAATATGAGGACATACCGGCATCTGATGATGAAACCATTGTCTTTTCTGATGACGAGTCTTCAACCAGAGAGACCAAATCGCTGTATCAGCTGCAGGACGGTCGGATTAGTGGAGGTTCCAATGGCAACAGTATTCCGGACCCCCTCGATCTGCCAAGCCGGGTCGTGGTCTTCATGGCCGGTCATACTAACAAGCACGATTGGGTTATCCACACTCGTATTGATGAGAATCCCGTGATAAGGGGAAGACGATCTCTGCTTCGACAAGACGTGCCAATAAAACCGCCTCGCAACACGTGTAGTGGCAGGCTGGGAAAACGGTTTGTAATGACCGTACCACGGCAGGATGTCACGTTATGAAAAGTTGTCAGCAGATTAGATTTGTGGAATATTATAGTCTCTACGATGGTATGTAGAATTTGTTTTACAGGGCTGGACACAATCCTTGTGTTCAAAATCTTCTATGGAGTATTCGGAGAAGGAACCCGCCTTGCAATGCCGAAGACAATCTACGCGCCGGACTCATCGTCATTGAAGCCTGGTTCAGGGGCTACTAAGGGAGCCCTGGATTAGGGGGTCCTCGGACAGCCGGACTATATACTATGGCCGAACTGTTGGACTATGAAGATACAAGATTGAAGGCTTCATCCCGTGTCCGGGTGGGACTCTCCTTTGCGTGGAAGGCAAGCTTGGTGATTCGGATATGTAGATCTCCTTCTCTGTAACTGACTCTGTGTAACCCTAGCCCCCTCTGATGTCTATATAAACCGGAGGGTTTAGTCTGTAGGACAAAACAACAATCATAATCATAGGCTAGCTTCTAGGGTTTAGCATCTACGATCTCGTGGTACATCAACTCTTGTAATACTCATATCATCAAGATCAATCAAGCAGGAAGTAGGGTATTACCTCCATCGAGAGGGCCCGAACCTGGGTAAACATTGTGTCCCCCGCCTCCTATTACCATCAGCCTTAGACGCACAGTTCGGGACCCCCTACCTGAGATCCGCCGTTTTTGACACCGACAATGTACCCCTCAAGTGTTCGGCTTATCCGAACACATCATGGAAATCGTACCAAAATGAGAAAACAAAAAATAAATGAAGAGGAGAAAAAGGAAACGAAAAAGAAGTGTGGTCGAACTTATGCGTAGAGTCTTCGGAGCCGAGCAGCGTTCCATGGATTTGGCTCGAGGCGATTATCCGATGCATTACGAAGGCGGCAGGCTCCTCCTGTGAGAACTTCATATATAATGAAGGGACCCTCCCATTTTGGTTTGAGTTTGTCCTTTTTCTTCTCCGGAAGGCGTAAAACGAGTTCACCGACATTATAAGTCTTGGCCCGCACTTCTCTGCTTTGGTATCTCCGAGCATGTTGTTGATAGAATGCGGAATGGGCTTTGCAACATCGCGCTCCTCCTCCACGCCATCTAGGTCATCCTGCCGATAAAGCTCAACTTATCTTTCCTCATGCATGCGCACTCGAGGTGAGTCATGAATAATGTCACAGGGAAAGACAGCCTCTGCGCCATATACCATGAAAAAGGGTGTGTATCTAGTCGTGCGATTGGGCGTTGTCCGTAGTCCCCAGAGTACGGAATCAAGTTCCTTGACCCAGTGTTTATCTGACTCCCGTAGGGATCGCACTAGTCTGGGTTTAATGCCGCTCATTATCAGGCCATTAGCCCATTCGACCTGACCGTTTGTTTGAGGGTGATATACGAAGGCGTAATCGAGCTTAATGCCCAGGTTAGCACACCAGTTTTTCACCTCATCGGCTGTAAAGTTAGAGCCATTATCAGTAATAATGTTGCGTGGGACACCATAACAGTGTACAACGCCGGATATAAAGTCGATCACCGGCCTAGCTTTAGCTGTTTTGACTGGTTTGCCCTCTATCCACTTAGTGAATTTATCCGCCATAACCAGCAAAAATTTCTTCTTATGCCTTTCCCCTTTAAGGGGTCCGACCATATCTAGCACCCAGACCGCGAAAGGCCAAGTAATGGGGACTGTTTTTAGGGCGGTGGGCGGCATATGACTTTGATTGGCGGACAGCTGGCACCCGACACAGCGCTGTACACGGGCATGTGCATCTGCTCGGGCCGTGGGCCAGAAGAAACCTGTACTGAAGGCCTTACTTACGAGGGCCCGAGCTGCGGCGTGGTGGCCACCAAGACCAGCATGTATTTCAGCCAAGAGCTGTCGTCCCTCCTCTTCGGAGATACATCTTTGAAGAACTCCAGTAGTACTTTTCTTGTAGAGTTCTCCTTCATAAATTTTGTAGTCTTTCAAGCGTCCGACTATGTGATGGGCCTCATTCTGGTCATTAGGGAGCTTCCACCTATTAAGGTAGGCTAGGAAGGGTTTGGTCCATGGAGCAATGACAGCCATGATTACATGGGCGAAATATGTCATTTCGGTGTCTGAGCCCCCGATGATATCAGAATTGTGTTCGACATCTGAGGGTATGATCAGCTCCGGACTGGTATTGCCGCTCTCGTCCTGCCGTATCACGGATGGCTTGAAGAGCCTTTCCACAAAGGTGTTAGGTGGGACAGGGTCGTGTTTAGCCCCCATTCTACCAAGGATGTCCACTGCCTGATTACTGTCTCGAGCAACGTGATGAAACTTGAGCCCCTTGAACCGAGCTGATATTTTGAGTACGGCATTGCGGTATGCCGCCATCTTTGGATCTGTTGCATCGAAATCTCCATTTATTTGGGATATTGTGAGGTTCGAATCCCCACGCACCTCGAGGCGTTGTATACCCATAGCAACAACCATTCGGAGACCATGCAATAGTGCCTCATATTCGACCACATTATTGGAGTCCATATACATGATTTGTAACACGTAACGGACTGTGTCCCCTGTAGGGGATGTTAGGATGACACGGGCCCCCAATCCGGCTAACATTTTAGAGCTGTCGAAGTACATCACCCAGTTGGAGTATGTGATGTAGTCTTTAGGGAGCTCGGCTTCTGTCCATTCGGCGACAAAGTCGGCCAACACCTGGGATTTAATAGCTTGGCGTGGCTTGTATGTTATTTTAAATGGTAAGATCTCAACGGCCCATTTGGCAATGTGGCCGGAGGCGTCCCGATTGTTTATGATATCATTGAGTGGTACTTCGGAAGCCACTGTGAACGAACACTCTTGAAAGTGGTGCCGCAGCTTCAGGGATGCCATGAAGACCGCATACGCTATCTTTTGATAGTGTGGGTAACAAGATTTGCAGGGTGTTAGAACCGCCGATACATAGTACACTAGTTTCTGGAGTGGGAATTTATGTCCCTCCTCCTGTCGTTCGACGATGAGTACCGCACTCACTACCTGGTGAGTCGCAGATATGTAGAGCAACATAGGTTCGCCAACACTCGGTGCGGCAAGGATTGGGTTGCTTGCTAACAAAGTTTTTATTTCTTCCAATCCGGCTGTAGTCGCGTCCGTCCACTTGAAGTGGTCGGTGTGTCAGAGCAGTCGATAAAGTGGTAACGCATTTTCTCCTAATCTGGAGATAAAGTGGCTCAAGGCTGCCACGCACCTAGCTAGTTTTTGGACTTGCTTTAAGTCTGTTGGTGTTGCCAATTGTGACAAGCCTCGGATTTTTGTTGGGTTCGCTTCAATTCCTCTATTGGAAACGATGAACCCGAGTAGTTTTTCGGCTGGGACGCCGAAGACACATTTTTCTGGATTGAGCCGTATGTCATATGTTCGGAGGTTGTCAAATGTGAGTCGTAGATCGTCCACCAATGATTCGACATGTTTAGTCTTGATGACGACATCATCTACGTATGCCTCCACTGTCTTGCCAATTTGCTTTTCCAGACATGTTTGAATCATGCATTGGTAAGTGGCACCAGTGTTTTTGAGCCCAAAAGGCATAATGTTGAAGCAGAAAGGCCCATAGGGGGTAATGAATGTTGTTGCAGCCTAGTCGGACTCCTTCATCTTAATTTGACGGTATCCTGGGTATGCGTCGAGGAAATACAATGAGTCATGTCATGCGGTCGCGTTAATGATTTGGTAAATGCGGGGCAGTGGGAAGGGGTCCTTAGGGCAAGCCTTATTGAGGTCCTTCAAATCGACACAAAGGCGCAGGATTTATCTTTCTTTGGCACCATGACCAGGTTTGCCAGCCAGTCCGGGTGTTTGATCTCTCCAATGAATCCGGCTTCAAGTAGCTTGGCTAGCTCCTCCCCCATAGCTTGTCGTTTGGATTCGGAAAATCGTCGCAGCGTTTGCTTGACTGGTTTGAACCCCTTTATTATGTTGAGGCTGTGTTCGACCAGTCTACGTGGGATTCCTGGCATATCCAAAGGATGCCGGGCAAAGATGTCCCAATTTTCGTGTGGAGGCTGTCTTGTTAGGATCCGTCGGGTGCACTTGAAATTTAACTATTTCGTCTGCTAGTTTGAAAGAAGTGTACTTGGGCCTCTTATTGAGGATTACATCGTCTTTGTCCATTGTGGAACGCAGAGTGGTTAACTCCTCGGCCGCGAGGGCCTCAAATAGTGCCTCGAGGGCCAAGGATGCAATTTTGTTTTCGGCATGGAGTGTTATATCCGAATCATTGGTGATGGTGATAACTCCGTTGGGCCCTGGCATTTTGAGCTTCATATACCCATAATGGGGTATTGCTTGAAAGAGTGTGAAGGCGTCTCGCCCCAACGAGGCGTGATATCCGCTATTGAAAGGTGACACGTGGAAGAGTAACTCTTCGGACATGTAGTTCCCCAGTGTGCCGAATACTATGTCAAGTTTATTTTTCCTCGAGCATCGTGCTTCTCGACTGGGGATAATGCCTCAGAAGGTGGTGCTACTTTGTTCGATGTGACTCCTATCCATTTGCATTTTGTTGAGCGTGTCCTCATAGATGAGGTCCAGTCCGCTGCCGCCGTCCATGAGCACTTTGGTGAGTCGACAACCATCCACAATAGGGTTTAAGACCAAGGCGGCAGGTGCTCGGACTGATCTGGCCCTTGGTTCGTCATCGACAGTAAAGGTTATTGCCGTATCATTCCAAGGATTTATTGTGGCTACTTGGTTAACTTCGGCGAGGTCGTGGAGCGCCCTTTTGCGCCAACTATTTGAAGAAAAGGTCTCGAAGACCATGAAGACACTGAGATCGTCATCCCCCGAAGAGTACTTCTCCGTGGTAGTGTTGGTGAGGATGGCCTCGCCGCTCTTAGCCACCTGCCGGAGTACCCAACATGCCCGAAGGCTATGTGTTGGTTCGGTATTCGGCGTCATGCGTATCTAACAGGGCTTGTTGAGCCATTCATCAAGGACAGTTCTATGTCCCATGAAGGATTTGATTTTCTTGTCAATAAGATGATGATCGGGTGCCCCGTAAGGGTGCGTTCTTTTTGCCCGTCCGGTGGGCTGCTTAAAGGCAGGAGGATCCCATCGGCTGTCTGAGCTTTCCAGGCGCTTTCCATTGCGCAGTATTTCTGTACTATGTGCGCCAAATCTGCAAAGTGCAGTATGCGACGGCGGTTGAGGGCATTGAGGATTCCCTCATCTGTACAGTTGCGGCAAAAAATTGAAACTGTGTCGTCGTCGCAACAGTCTTTAATCTTGTTTTTAACAAGGAGGAACCTGGCCCAGAAGTGATGGACCGTTTCCTGAGGTTGTTGTTGTACATACATTAGGTCACATACGTCTGGAGGACCTGAATTTCTTGTGGTGGGTGGGCGGGCTGAAATCCGAACCCTGACCCACTATTGGATCTGGAGTTTGAAGAATCTCTGAGGTCACTAGTCCAGGATCCGGAGGTTCCTGGTAACTTTCGGGCTCAACGCCTGATTCTATGTTCGGAGGACATGTGTTCTCTTCCCGAAGGTGGGTATCCGGCTCGCAGGGCTCAGAAATCCGAACATAGCTTGTTCTTAGCTTAGGGGGAGAAGTATCCTCAGCTTGTTCCTCTACGACCACTACTAGATGGGTGATCGGCAGGGACTTGATTTCCCTCTGATCGGGTTTAAGCCCAATCTGAGCATAGTCTGTTGCGACCCCCAGGGCGGCTATGCGATCTAGCAGTTTGTTCAAGGATGAGACATCTGTCGGGTCCATCTTTTTGGAGTCTTTGAAGCCGATACGAACCTGTCCTGGAGCTAAGGCCCTTCCAGAGGTGATGCTATCTTTAATGACAAGGCGAGCCATCGATCGTTCCGTCGATGACACAAAGGAACTCTCAATGAAAGCACCAATGTCGGTGTCAACACCGGCCGATCTCGGGTAGGGGGTCCCAAACTGTGCGTCTGAGGATCGAACGTAGCAGGAGACAAAGGGGACACGATGTTTACCCAGGTTCGGGCCCTCTTAACGGAGGTAAAACCCTGCTTCCTGCTTGATTGACTTTGATGAATGTAGGGGTTACAAGAGTTGATCTATCTCGAGATCATAATAGCTAAACCCTAGATGTCTAGCTTATATGAATTCTGATAGCCTCTATGGACTAAACCCTCTAGTTTATATAGACACCGGAGGGGCCTAGGGTTGTACAGAGTCGGTTTATAGAAGAAGGAAACCATACATCCAGACGTCAATCTTGCCATTCACGCAAAGGAGAGTCTCATCTGGACACGGGGGAAGGCCTTCTACTTTGTATCTTCGCGGCTCATCAGTCCGGCCCATAACACACGGGCCGGCACGCAAGGACCCCTTAATCCAGGACTCTCTCACCATTGTTTAAATCTATTGGTTTACATCTGTGTATTACATGAAGGGGTTGAATAAGTGGATGCTGGAGATGTGAGACCTATGATATATACATAGTTACATACCCGTGAGTAGAACTATCTACATGGAATTAAATTAAATATGATGCATGCTTTTAAATTTGGCCCGAACATGATAAGCCTATTGATTTTATCATCATAATATTTTTAGGCGGAATTTTTCCATGGTAATAAGTGCGAAGAACCGATAAAGTATGATTTTGCCACAGTTCTATTCCACCAAATAAATTAATATTGTTGTTACTAACATTTATCGGTTTGTGGTATACGGTGCCTAAATCTTGAAGGCAGACAACCTCAGTAACTGATATTCTTTTCGACCCCTTCACTATCAGAATTTGATTACCATCCTAATTGATGGTGTAAAGACAATTTTGATTTCCGATATAATGTTGGGCTACCGGGTTATGACAACATGAAGATAAATTGATGCCCAATATATATTTTAGAAAAGAACATCTTAATTCTCAACACATTAGGGCCATTAAAACTGATTTTGGGCCACTTTGAGGAATATTCAAGAATAAAAGTTCCTTCGGTGGCCATTTAACCTCCATCGTGCACGTAATTACCATCAGAAACCAAAAAACAATAGACCATCATAGTTGCTCAACACCACGTGAATTTCAAGAAAAAAAGCCGGCTTCCCATCAGAAACCAAAAAACAATAGACCATCATAGTTGCTCAACACCACGTGAATTTCAAGAAAAATTGCCGGTTTCCCATGGCCTCCGTTCATGGCCGAGGTGTCCCCACACCATGGCCAGACCACGTACCTTCACTCAAAAGCAATGCAGTTTGACATGCTGGAGCCAGCCAGGTTTGGTTGCAAGTGAAAGCGACAGAGTAGACTAGTGTCACAATCATTTCATTTCGGGTGAGTTACTCTTATATCAAAGGCAGTAATATATGTATGTTAGTTTGACCTGAACAGATTAAGAGATATTTTTTACTGTGGTCTTCTATGTTCAATTTCATAATGCTATCTTTTCAGAAATTTGTATTATTAGCAGAAAATTATGTGCGTACCATTTTCAACGTAATTAATTAAAGAAAGTGTAAAATGATAGTTATTGTAAAGAAATTTATAATATTATATAGATAAATAAAACATTTCGTTTAAATATCGAACATATAAGTATTACCACAGTTTCAATATATATTGCATATTAGTATTGTCTTAAGTCAAACTTTCTAAATTTTGACCAAGTTTTTATAGAAATGTTTACTAACATCAACAATACCAAATCAATACAATTATATTAATCTCTCAGCATATTTTAATAGAATATATATTTTTATTGCAAATGTTCTTATTGTTATCTATAAAAAGTTTGGCTTAGGACAAACCTAATATGCATAGTAAATTAAAACAAACAAGTATAAAAATCAGGATGTTGAAGCAGGCCATCAGATGAATTTAAATTGGTTAGGACATGCCATTTGAATCACCACTCATTTGGTAGGCTAGCCCGTGCATGTGCACGGGTTGACGACTAGTTATATATAACTATCTGACCACAACTAACAACCAAAGCCATGTTCATTTATAGTGCTTAAATCTGATTTCCATGTGTGCAAAAATAATATTACATTCCTACTGAATGCATGATGAATCACATATCTACATGTTTAGGCTTTTTCAATGTTTTTGGGGATGGAAACCAGAAGCATCAGTCTCCTTGACTAGAATCATCATGGCCAGAAGTTCTTCCTTTTGATTTCTCAATCTGTAGGTTATGGATCATCTCCCCCTTGCTAGCTGATACGAAGTACATAAAATTTTGTGAGCAGATTATAGGAAAAATTCTGACCATGTATAATTTCTACCAAGTGTACCCTTCTTCATGTAAACAACTTGGTACATTGGACAATATTTAAGGAATGTAGTGGCTGAACCTCAGTTCGGTGCACCCACGCAAGAAAACATAGCCAAACATTTCAAAAAATTCTGAAACTTTGTGGGAATGGTCAAAAACATATGTTATGGGCACCTGTAAACTTTCGTGGTCAAATACCATTCGAGGAGCTCTATACAAAGTAGACAAATTCACTGAAAATTAGTCAAAATGTAAGTGCACCGTTTGAGCAGATTTTGTAATTTTGTCGTTTTTGTACAGAGCTCCTCGAATGTTATTTGGCCACCAAACTTTGCAAATGCGCATAACGTTTGTTGATGATCATTCCCACAAAGTTTCGGAATTTTTTAAAATGTTTTGCTATGTTTTGTTGTGTAGGTGCACCGAGTTGGGGTGTAGAAAACCCACTCTCCAATATTTATTGCCATTTTTCTTATGCGTGAACGATATCAGGCAACATATTGATCTGGTCTAAGATGCCTCCTCCAGAGCAGTACATCTTGAAGACAGGGGATCTTGCCATGTTTATTAACTTGTGTGTTGTCCGAATAATCTTTATTGCGACCTCCTGTCGTGCATCAATAATTCCATTTGTTGTTTGTATATTTGTTTCTTTCTCTCTTTTGAGTTGCTGCACTTCAGAAATTCCGTCACGACGGTTTCCATTTTCATCTTCTATGTTGAATTTATTGCTGAGTGTTTTGATCATTCCTTGTGCGGTAGCTTTTAAAGCTTCTTCTATGGAATGGTATTTTTCTTCTCTTTTGGTACATATTTCTCTTTGGCCAGTTGAATTTGACGGATCATTGATTGTCATTCTTGGTTTTTTGATTCAGAGCACTTCTGTTATTTTCACAAGGATAAGTTTTTGACTAATGAATACCGTTAGTATTTCATCTACAAGGTATATAATATGATGATCAATAATACTACTTAATTTGTCTATAGGATATGGTGTGATCAAAATAAAGTAGGTGGAGGTTTACCCTTTTTGCCTTTTATGAGATACACCCTTTTTGATTGACTGGGCACTGTAATCATCTGTTTCCGTTGACCGTGGTATGCGTCTAAGGTGACCAACTAACCAGCCTATAGGATCTGTGGTTTTGTGATTCTTCTTGCCATTTTGAGCCCTTATAGATAGCTTATGCGGTTTCCAGTCGGGAGGTCCCATCCATGTCCAAGAATTTGCACAAGCCATCATTATGGTCACCAATCCAGCAGGTGGTCAAGACAAGAACATTGTAAGGTTTTCAGTTCGGAAAGAAAACAAGGAAGCACTCAACGAACTAGATAATGAGCTTTGCCTATGATCATTAGAATCTTCTTATCAAAATAATGTAGTCGATTTCCCATTCAAAATAATATACCATTCGGTTTTGTAAGTAGATCTCCTGCTATATCTTCTTCTTTACCTAATAATAAAGCAAATTGGGTTTCTTTCGTCCGTCATGGCATTTTTTAGAAAAGTCTCTCTATTTCAGAGAATTCAACCCACAGTCCTATTGTAAGTTAAAACGAATCGTTATTTTCGTATTTTACACAAAAGTCTCTGTCTTTTCTTCAAATCAACCCACCGTCCAGATTTAAGTCACACCCGAACCGTTATTTTACGTTTTTTTAAAAAAACCTGATGTTTTAGGTAATTCATCCGCGGATCATATTTAAGTCAAACAAATGCTTTTTAAAATCATCCATATCTTTTAAACCGTAACTCCGATTTGAACATGTTATATATGAAATTTGATTAGAAAAATATGTAGAATATGAATATGAGATTATTTTTACCTGTTAAGTATTTTTAAATATTATTTTGGAATATATTTGAGTCAAACCAAATGGTTTTCTAAATTATATGTATCTTTTAAACCGTAACTTTGATTTTAACATATTATATACGAAATTTTATTAAAAAATGTGTGGAATCTAAATATGATGTTAATTTTACCTGTTAAATATTTTTAAAATATTGTTATGGAAGCAAACTTATAATTTATAGCGCAAGATACATTTTTTTCATACCGGCGGCGATCCAGATTGCAAATAAACACCCCACTATAACCATATAGGGAAAAAAAACATTGATAACTACACATGCATACCTCTGAAAAATGTCGTAGGGGAAAACAACAGATTTCTCATCGCGAGAGTGAGAGTGAGAGAGTCGCGAGAGTGAGAGAGAGAGAGAGAGAGAGACGTCTTAGGATTAACCATATTCAACACACGTTTTTTGTTGTTTTGTGTGAACACCGAGGCCATCGCCGGCAAGGGTGAGAAGGAGGATAAGCGGCAACACAAATATGATGCCTCGCAAACAAAGGAGATGGACCTATTGTGGTATTGAGTGATGGTTGTTGAGTTAAGAGCGTGTGTTATGTTTTCTCTCCCGTTGCAACGCACGGGCTCTTTTGTTAGTAATGTAAAGAAACATGTTTTGGTTTTCTTTGATTATATTTATGATAACATGGGTAGTTCATTAAGTTTACGATTGGTGAAGTCTTTATATGCTCCACTGTTATACGATTGGTGAAGTCATTGTATGCATCTCGTTATTACTACTGAAACAATGCATATTTCCCGGTGCACAATTTTTATCATGAACCCTAATATACATCTGAAGTCAGTTTTTTAGGGATAAAAAATCTGACACCCTCAGGTACGTCGGATCCGGATCGAATGCATGATTATTACTTGCTGCAATGTGGCAATTTTACTCCCAATTTTTTACCCTACATGGCAATTTTCATTTTAGAACACCTGCGGTGACTTCATAAAATCTGAAGATGACATGCCGGTTCAGTTTCTCGGAGGTGCTCATCAGAGTAGGGTGTGTGTATATGTTCATAAGGGTGAGTGTATGCATGTATATATAAGCGCTTACGTCTGTACCGTGTTAAAAAAATCTAACACAATAGACAAACTATCTGTTGTCGGGCAAATAATAAAACTTAAAAGGAGTGTTAAATAATGAACAACAAGACTGCTAGATTCACGGAAATCATTTCCTTGGCCGTTGGATCAGATGGAGGTGCTGTTGGGGATGCCCTTGCGCATGACACCGGGGCCGGGCTGCGAGAATGGTTTCATGAGCTCATACGGCACGATGCCAGCGCCGCACCGATTCTTGAGCATTCTGTTCTCGTTCCTTTCCTTGATGACCCCCTCCGCCACCTTCAGCTCGTCGTTGAACCTCGTGTACGCCGCCCGCACCGCGGTGTCATCGCCCCACGGCGCGGTCTCCATCCCTCCGAGGTACTCCTCGTCGGGGGAGTGGCTGGACAGCACCTCCAGCACCGCCATCACCACCGTTGCCTGCACCTGCGACGGGAAGCATTCCCGGAGCGCCTCGTCCGGGTTGTCGAGGAATTTCTTCAAGGCGGCGTCGTCCACGGGCTCCTCCACCGGCATCTTGGTACGCGCGATCGAGGGGCGGTTCGGGAAGTACCCCCCAAAGTCATACTGCCCGAAGTTGACCGCCGCGTGGTGCGCCGCCGCGACCCAGATTATTGTGGTGAGCGTGTGCGCGAGGGTCTCCGGCGTGTCCAGCTTAGGCTACCACGGCGCCTCCTTCTTGTCGCCGTGTCCCTCGGTGCGCACCTCCGTCCAGAACGCCTGCAGCTCCTCGTCTTGTGTGACGCTGTCGTCGTCCGGGTAGTACCGGAAACGTACGCCTGAACCCACCCCTTGATGGCGTCCCAGATAAGGAGCCCGTCGTTGGCGAACGGGTAGTCTTTGATGGCCAACCTGAGGCCGTGCTCCGCCGTGGGGTCCTCCTCTGCCATGCCCCTCCGGACGAGGTCCGCTGGGAGGGCCTCCGTGTCGAAGCGCCAGAGCTTGTCGTAGGCCACGGAGCTGAGCTCCATGCCGTACCTCTGAGGTGAGAAGGTACTCTCGATGATGCCGCCGCCGTTGACCAGGAAGGAGCGTGCGAGCGCGTTGATCCGCATGGTGTAGCGGAAGTGCGGGCGCAGGAGCTGGTAGACGGGATGCATCTCGCTGAGCTGCCTGTTGGCCGCGAGGATGTAGGGCTCCACGGCGCAGTGCGTGCGCAGCCAGTGGGTGACGAGCTCGTGGTGGCCGGCGTCGTGGGCACGAACGTGGGACTTGGCCATCCGCCATAGCCAGGACTTGGTGGTGTCCGTGGACGAAGTGAACACCTGCCTCCACTGCGGCGTCGTCGGCGAGGCCGGCCGGGTGAGCTCGATGGCGAGGAGGCGCAGCGTGCCGTCGTCGGTAAGGAACAAGATGGTGCGGGAGCCATACATGGTGGTGTGCTCCAGGGCACGGATCCTGTGCACGTACGGCAGGAACAGGTCGTGGAAGTCGAGCATGAACAGTCTCTTCTTCTCCACCGCCTCGGCCACCGTCATGGTGTGCCCCATCTGCGCCTCCAGCAGCTCGGCGGTGATAGCCGACTCCGCCGGCCCGTACTTTGCCGGGTCCAGATTGCTCTTGAGGGGAAATTCCCTGACAAGCTCGATGGCGTATGGGTTGATGCCGGCGAGCGTCTCCCTGGCGAACTCCTCGTCACGTAACCACGCAAACTTGTCCTCTGCGGCATTCCGCAATTAACACGTACGCATACATTTAGGTTCGCGCAAAAACTCCATTAATTTGCTGGTCAGCCAATGAATTAGTAGTGCTTCGCATGTGGAAGTGGAAGGAGCATACTTTTGACATTTGCGGGGCGCTGGAAGAGGAGAAGCTTGTCGCCAAGGCCGTCGCGGAGGAACTGAAGGAGGCGCGGCACGGCGCTGCGGAGGAAGCCGACCTCTCGAGTGCGCGGCAGCACGACACCGTCCTCGAACAACTTGTCGATGACGAAGAAGGAGGGGAAGCCTTGGTTGCGGTCGATGAACGTGGACTGCACGGCCGGCACCACGGCATGGAGCACCGACTGCAGCGTCTTCACCTTGAACTGCACGAGAACGCCTCGTCCCTCGGCACGTACACGTCGCCGCTCCTCGTCTCCGACTGCCGATCTGCACGTACCCATGCCACGCCACGCACGAGTTACAACTTACAACCTCTAGTACGAGCACGCGTGCATGCATGAGGTTTTGTCGATCGTGTACGTGCGTATACCTTTGATGGATCGGGGGCGGCCGGTGCGGCAGCGCCGTGGGTAGGGGAACTTCTGGTTACCGCCGATAACGGGGCGGGCGCCGACGGCACCGGGTTCCTCGCCGGAGCCGAGATCGTTGTACACGTCGTAGTCGTAGACCCGGTCGTTGGCCGTCCTCTGCCCCATGCCGTCACCGCGCTTCTTCATGAGGTCGTTCTTCCGGTAGTTCTGGAGGCCAGGAGGAGTTTGGCTCGGCAGTGAAGGCTGGACGGTTGGTACGTACGTTGATCAACAGTTCAGCATTGACAAATTTCAATTGCAAAATGGCTTGACAGGGTCCTGAATCACCTTGTTGGCGAAGAAGATGCGCTTGGCGTCACCGGACTTGGGCGGCAGCCAGGAGTCGCAGCGGATCACGTGGGGCTCCGAGTCCGAGTTGCCACCGCCGATGAGCTTCACGTCCTTGAGGAACATCTCCGTGTCGTGCTCGTTGGTGACCAGCACGGCGCCGACGGAGCCGAAGCCCGCCGGCACGTCGAAGCCTGCTTCATAGGTGACGATGTGACGGTCCTTGTCGGACACCTTGCGGGCATAGCTCTTGATCGTCTGTTTCTCCTTCCCCGTCTCTGCATTCGATCAATTTTGTTATTTTTAGTGAGTTTAATTTTTGCAATCAGATGTATACTAGGTGATGACCATGCATCAAACAAGCAAAATGGATCGATATTAGTCAGGACCGTGAATGAGGGTCCTCTGCTCGCCGTTCGTTCAGAGCAATGGGCTTTTATGTTTTCCTGCGACGCCGGCAAGTGGGACAAGGTGCTGCGCGTGTGAGGTTGGTGGCCCGGTGGCGGCGGATTTGGTGTTTTTCCACAGCAACGATGGCGGAATGCGTTAAACCTGAATCCAACACGGCGTGCAGAATGTCCCACATTGTCAGGTACATGTTTTGCGGGTCTTGTCTTCGGCTCACAAGTCACAACTCCTTCAAAGTTATGGGGTTGGATTCTCAAAAAAAAAGTTATGAGGTATGCCTTGATTTCAGTTTGCTGGTGTTCTGTCTCCTCATCCGGTGTGTGCGTCGACGGCGCGGGCGATCTAGGATGGTTCTCGATATGGTTGTTGCAGGGACCGGGGGGGGGGGGGGGGGGGGGGGGGGGTGGTGGTGTTCTTGTTTGTAATATTGTTTTTTGGTTCTTTTTGCAAAGTTTTTTGGACATTAGTCAAAATGTCCGATCTTTCTGGTAGTTTTGGCATCTATACAGTTGTACTCTGTTTATTGATTAATATACAATGGGGGCAGTTCAAACACATGCTATGGTTTTAAAAGTGCTCAACTTCCATAGTTTTGATAACTCAAGTAGGTGGTCACTTAATTTATGGTTGGCTTTCTATAAAGAACAAACTGTACTGTGGGAGTTCTTTTTTTCTTGAGTTGGTGTACTGCAGGAGTTGCTGTACGTTTGACTGGGTAAACTAATAGTCGATTCAAAAGTTAGTATACTATATATATTTAATAACTCAAACAATATTAGTAGGTTTTCATAACAGGAAAATAAAATGTGCAAACCAGTCGAACCAAACAAATTAACTTGTACGTAGAAAACGAATAATGCATTTTCCTCTACGGAGCATGCACATCTATCTATGATCGATCGATGATTTGTGCTCAACATAACATGTGTAGCTCTTTTTTATTTTTTGAAAAAGAAAACATGTGTTCATTTTTTTAGTAAAACAAATCCAGGTATAGCTGTATTGGTCGATCTATCGCCTTTGCTTCCATAGCAGCACATCTGTTTGCTGTAAATATAGATCTAGTTACTTAGTACTATTATTCATTTATCATTCGTCTGTTGGTCAACTAATTCTACTACCGTGTTTGTCAGATCGATAGGTCCATCGTTTTATCTTTCTCTCAATGCCTTGGCTTGTACAGCAATTTCTAAAAAACGGATCCCTGGGCTAAAAAGGGATTGCATTTTTCAGTAAAAGAAAAAAATGCACCTTCTAGCAAAACAAAGAGGCAAAAGTATATGAGTACTTACTGGCGTCAAGATCGGCGCTGACAAGCTCGAGCTCCATGGACCTGCCGATGAGGTCCTTCACATCGTCCATCATCTTGGACGGCCTCAGCCCATCGAGGAACCCACCGACGGTGACCTTAACTGTCGCCACCGCCTTGACGCGCACGGAAGCACCACCCTTTCCTGCCATGGTGACGGACGCCGGTCACCCACGCCGCTGCTACTAATACTAGCTACTCGGCGACGATGTGCCCCACACGATCAGCTGCCCACCGTACCGCCACGAAGCGCACGAGTGCCGTGTTACTGTGGATGTACGGCCGTCGGGAGGCTACTGCTGGACGCGGAGGAGGAGCTGGAGGAGGGGAGGATGCACGCAACGACTCCCGCGCGATGGTGTGGTGGTGGCTTAGGGGGCTGGATGGTTTGAGGTTGAGCTGTGGAAGCGACATGGTTTTATAGCAAGTAGGATATGTGTGGGCGCATAATGCTTTTGTGGGATGCGGGAAAAGGAGGAGGAAAACAAGCACAATGCCGTTCAATATATCCCGTGGGGTGGGGCCATGAACTGGTCGATCGCGTGCCTACCTACCCGGGCCTTTCAGTTCTTGACGAGTAGCAATAGTCTTCAAGACTTGAACACACGAAACGCAGCAGCCAAGTCGTCGTCTACGCTTCTACGAACAGATCTATGCGAGCTATACCTAATACCTATACAATACAACCAGAGCGACTGGATTCCATCGACAACTAGTCCTACTTAATTAACAAGCTAGCTAGGTCCCATGCATCGGTAGCTGCCGCGGCCGGCCGTATGTAGTAATATACTACACAAGGTACTACGTGGGTATGCATGTGCAAGCAAGATATCGACACATAATAGCATCTGCCACAATTTCTATGTTAAGTTATAGGTATAGCTGTCTGGGTCACACAATGATATCTATTTGCTGCAATAATCGTCGTTGTTTGCGAGATTGACTGAAGGAAAAACTCCTCCTTGTCACTATAGTATCAATGGACATGCGTACAACATGGGCTACTATCTGGTTGACAGTATACATTGGCTATCTTTGTCAACACCATCTAAAACTCAATTGGCTGGAAAAAGGCTCACTTCACCGAAAGACAAGAATCAGGTAGAAAGGATGTCGAGAGGGCATTTGGAGTTCTTTAGGCCCCTTTTACACTTGTTTGTGAACCTGTAAAACAATGGGATCCTAAGTCCTTGTGGGAGGTGACGCATGTTGCGTGATCATGCACAATTTGATCGTCGAGGATGAGGGTGACGATGTTGCCGTAGCTTTGGAATTTGAGAACATGGGTGATCCTATCCAACATCCGGACTGGAAACTGGCCCCATTTGAAGAGTTTATTCAATTCGGCATCGACCAACTCACGAGCAGTTGAAGAAAGATCTGATTGAGCATAAGTGGGTGGTGAAAGGGGACAACAATGTTGGTATGTAATATTTGAACATTTTAAATTTTAACGAGTGTTGCATGTGGCTATCTGAATGTCTATACCCTTTGCATGCGGCTAATTTATCATGCGGACTTGAAAAAAATGAGGAAGGTCGGATGTATGCGGCTACGGTTGGATGGCGTCCTCCCGCATCCGTGTCCGCGGACCGATCCGCCCTACCAGCGGACGGACGTGGAAGGAGTTTTGCGGGTTGCTGTTGAAGATACCCTTACCTCATTGGATTCTGGCAAAAGTTGTTGTAGTAAATAGTTGAAACATCGTATTGCTAAGGCCCCACAAGGCAACTCACGAGTGAAGACTGAATAAAGGACCAACATCGATTGAATTCCATGAAAATCAACGGATACACACCTTCAGACGCCCTCCAACGACACTAGACGAACCGCCAGAACAGCGTCTAGGCAGGGAGGAACTTATTTCATCTTCACGGAGCAACCGTCGCCTCGCCTTTGTGAACAAGACACAAAGCGTAATTGACCTGAGAAAACACCTAAAAATGGAGCAAAAAACCAAGGGCCGGTCATGAGATTATTGGGGGGGGGGGGGCGTAAATATAACCTGGGGCCCTCTAAAATACACATCAAAATAATAATTGTATTGAAAATATTTTTGCGAGTATCAAATATTTCCTTTATACAAATGCTATCAAAATTGCATCTATAAGTAGTATTTATACCAAGTAATTAATAGTACATATTACTTAAAAAGTTTCATCTAACATCTCAAGTCTTCTACAGGCCCATCCTGAATTAAAACATTAATTTGTTGCTACATAATAAACATCGGCAAGACGGCAACTAGTCTCTATTTCTGGAGGTGCTCGTATTATGCTAATTTTTTTATCACTGAATTCATATGGGATTCTATCAACTCATTTAACAATTTCCATAAAAAATTCATCTAACATTTTTTCTCAGCGCCGGAGGCATAGTTTATACTTTATAGGCAACATGGTGGTACTAAATTTGAAGAGATAATCAGTAGTTAAAAAGTAACATAAAGCTATAAATGTTTTAGGAAAAATCTCTAGGGCATAAGCTAGGGAAAATTCACAGAGATATTATCTACCTTCTTTGAAATTGGCAATGCCGTGTATGACGAGCAACAGGGCATGATGAGGACATGTGACAGCGTGCACGGCATGGTGGGTATTCCACGTTGGCCGTTGTTGCAGGCGGACGGCGTTGAGCGGACGGTATTCCACGTTGGCCGATAACTAGGTGAGATGGTGAGGAGGGCCGAAGTAGATGCTAAAGCGAAAATTAGGAAAATCTCAACGCCGGTGTGGTGGCGGCGAGCGAGCCAAAAACCCTAGCGAAAGGCAAAACTATTTGGTAGGTCGAACAATCGGTAGTTACCCTTTTATAGACAAGCTATATATCAAAATCACTAATTGATTAGTACTTCTTTCAAAGATCATTTCTGTGAGTTTTCTTCATATATCTGTTTATTCAAAATATTTTATCTCTTAAACCGTGCGTCCAAATCTTAAATTGTTTTCGTCAAAATCGTGTCTCTCGCAAAAGAAAAAAGAAAACACGTTTTTTTCGTTTCTGAGTCGTGCCTCTCACAGAAGAAAAAAACAAGTTTTTTCTCGCAAAAAAAATCCCAAAGTTTTTTTTCATCCAAAATCTAAGAAAGACCGATGGAAAACCATAAAACCGAAAAAAATATATTTAAAAAGCCGAAAACACGTGTGAAAAAATTAAAGAAAAAACAAAATCCAAAAGAAAACACCCAGAGCGTCGAGAGACACGCTCTCAACCCACTGATTGTTGGGAGGCTCTCGAAAAAGTAATCGTTAACTAGTTGCTCTAATGGGCGCTAGCCCTAATAAGCGGCGCGGCGCATCCGGACATACCTGACACCGCCTCTGCTCCACGGCCCAACGATTCAGCCAATTTTCCACGCACGAAGTATAAGAGAGAATCACAAGGAAACAAGGCTGACACTCTGACACTCTGTCCTCTACCACTAAGACTAGCGAGGTTACTCGTAAATCAGAGTTCTTCAGAGCGAACCGGAATGATTCTGCAGAAGAATCAAACTCATCTTCTTTCTTGATCTACCTACGGGCTAGCGGGGACGGACGGCTTCAAGATGGAGGGAGGGCGTGATCCTGAGGACGAGGCCGAGGAAGACGTCGTCGGGGTCGTGGACGTGCGGGTTGCGCTCCAGGATGTAGGGGTCGCCGCAGCGGTCGCTGATGCCGTGCAGCGTCTCCCCCTCCGCCACCACGTAGACCTCCTCGCACGGCCGCCACCGCGCCGACAGCGACGCGCCCCGCACCACCACCGCGGCCTCCGACGTCTCCCCGAGCGAGCACACCAGCAGCAGCGCCGCCAGCGCCGCCAGCGCGAGGCACCACGACGCCGCGTCCGCCGCCGCCGCCAGCCTCGACCTTTTGGACGTCGAGATACCCCCTCTCTCGCCGCGCTGCCTCGCCCCCATGAGCGCGCTCGATCGTGGCTTCCCGGTGATGGTTCGCTAGTGTCAAGCGAGTGCGAGCTGGTGTTTCGTTGCCTCCGTTGGGTCGGGCTTTATACGTGCAGAGGCAGAGCAGAGCAGGGAGTAGTGAGTGCGTGGGGGGGCCGACCCGACCGACGGTTGGAGCGCAGGTATACGTTGGGCGATAAGCCCAAGAAGGTCCCCCTGTCATGCAGAAACGGCAAGCTTGTTCTACTGTTTTTTTCCCGTTGGTTTCATATATTGGGTGATGTAGTCAGTGCACGTACGACCTTATCTGAAGATGATTGAGTGATTCTCAGCACTGCTCCGACGTTTTCGTAGTGCAAAGCGAGTGACCTCAAAAGGGAGTTGCTGCGCGATTTGAGGAACACTTGCGCTCGCTCTGTAGACAAAGCGGTGACTGCCGTGCGCACAATGCCGCGCTAGTGGTAGTGGATTCAATAATGCTTCAACTAGCATCCCCTTTTGCCTTGCCATTACACGGTGCGAAGGCCCTTTCGCTGCCCTGTAGAGGTTGTCTCGCTCGCCCGAGACGGCCCAATTCACAAAAGAGAGTGACCTACAACCAAGTTGCTGGAAAAGAAGGTCCAGATTCACATTCAGAACGCAAAGGTAAAGCAAATTCAAGTGATGAATTTGCTTTTCAATAACTGGTATGGAAGTTAATATAATGATATAATAGAGGAGCAGTCTGTTGCCAGGGCAGTGATGAATTTGCATTTAGATAACTAGCATGGAATTTGTTTCGATCCAGTTACCAACTCCCATGATCTTCTTTCTTGAGAAAACCGACTCCCATGATCGAGATCAAAAAATGAAACTCATCAGTTCGCCATGGTCCAACGAAGCTACAAACCTCAAACATACATCCCCTGGCAACTTGTTGGATTCGGTTCGGTGCTGCCATGCAACGACAAAAGAACGGCAACTTACTGATATCACACGCTCATGGAATTGGGGTGGCACAAGAACCACAAACTAGTACTCCCTCCACCCGAAATTAGTCGTCGCTAAAATGGATGTATCACTCATCTCTGTGTTGCAGCTCAATCTATAGTACTTTCATTTGTTTTTTTTTCATGTATTTGAAAATATTCTAAAACATACATGATTCCCAAACATAAACTTACTTTTTTAAATTAGCAAGCCACAAAATTTAAAATGATAAAGCAAAATTGTTAGAGAAATTTTAAAAATGTTGATAGTGTTCAAAAAAATGTTGAGACATTTAAAAAAACTGTTCACGAGTTTCAAAAATATGTACGTGACATTCTAAAAAATTCTTATGCAATGTAAAAAAAGTTTAAGTAATCAAAAAAATGTTTATATCATTTTTAAAAATGTTCTGGAAACAAAATTGTGTAATTAAAAAAGGTTTCCATATACGTTACCATTTTAAAAATTATTCACGTGTTTCAGAAATACGGTTGTGACATTTAAAAAATTTATACAGTGTAAGGAAAATCATGTAGTTTTATAAAAATCATATAATAAAAAAATTCAATGTGTATTAAAAATTGTTTGTATTAAAAATGTATGCAAACACGTGGTTGAAAGATGATAATCATGTATGTGAGTTCTCCTAAATATGTATAAAAATATTTCAAATGTATACAAAAAAGTGCAGATGTGTATGAAAAATAGTAGACATCAAAAGATATGTTTGAAAAATGTTAACCATGCATTTGAAAAATGTTAAATGGGTATAAGAAAATGTTCATGGTGTATAAAAAATGTATAATGTGTGTGAAAAAACTACATGTATTGATAAAAGGAAAAAAGGAAAAGGGATATAAAAAGTAAAAAATCCAATATTTTTGAAGATAACCGTTAAAGAAACAAAAAAAGCGAAACCCAAAACAATCACTGAAAACCGACGCAAAAATCAAAATAAAAAGATAAAACCATGAAAACCAAAGAACCGCTAAAGAAACACATAAAAACAAAAACTACAAGAAAAACCGATGAAGAACCAACACAGAAACCATACATAATAAAGAAAAGAAAAAGGTGTCTAAAAACCACTCCCGCAGGAACCCATATCTGGACGGCCCAACAATGCCTCCACGGGGAAAATAGTTGATGCCAGACTGAAAAATAGTATCACAGTAGGCGAGATATATTCAAGAGTTCTATGTTCTTTTTCATCGTCTAGTGATCATTGTTTTTTGTAAGAATAAATTTACTCTCGTTCTTTTGGCAGTGCCATGAGGCTAGATAGTTTTTTGTCTTCGCAGATCCGATTATTTGGATCTAGAGTTTATGCTGGTGTGTCAAACCTTTTGTGTTGGTTTGATTCTTTGTGAAGTTGAAATCTTTCATCAACACCATGATGAAGATATTGTGATCCGACAGCCTGCACTTCTAGAGGATCATCCCTGGCACATGTACATTCATTGATCAAGGCTTCCCATCTTTCTGAATGGGCGACTCAAGGCGCTTTAAAAAAATCATTATTGGTAATGTTCGTGCGGGTGAAAGAGTCACAACATCGTTGGTCCAATCCAATGTAGCCTCTTTACCGAAGTCTTTGAAGTATTTTTTATAACGGAGATTGATACAGCGAAGAAGGTGTTTACAAAAGATTTGATTGTAATTCTTAGATATAGAAGTTACTTTGTATTTTTTTTGTTTCTTAGATCCAAATCAGTGTACCTATAATTGTTATGAGTATGAATAAAATTACAGACGTTTCTAAAAAAAGGGTAGGTGAGATATATGGTCATGCCCTAGGATGAGGCCTCCTTTGGTTTAGAGGAATTTCATAGGAATTCTAGAGGATGGGATTCTTACAGGATTTTTTCCTTTAGAGCCCTTTGGTTCATAGGAATGGATTCCTATTCCTACATAAGATTGGTTCCTATCCTCCACATTTCATAGGAAAATAAAAAAGAGCCTAGACTCAATGGAAAAATTCCTTTGGTGTCAACCAAATGACATCTTGTTTCCTATTCCTACTCATAGGATTTGAGATACATGTCATCTCATTTCCTACAAGATTCCTATTCCTATGATAATCCTATCCTATGAACCAAAAGAGGCCTGAGTTCTGAACGCCAGTGCTGCCAGGCCACCACGGATGCATCTCCTTTTCTTCCTCTGCTGCTTTTGTCACACACACAAACTGGGACAGAAGAATTTTCGCTTGAGAATTGCGATGTCAACATCTCACATCATTTTCTGCGAGCAGAGCCGTCGAGATCAACAACCGGCAGCGGACCCACCCATCATCAATTCAATTGCAAACAAAACCGCCTTGTAAAGCAAAAACAGTCGAGTACTTAGTGCAATCCCTGGCCATGGACGTTGACATGCAAAGTTTAATCTTAGTTTACGTTAAGATAACACTTGGATTGGATCGCTGTACCAATATCAACACCATAACCGTCGTCATTGGCCCGTACCAAAAGCTACGTCAACGGCTAACGCGCGAGTCCACCCCACACACACCATGGTTCCATTATTAACGACAGCAATCGGTGGTCCACGCCCGCCATCGGACGGCCCGGCACGGCTCGCCGGTGCGCTGGAGCGCCGTCGGATGGGTAGCTTGGCTGGTTGTAGTGCGGGCAGGGCAATGGAGGTTGGAGATGGCTCCCCGCACGTCGTGGAGCGTTCGTGCGCCCACGCGGGCGGGCCCCGCGTCCGGCGATTAGGAAAACCGGGATAATCGCCGAAAGTCGCTTGGTCGGTTGCCATGGGGCATGCCAGTATTTTTTATATAACGCATTGGTCCTCCTCGTCTTGGGATTTTTTTTTCAGACAATTCAAAGAGCTTTATTCAAACGAAAGCATTCCTAGGACAATCAGCAAGTAAGCTGGTCACTAGGAAGCTGGCAGTGTCATATCAGTCACACTTAGTGCACGAGCAGACTTTGCACATAGGTGTGCTGAAATATTTGCTGATCGATTTACATGTTGAACATCAAATAAAGTAAAGTCACTAACTAGCTCTTCAATTCCAAGTAACAGCGGAGCCACAACCAAACGTGAATTGTGACGAGTATTCCAGAGTCGTACCATCTCCAGACAGCCCACCTTCATGATCACATGCGTGAGTCAGCGTAGCTTCGCAAATAGCGCACCATCCCGCATAGAAAGAGCTTCTGCTATCAGTGGATCAAAAATGCCCAAGTGGGGCTTACACTAAGCACCCATGAACTTCACATCCGAACGAGATACACCTCCCATGCCATTGCAGTTACCTGCGAAATCGATGGCACCATCGGTGTTGATCTTGACAATCACTACTAGGAAAATGCTTATAGATAGATGTTTACCAGTAGCGCTTGTTTAAGCACCCACGCTACTAGTATTTACCAGTGGCGCCTGGTACAAAACACGCTACTACTACTTAATAACAACAACGTTTGTTAGTTTGGGCCGCGTTGCTGTTACGTGGGCCGTAGGGCAAAAACGGTAGCCCACTTACCTCTAGCGTTTGTTTCGAACGGGCGCTACAGCTGGTGGGCTTAGCAGTAGCACCGGCCTCTACCCAGCGCTACTACTAGAGGAAAAGAAAACCGGCCCGCGCGCCGGTCTCCCCTTGCACCCCCTCACTCTGGATCAACATCGATCCCCTCCGCCCGACGCCGCCGCCGTGGTTAGGGTTCCTCCCCGGCCACCTCACCCTCGCCGACGGCGCTGTGCGCCGCCACCACGCGCTGTCGCCTCTCGCCTCCTCCGACGCTCCAGCACCGTAAGTCCCCCTTGATCTCCTCCTCCCTGCGCGCGCCACCACTAGGCTCCGATCGATTCGCCGCTGCAGCTCACCATGTTTTGGGATTTCGCGTGGGGGAAAGGGATCTATGGATTGCACGGTGGCTCCGCGCTTCGATGCGACGGGTCTGGTTCGCTCGACGTGTTCTTGCAGGCTTGTTTCCTCGCGTGAGAGAGTAGAGAGAGAAGTAGAGGCTTTTTGTTGGACGGCGGGAGCGCTGCAGGAGAGGGACAAGAGGCGGCGGGAGCTGCTGGACAGCACGTGGCGGGAGGAGTAACAGCGGGAGAGCAGGGCGACGGCGGTGGGCAAGCAGAGGGCCAGGGAGAAGGGAAAGGGGAAGGAGCTGGAGAATGGCAGAGAGGGCGACAAGTTAGGTCCACAATTCGCCAGGGTATCTGATGGATCCAAATCGACCCAAATCGAAAGAACTGTGTTGCCCTTGCCGAACGAACTGTGGTTGTTCATTTGCTGACGCCGACCCTTGTCGTTGGAGATTAAAGCGGTGAAGGGGTAGTTATTAGTACGGCTCTGCTCGTGGGTGAAGCTGATGCAGGACTGGAGAGGCAGCGTGTGTTGATGATTTCTTCAGCTCTGCTCGTCGGTGCTGCTGTCACGACAACTACAACCAACAACTTTTAGGAGTAGGAGGAGGTTAGCCGGTGACGGCATCGATCCACCAGCACCCGACCGTTAATGGAATGATCGACCCAAATCGCTATCCATGTGATGTTGTTAGTGAGCCCATTTTTGGTAAATTTCAGAAAAAGAAAACACAGAGAGATAGAGAGTTGTATTTGATCTAAAAGGGGGTGTTTGCCTTTTATAGTTTTAATGCCAAAGGTGGAATGGATGTTTACTTATTGTGTTTTGTGAATCTTGTGCCGTGCTGTTTTGAAAGATTCTAAGCTGGTTCTACTTTTGGATGTGGGAATAGATAAAGTGTTTCCCTGGATGGATCTACTTAGTTTAGTTGTCCTTGATGAGGATGGAAGTGTTTTTACCCTTGTGTCAGGGCTGGGAGTTGGCCTTGATGAGGATGGAAGAGTTATTGCTCTGCTTTGCCATGCTTGCAGAGATAATGCATAATTGATATTTGTGTAAATAAATGGTATTTTATCTATTGATGATCTTATTGCTGCCTTATAGCTGCCTCGATTAATGTGTGAATAAATGGTATTTTATCTACTAATAATGTAGAATTAGGCTGTTTTTGAACTACTTTTGCTTGTCTTCTTGCGCAATAATGGCAATATGCCATTTATCTTATTATCAGGCTCTGTTTGGATTACATGATCTCTATAGGTTAGTCTGAACTGAACTACAATTTAGTTGTTATTCTGCTTGCCATGTGAATCTGATGTGTATTCTCTATGATGTGAACCTGATGTGTATATTATTCAAAACCTGATGTGTATTGAAAACTTTATGTTTACTTTTTGGATCGTTAATCCTTTAATCATATTGCTTTAGGGAAATGGCGCCACCACCACCACCACCACCATGTCAACGGTGCAAGTCAAGGTGCGCCAGCAGCCTTGCAACTGGCACGCTGTTCGGCATCTACTTCCAGTCTAGTTTTCTTCATGCGGCGGTAATAAATTATATGAAACTAGTAACCACTATTTTGTTTTTAGTGTTATTGGCATTAATTCATCATGTATATATCATTTTGCCTTTTGTACACAGATCATCCCATGCAATGTGAGGTCGGAATTCAACAAGCTGACCGGAGACTCTGTGACCTTTGAGGCTCCTGGGGGCCCCTACACTATGGAGGTCGAGAAAGGATGAAATATGACGCATGTGGGAGGAGATGGATGGGTCCGTTTCATCACCCACATGCGTATCACCGGTGGTGAGTTGATCAACTTCTCCTTCAGAGCAGAAAGACCCAAGCTGGCCATCATTTATGTCAACAAAGCGGAAAATGATGAAGATGATGAGGATGATGACGACCCACTTGATGAAGCCATCGTAGATCAAAGAATGAGGTTGAGCGAGGAGGAGGTGTGCAACCTATGGGACATCATTCCGCCGCGTGCTGACTTCGTCGGGTGCCATTTGTGACCCGCCTGACAAGTACCATGGTTGATCGGCATGTCATGGTATGTTGCATTTACTATAGTAATTTGATGATATGCTTTATTGTTATACTTAGCATAGAGTCCGATGATATATATGCTTAGTGAATCCGATGATATATATGCTTAGTGAATCCGATGATCTATATGCTTAGCGAATCCGATGATATATATGCTTCGTGTAGAATCCAAAGAACTGTTAATAGTGTAGAATCCATATATACTTATTAGTAGGATTCATGCTTAGTAGAAATGTAGTACTGTCTTCTGATAGTGTAGAATGTGTGAGGCTACTTATTAATTGATATGTTTTGATTATTCAGAAATTGCCAAGAGCCTATCTGAGAGTTGTGGTATCAAGCCTGATGAAGAAGGCTCTGCTGGAATACGCCTTACCGTGAGGGGCTCCATCAGGGACGGTCGCACACACTTTAACTCAGTTGGGTGGAAGAGCTTCCTCGTCGGCTAGAATCTTCATGTTGGACAGGCAATCCTAATTACTATAAGGAACACCCACCGCCCAGGCTTGAGGATGATGATCGTCATCGATATCATCTAGAACTACATATGCATGCGTGTGGCTGATACGTCTCCGTCGTATCTACTTTTCCAAGCACTTTTGCCCTTGTTTTGGACTCTAACTTGTATGATTTGAATGGAACTAACCCGGACTAACGTTGTTTTCAGCAGAATTGCCATGATGTTGTTTTATGTGCAGAAAACAAAAGTTCTCGGAATGAACTGAAACTCCATGGGATATCTTACAATAAATAATAAAAAATCCTCGCCAAAGATGAAGACCAGGGGGCCCACACCCTTCTCACGAGGGTGGGGGGCGCCCCCCCTAGGGCGCGCCCCCTACCTCGTGGGCCCCCTGGAGACCCCCGACTCCAAATCCAACTCTATATAACTGTTTTCGGGGAGAAAAAAATTAGAGAGAAGAAATCATCGCGTTTTACGATACGGAGCCGCTGCCAAGCCCTAAAACCTCTCGGGAGGGCTCATCTGGAGTCCGTTCGGGGCTCCAGAGAGGGGGATTCGTCGTTGTCGTCGTCATCAACCATCCTCCATCACCAATTTCATGATGCTCACCGCCGTGCGTGAGTAATTCCATTGTAGGCTTGCTGGACGGTGATGGGTTGGATGAGATTCACCATGTAATCGAGTTAGTTTTGTTAGGGTTTGATCCCTAGTATCCACTATGTTCTGAGATTGATGTTGCTATGACTTTGCTATGCTTAATGCTTGTCACTAGGGCCCGAGTGCCATGATTTCAGATCTGAACCTATTATGTTTTCATCAATATATGAGAGTTCTAGATAATATCTTGCAAGTCTATAGTCACCTATTATGTGTTATGATCCGTTAACCCCGAAGTGACAATAATCAGGATACTTACCGGTGATGACCGTAGTTTGAGGAGTTCATGTATTCACTATGTGCTAATGCTTTGTTCCGGTTCTCTATTAAAAGGAGGCCTTAATATCCCTTAGTTTCCATTAGGACCCCGCTACCACGGGAGGCTAGGACAAAAGATGTCATGCAAGTTCTTTTCCATAAGCACGTATGACTATATTCGGAATACATGCCTACATTACATTGACGAATTGGAGCTAGTTCTGTGTCACCCTATGTTATGACTGTTACACGATGAACCGCATCCGGCATAATTATCCATCATTGATCCGATGCCTACGAGCTTTCCATATACTGGTTTACGCTTATTTACTTTCCCGTTGCTATTGTTACAATCACTACAAAATACTAAAAATATTACTGTGCTTTCATTACTCTTTTGCTACCATTACCATCACTATCATATTACTTTGCTACTAAACACTTTGCTGCAGATACTAAGTTTCCAGGTGTGGTTGAATTGACAACTCAGCTGCTAATACTTGGGAATATTCTTTGGCTGCCCTTGTGTTGAATCAATAAATTTGGGTTGAATACTCTAACCTCGAAAGCTGTTGCGATCCCCTATACTTGTGGGTTATCAAGACTAATTTCTGGCGCCGTTGCCGGGGAGCATAGCTCTATTCTTTGAGTCACTTGGGATTTATATCTGCTGGACACTATGAAGAACTTGAGAGATCCAAAAACCAAGATCTATCCCTCAACTACGAGGGGAGGTAAGGAACTGCCATCTAGCTCTGCACTTGATTCACCTTCTGTTATGAGTAAGCTTGCGACACCTACACCTGCTTCTGCTATTCGTTCTGATATGTCGCATGTTATTGATGATGCTACTTCTGCTATGCATGATACTTATGATGAAACTACCTCTATGCCTGATACTACTATGCCACTTAGTGATTTTCTCGAGGAACGACTTGCTAGGGCCAGAGAGATTGAAAATATTGAATCTGATTATGAAGATGAAAGTGATGATGAAGAATCACTTGTTATTCCCGAGGGTTATTTATTTGATCAAGATGCTTCTTTAGCTATCTTAGCTTGCAAAGATAGATATGAACTCAAAAGGTTATTAGCTAAATGGAATAAGCAATCTCTAAATGCTAGGATGAGACCTGACCCTACTTTTGCTACTTCACCTATCTGTGTTGCTGATAAGGATTATGAATTCTCTGTTGATCCTGATATAATTACTTTGGTTGAATCTGATCCTTTTCATGGCTATGAATCTGAAACTGTTGTAGCACATCTTACTAAATTAAATGATATAGCCACCCTGTTCACTAATGATGAGAGATCTCGCTACTTTTATATCCTTAAAATATTTCCGTTCTCATTAAAGGGTGATGCTAAGATATGGTTTAATTCTCTTGATCCTGGTTGTGTGCGTAGTCCCCAAGATATGATTTATTACTTCTCTGCTAAATATTTCCCTGCTCATAAGAAACAAGCTGCTTTAAAGGAAATATACAACTTTGTGCAAATTAAAGAAGAGAGTCTCCCACAAGCTTGGGGGAGGCTTCTCAAGTTACTTAATGCTTTGCCTGATCATCCTCTTAAGAAAATGAAATACTTGATATCTTTTATAATGGACTAACCGATGCTTCCAGAGATTACCTGGATAGTTGTGCTGGTTCTCTTTTCAGGGAAAGAACACCGGATGAAGCTGAAATCTTATTGAATAATATGTTGAAAAATGAAAATAATTGGACACCTCCGGAGCGAGCTCCTGCTCCAATTAACGATCCTATTCCTAAATCAACTCCGAAGAAGAGAGGTATTCTATTTTTCAGTCCCGAAGATATGCAAGAGGCAAAGAAATCTATGAAAGAAAAAGGTATTAAAGCTGAAGATGTTAAGAATTTACCTCCTATTGAAGAAATACATGGTCTTAATTTACCGCATGTTGAAGAAACATATGATCTTAATCCTTTATTTATTGAAGAACCTCCAGACCTCGATAACCCGACATAGGTAGTAAAGGTAAATTCTCTCTATAGATATGATAAAGCTGAAATCCCTCCTGCTAAAATTGCTAGTCAATGCTTGGATGAGTTTGATAATTTTATGTTTAAGAAAGAAGACTTCAATGCTTATTTTGGTAGACAATTAAAACAAGATGCTGATATGATTAAATACTTGGGTGATTATATGGCTAATATTAGAGGTGAACTTAAACTTGTTAGCAAACATGCTTCTATGGTTACCACTCAAGTAGAACAAGTACTTAAAGCTAAAAAAGAATTGCTCAATGAGATGAATAGTAAGAAAAATGATTATGCTGTTAAAGTGGCTACTAGAACTGGTAGAATGACTCAGGAACCTTTGTATCCTGAAGGCCACCCTAAGAGAATTGAGCAAGATTCTCAGAGAAATAATATAGATGCACCTAGTTCTTCTGAAAGGAAGAAAAAGAAAAATGATAGAACTATGCAAACTTCTACTGAACCTATTGCTGAACCACGTGATAATCCAAATGGTATATCTATGTCTGATGCTGAAACACAATCTGGCAATGAACATGAACCTAATGAAAATGTTAATGATGATGTTAATATTAATGCTCAACCTAGTAATGATAATGATGTAGAAATTGAACCTGCTGTTGATCTTGATAACCCACAATCAAAGAATCAATGTTATGATAAGAAAGACTTTGTTGCTAGGAAACATGGTAAAGAAAGAGAACCTTGGGTTCAGAAACCCATGCCTTTTCCTCCCAAACCATCCAAGAAAAAGGATGATGAGGATTTTGAGCACTTTGCTGAAATGATTAGACCTATCTTTTTGCGTATGCGTTTGACTGATATGCTCAAAACAAATCCTTATGCTATGTATATGAAAGATATTATTACAAATAAAAGAAAGATACCGGAAGCTGAAATTTCCACCATGCTTGCTAATTATACTTTTAAGGGTGGAATACCAAAGAAACTTGGAGATCCAGGAGTACCTACTATACCATGCTCCATTAAAAGAAACTATGTTAAAACTGCTTTTTGTGATCTTGGAGCCAGTGTTAGTGTTATGCCTCTCTCTTTATATCGTAGACTTGATTTGAATAAGTTGACACCTACTGAAATATCTTTGCAAATGGTTGATTAATCAACTGCTATACCTGTCGGTATTTGTGAGGATGTGCCTGTTGTGGTTGCAAACGTTACTATTTTAACGGACTTTGTTATTCTTGATATTCCCGAGGACGATAGTATGTCTATTATTCTTGGAAGACCTTTTCTTAATACCGCAGGGGCTTTTATTGATTGCAACAAAGGCAATGTCACTTTTCATATTAATGGTAATGAGCATACGGTACACTTTCCGAGGAAACAACCTCAAGTTCATAGTATCAATTCTATCAGAAAAATTCCATCGATTATATTTGGAGGTTTTGAATTTCCTCTTCCTACTGTCAAGAAGAAATATGATATACTTATTATTGGGGATGTGCATATCCCTGTTGAGGTAACCTAGTGTTATTCGAAATTTCTCCGGTTTCATGTTTATCAGAATGGGTTTGTTAACAAGAGTTGATCAACCTTGTTAGTGGATTCCTTTTGACGAGCATGAGATGGATGAAACTAGAAGCACAACCCTCTGTACCCTCTCTATACTTTATGTTATTTAGTTGAAATAAAATAAAATAAATAATTTTCTGTCTGTTATCTGATTATCCGTGCAATATAAAAATACCTCAAAAATAAAAGTTCTCCAAATGCCCTGAAAATTAAATATGATTTTTATAGAATATTTGAGGATTTATGGAACAAAGAACACACCAGGGGGCAAACCACCTTGCCACGAGGGTGGAGGGCGCGCCTACCCCCTAGGGCGCGCTCCCTGCCTCGTGGGCCCATGGTGGCCCTCCTCCACTTATTCCTGCACCCATCCTCTTCTTCTTCCTCACACAAACACGAAAAACCAGCTCAAATCCGAGTCCAAGCTCGTTTTGCTGCCATTTTCAATCTCCTTGCTCAAAGGACCTCTCACAAAACTGCTTGGGGAGATTGTTCCTTGGTATGTGACTCCTCCATTGGTCCGGTTAGTTTTTGTTCTAGTGCTTTATTCATTGCAAATTTTTGCTGCTTAGGTGACCCTGTTCTTGAGCTTGCATGTCAAATTTATATGGTCAAAGTAGTTTTGATGCATGATATAGGCCCTAGGCACTTGTAGGAGTAGTTACTATCAATATTATTGAGTTTGGTTTACTTTTATTTTGAAGTTACTAAAAATTTCAGAATTTTTCAGAAAATGATGAGGAGATTATTGAGGGGCTCATCGAGCCAAAGCTCGAAGGAAAAGGCACTGAAGCCTAAGTATAATTTGCCGCGCACCGCGGAGGTTCGGGTGTGTGAATGGCCTTCCGAGGATTTCTTAAGAGCAGCCGAGATTTATGAAGATTTTCATGAGTTGGCTCATAATGCAGGCCTCACCGCTTTCCTCCACGATCAATGCGATCAGTATTTCTTACTCACAAATACCTTTGTGCAAAACTTTCATTTTCATTCTAGGAACTCACCACCTACGGTGGAGATTCATTCATATGATGAGCATAAGGAGATGTCACTTTATGATTTTTGTCAGATTTGTTTAGTCCCTTTTGAGGGCAAGATAGAAGAACCACATCGTGATGATGTGGAGGGATTTATTAATACTATCACTGTAGGGGAAACTAGGAAGGTTTCCGATGCACGAATCACTAGCATACATTTTCCTGTCTTACATTACTTTGCATTATTTGCTAGTTGTTGCTTAATTGGTCGCGGAAACTGTGGAAACCTTAGTATCCCTAATATTATTATTTTGCTCCAAGGTTTATACAATGATAACACTTTTAGTATGGGCGGCATTATTGCTAGAGATGCCTACAAGCATTCCATATACTGGTTTACGCTTATTTATTTTCCCGTTGCTATTGTTACAATCACTAAAAAATACCAAAAATATTACTTTGCTTTCATTACTCTTTTGCTACCATTACCATCACTATCATATTACTTTGATACTAAACACTTTGCTGCAGATACTAAGTTTCCAGGTGTGGTTGAATTGACAACTCAGCTGCTAATACTTGGGAATATTCTTTGGCTCCCCTTGTGTCGAATCAATAAATTTGGGTTGAATACTCTACCCTCGAAAGCTGTTGCGATCCCCTATACTTGTGGGTCATCAGTGGCTGCTGAACCATATATATGCTAGTATGACTACCTAGTAGACTTATCTACTATGATCTATCCATGCAATATGAGTTTGTGAGACTGTGTGGTTATATTAAATGTGGTATTGTCGTTAATGTTTGTGAGATGGTTCTGTGAACTTAGTTTATTTGCACTGGACTTGTCTTGATTTCCATGAATATTGCATCTGACTTCTTTTTATTATTTTTAATTTATACTTACCTAGTTGTAGCGTGGGGTGAAAATAGGGCGCTACTACTACGTGATGATAGTAGTAGCGTTGGTAGAGAAAGAGGCGCTACTACTAAGTATTTTAGCTGCAGCGCTTGTTTAGAAATGCGCTACTGTTAAATAATAGCTATAGCGCCCTAGCAGTAGCGTGGGTGCCCGCGCTACTGGTATGTAAAAACCAAGCACCACTAGTAAGGTTTTCTCTAGTAGTGGATGTTTGCATCCGAAGGCCTCCAACCATGCCCCGGTAGTACAACAGCCACATTTCTTGGCAGTTCGAGCACATCAAGAGCTTCTTTCATCATCTTGATAGCCACTACAGGATTGATTTCTTCCTTCTCATGCTTGAAGCGATTGCGCAAGTGCCATATGGACCACATAATGGTTATAATCTTTGTTCTTTCTGAATCTGAAAACCTAGGATCACACAAAATGTCCCTTGCCCGCGAGCTAGGATGTAGCCTGTGTAACCGAAGATTAAACCACACACACGCTTCCTTCCAGAAACATTTGGCATGTAAACATGAAATCAATGCATGATGGAGATCTTCATCCATCGCAAGGCAGATCTTGCATCTGCTTACTTCTGGAATATGACGCCTCTTCAAAGTGTATTCATCAGGGAGAATTCCGCGAAGAACTCTCCACCAAAACACTCTAAACTTTGGGCACCACGTTGAGCTTCCATAGGGCTTTCCATATCTGTTCATTGTTCCCTGAGGTCCCAGTAGCCGCCCCTTCCTCTAGAGCAGATCGCTCTTTTTGAGTCACTAGAGCACGATACGCCGTCTTCATAGAATAGTTGCCCGATCGATCGAACGCCCAAGCGAAAAAATCTTCCCCACCACCATGGCATAGTGGGATGTTCAGAATGGCCCAAGTGTCGGGTATAGTAAAGGTGTCCTTGATTAGCTGCTGCCGCCAAGTCTAGTTGTCAGTATCTGTCAAGTCTGGGACTCAATCAACTAAAGTATGAGCTGGTTTTACCATAGGGGACATAGAGATTGTCCCCGATATCCACTTATCAAACCTGTCGGGGAACTGATCCACGAACACCTATGGGACCGGCGGGCCGAGTCCCTTTCGGTTCGGCGGGGGCGGAGGTCATGCAAAGAGCAGATCGAGGCGAAACACACGAGCAGTTACCCAGGTTCGGGCCGCACGGATGCGTAAAACCCTACTCCTGCTTTATGGTTTGTATTGAGTTCTTGCTCGGGAGCACGGAGTGCTACAGTACACTCCAGCAGCTAACGAGACCGAGCTTCAGAGTTCGAACCCCCCTCTATGTTGCACATGGGCCTCCTTTTATATGCTCAAGGGGTCACCGACAGGTGGCAACGTAGACAAAGGGTAAAAAATGGAAAGGGTGATGCGGTAGGTACAGCTACCTGCTACAGTGTATCATACCTAACCCTTACGGCAGGGGACAAGGGCCTTAAATGCCTGTCTGCGTCGCCTAAACAGTGTAAAAGGGACCGTCAGGGACGCCACCGCTCGCCACGATGGCAATCTTGTCAGCGCCGCTTGCCACCGCTCGCCTGCTGGCTGCACAGCCGCCCGCCACGCACGCCTGGAAGGGTCCCAGAGCGACACGTTGGTGGATGTGCTGGAGCGCGGGCACAGAGTGGTGGCTTGCCGCGGCAAGCGCCTTGCCGCGGTCGTTGTCTTGTCGCGTCCGGGAGCTTGTTGCTCACCGGGCCTTGCCGGGACGCGTGGCGCGTCGCGGCAAGTTCCTTGAGATGCCTTGGGTGGCCTTCCCGGCAAGCTCCTCTTGCCGGGGTCTTGAGGTGCCTTGGTTGGCCTTCCCGGCAAGCTCCTCTTGCCGGAGTCTTGTCTCCTTGAATGGCTCCAGGGGAACCACGGAGGACCTTGGCGGTCACCCGGCAAGCCTTGCCGCGGGATGCTGCGACTGCCCATGCACAAGTTCGGGATACTAGGGTTCCCCTACTCTAGTACACCGACAGGAGCCCCCGGGCCTGGGCCATACACGGTGCCGAGCGCTGTTGGGCCAGGCCCAAAACAGGGCACGGGCACGCGCGGCCTAGGTTACGCCGTATCTCTCTCCGTATCCACCGCGCCCTCCCCGGACGGCACGCGTTGAATGCGGCGTTGTGGGAGAGATCGTGGGTGGTTACTTTATTCGGAAATGCGGAACGTCCACCCCCTCCCTCCTTATAAGCAGGGGAAACAGGGACAGTTCGCACATTCGCCGGTTGCTACTCCAATCTCAGAAATCTCCGCCGCTCCCTTGTCTTCCTAAAGCCGAAAGAGAGCAGCGCCCCGCCCCCCATCGCCACCAGCACTACCAACGCCGTCGACCTCCTCCACCACTTCCGCCATGGCTCCAAAAGCCGACAAGGGGAAGGTTGTTAAGTCGACCGAGGCGCAGTGGCTTGCGGCGCTGCGGAAGGAGCAGGTAGTCTTCCCCCCCAAGCTCGCCGCAAAGGAGCTGAGGGAAAACTACTACCTCTTCTGGTCGACGGAGACGCGGGCGCACCCGCGCACGAAGGTACTCCCTGCCGCTGCTTGGAAACAGGCTCCGAACGGATACCCTTTTTTGCCTTGTTCTTCTACTACGGGCTCTGCCCGCCCTTCTCTGAATTCTTCTACGATATCATGAACACCTACGGGTTCCACCTCCTTGACTTCACCCCCAATGCCGTTCTGACCATGGCAGTTTTCGCGCATCTTTGCGAAAACTTTGTCGGAGTCCACCCCAATGTAGCCCTCTTTCGCCATTTCTTTATACCCCGGGTAGAGAGAGGAGAGCCTTTATCCGGCGGAATCGCCTGGATCTCAAGGGCTAGCAAGAAGGAAACTTATCTGGAGGGAGAGTTCCGCGGCAAGTGGGAGGAATGGAGGGCAGACTGGTGCTGGATTGACGAGGAGAACCCACAGCCGTTTACCACCCGGCGCCAAACCCCAGTAGCACGCGGCAGCGATTGGAGTGACGTGGCCCTGGAAGACGACAGGCTGAAGATTGCTGTCACCCGGATCCTGCGCCTCAGGCTTGCCGGGCTTACTGTAGCCGCTGTTGGCGCAGATTTTCTTCGCCGCCGCATCGCCCCTCTGCAGGAACGAGGAAGACCCGCCTGGGAGTTCAAGAATGCGGCAGATATCATGAGGCTGCGCCCGGGCCTCAACTTCAACTTCACTGTCCTGGAGCTCAACGCGATGCTCCAGGAGCTGTTCAAGTATGACCCCCAACATCCCGAAGTTTTCAGGTTGCCGGGGGGCGTCGTTCCGCTATGCAACAATTCCTCGCTCGACCGCATCCGGGCAATGATGCCGCAATGCGACTCGCACGGGATTGTCCCAACTTGGCAAGAGCCTGCGGACGACGTCGTGCAGCAATTCTTCGATGGCTTGGTAGAAGTGGCGATCCGCCCCGACGAGAAGGACGGCCTCACCCGCGACACCACTGATGAGGAGATGACGCGTATCGCCACCAGGCTGGAAGAGGCGGCGGCAGCCGCAGCCGCGGGCGAATTTGGATTCACCGTGGAGGAGGCAGATGCAGAAGAGGCGGGAAGCCGTGCCGAGCGAGAGGAACGCGTCGGCGAGAAAGAACTTGCCGGGCATGGCGCCGGGTCGAGCGAGCCCACCAAGGATACGAGCGGCTCGCTGGAGATCAACTCGTCTTCCACCTCGTCTTCGGACAGCTCGCCGCAAGCAGAGCTTCCATCTCCACCAAGAAGGCATCTCCGCAAGGCCGGGGACGTAGCGGAGCGGCAAGCGGGTCAATAGCCGCCGCGCCGCGCAACACGCTCCACCGCGGCAAGCACTGTTGCCGCGGGAGCATCTCACGCTGCGACGACAACTGGAGTGGGGCCCTCCCGGACCACCGCTTCTGCTCCTGCCGCGACGACAGCTGGAGCGGGGTCGGCTCAGACCACCGCCACTGTTCCCGCCAAGCGGTCAAGGGAAGCCACTCCTCCGCCTCCTCGCGCCGGACGTGAGCCGGACTTCGACTTCTCCATGTTCAGCTCCGATGAGGAAGAAGAATAAGAGTAAGATCCTCTTGTTGTACTTGTAGTTCTTCGATCCTTGCTGTTTTGTCTTGTGTCTCACTTGCTTTACTCTGAACTTATTCCTTTTCAGGACTCTGGCCCAGAGAGCAGCGAAGAGAGCCAAGGCCCCGGTGATTATCATCGAGGATGAACCCACGGCGACAGCGGGGGGTGCACCCGAGACAACCTTGCCGGACCCGGCAACTTTTCTCCAGAGCAGCCCCCAGCGTAAGTATCAGGTTTGCTTTCCGCTGTGAGGCGCGCATAAATACTCTGTCTTTGCTGATATCTGACTGCTGGTCTATGTAGGAGAAGAGCAGCCCCACTAGGAGCCAAGGGAGAGTCCTCCGGCAAGGAGAGCTTCCCGGTAAGGGAGAAGTCTCCGGCAAGGGAGAGTTCTCCGGCAAGGGACAACACCAGTGGCCCCCCGACGGCGGAGACCACGACTGGAGAACCCAGTACAGGTAATCCTCTTGCTTCGAAACTTCCCTTGGGCTCTTCTTCTTTTGATCTTCTTCTTGTTGAATATTTGCTTGACTCTTCTCCCTTTTCTGGCCGTCAGACCCATCTGCTGCGGAGCAGATGGAGACCGAGGTTGCCACCGACGAAGCAGCCAGTGCTGGCGATCCCGCCGGTGCAGAGGCCGCCAAGGCTGCCGCCGCAGCAACTGGCGAGGGGTCTGGCGATCGCACTGACGGCCCTGAGGCCGCAGGAGCGCCGGGCGCTACGTCGACCGCCGACCCGTCCGCTGCTGCCGCAGCGCCAGGCTCCGAAGAGCCCCAGCCAGGCGTATACTTGAAGGCCGGCGAAGGCGTCTTCATCAACCTCCCCTGGGCTTCAAGCTCCAGGGCACCGGTCGAGGGAGAGATCTTCGACGGGGAGGTGCTCGCTTCTGCTGGGCTGACGGTGGTTGACGCGCCGAGCAGCAGCAGCAAGGAGTCTGAGGAGGAGCGGCTGCTGCGGAAGCTAGTGTCGCTCTACCGTGCGCAGCAAGCCAAGCTGGAATCCCGCGAGGCGCTTGTCGCGAAGGCGGGAGCAGACATCGAGAAGCGCGCGGAGGAGCTCGGGGGTTTTCACCAAGAAGCCCTCCGGTCCCTGGCAGAGGAGCGGGAGCAGCTCGCCGAAGCGCAGAAGGCCTTCCTCCTCGAGAAGGCTGAAGTTAGAGAGCAACAGCGGCTTGCCGCTGAGAAGCTGTCTGCGCAGGAAGGCAAGCTGGTGCAGCGGAAGGTCAATCTTGACACCCACGAGGAGGAGCTTGCCGTGCGCGAGGAAAAACTCGGCGGAGCCCTCAAGCAAGCGGAGGATGCTGCCGCAGCCGCCGAAGCCGCCAAGAAGGAGCTGGAGGCGAAGGTGGCGCAACTGGAGGCCGATCTCGCCGAGAAAGGCAAAGAGCTCAGCGCCGCCAAGGACTCCAATGCGGATCTTGAGTTGAAGCTGACTACTTTGACCAAGACGCTGGACGGCGCCAAGGAGCAGGAGGCGGCCTTGAAAGAAGAGATCAAGGCCGACAAGGCGCTGCTGGAGAGTGTTGCCACCACCCAGAATGCTTTCAGGGAGACTGTGGAGCACTGGACGGAGAGTCTTGTGAATGCTGCCACAGACATTGACAGGGAGTTGGCGCAGCTGGGGATGGAGGATCTCGGGTATCCCTCCGACGAGAACCTCCAACCCAGCGCCAAGCTCATCTTGTTCTTCAAAGGCGTGGCGACGGCCCTTCAGCGGCTCCGGGAGAAGATCCCAAAGCAGCTGGCCGACGAGTCGCGCAAGATCTGCGCGGGAGCTCTTCAGAAAGTGTTGGTGAAGGTGGCCTTTCGCAATCCGGGCCTCAACCTCACCAACGTCCTCAAGACCCTGCCGCCGGATGCTGATCTGGAGGCGCTCAAGACCCTTGTCGCACCCATTGTGGACAAGGTGAGCGGGATCAAGAGGATCGAAGGCGATCGCGTAGATTAGGCCGCCTGTTTCTTCTTTCCTTGTCGCTGTTTATCATGTTATGAAAACAATCCGTTAGAGCCGCGACAAGCTATCTTGTAATATAGCTCTATTCTGGGTAATGATTGCAATGTTATTCCCTTTACTTGATTCCTCCCTTTGTATGTTTTAGCCCTACGCTTTTAGGGAACTTGCCGGTGCAGGCAACTTAGCCGCGAGCGCTGAGTGCGGAACGTCAGCAGCCTGCTGGCGGTGCTGCTACCGACAAGAAACCTTGTCGCAACTAGTCGCAGCTCACTTAAGTTGTTGAGCGGACTCGAAACAAAGTAAGGGCGCAATTAGCTACGAGTTGGTTCCTCCGCGCACAGGTTTTCCATACAAAGTGTGGTCATTCAAGGGAGATAACTTAAAAATTTAAAAAATCTGATTGCTCAAACTTTGGCAACTTAGCTTTTCTGTTGTTTGCTTCCCGGCAAGGCGAAACTTTCTTGAACGATGCCTGGTCCATACTATTATCTTCTCCTTTCCCCCCGGCAAACTTGTGGGCGAGGGAATCTTCCTTTCCTTGAAAAAAAGAAAGAAGAGAAAATAAAGATATGGAGCCTTACGGCTCGTTATTGCTTACCAGGGAGTAGGTGCTGCACAAAGTGTCAGATAACACATGCAAAAAATAGAAAGCATGAAATTGACAAGATGTGCGGAGCACATGAGCTTTACTTATGCACGGGGTCTGCGCCCGGCTTTGTACAAAGGATTACATGCAGCAGCGGCAAGACTTGTACAAAAGGTGGTTGCCAGAACAGGTTCCGGCAACCGCGCCTTACGGGTAAAACTTACGAAGATGCTCAATATTCCAGGAGTTGCTCACCGGAATGGCATCTTCAGTCTCAAGGCGGACAGCGCCAGGCCTAGTGACTCGTTTCACCCGGTAAGGGCCTTCCCACTTTGGCGTCAACTTGTTAGAATTCTTGGCGGACTGAACACGCCGAAGAACAAGGTCACCTTCCTCAAAACTCCTGGCATTAACTTTGCGGCTATGGTAGCGGCGCAAAGCTTGTTGGTAGCAAGCAGCTCGCACAGCAGCCTGAAGACGGTCTTCCTCAAGGAGCAGCGCGTCATCTTGTCGCAGCTGCTCTTGCTCAAGCTCATCATAAGCGAGCACTCGAGGTGACCCGTATACGAGTTCCATGGGGAGAACTGCCTCTGCTCCATAGACTAGAGCGAAAGGTGTCTGTCCAGTGGCTCGATTTGGCGTCGTCCTGATCGACCAAAGAGCCACCGGCAGCTCCTCGATCCAGTTTTTTCCGCATTTGTGCAGCCTGTCGAAAGTTCTCGTCTTGAGCCCTCGCAGCACTTCAGCATTTGCCCTCTCCGCTTGACCGTTGCTTCTCGGGTGAGCAACAGAAGCGAAGCAAACCTTGGCGCCAAGATCTTGGACGTATTGCATGAAGGTGCGGCTCGTGAATTGCGTACCGTTGTCGGTAATTATCCTGTTAGGGATCCCGAAGCGGCAAACAATCGACTTGAAGAACTTGACTGCTGACTGTGCTGTCACCTTCCTCACTGGTTCCACTTCCGGCCACTTTGTGAACTTGTCGATTGCAACGTACAAGTACTCAAAGCCCCGGACTTCTCGGGGAAAGGGGCCAAGGATGTCGAGCCCCCAGACCGAAAATGGCCAGGATAAAGGGATCGTCTGGAGAGCTTGAGCTGGTTGGTGTATCTGCTTGGAATGGAACTGGCACGCTTCACACTTGGTTACTTGTGCAGTTGCATCCTGGAGGGCTGTCGGCCAAAAGAAACCTTGCCGGAATGCTTTGCCGACAAGTGCTCTTGCGCCAATGTGGTGACCACATATGCCTCCATGTATCTCTGCCAACAGCTTTTGTCCGTCTTCCCGGTGAATACACTTCAATTTCACACCGTTGAGTCTTCTTCTGTACAGTGTCTTGTCGACAAACTGGTACATACTTGACTGCCGGGCTACTCTTTCCGCTTCTTCTTGCTCTTCGGGAAGTTCTCCTGTCTGAAGGAAACGGACAATCTGCTGTGGCCATGCTGGAGCTTGTGGCTCGACAACAAGGACTAAAGGCAAATCTGCTGCTGCGGGAACATCCGCTTCTACGGCGAGAACCTGCGGCTCTGCCAGAGCTTGACGTTCCCCGGCAAGCTTACCGGAGCAAAACTTATCGGGAGCTTCTGCTTCAATGGAACAAACCCTAGGGCTTGCCGGAGCATATTGCTCCTCAGCGCTTTTAGCGTCGATCTTGGGGATCTTCTTGGCGGCGGCTTCGGGAAGCTCTGCCGGAAAATAGTCACCGGAAATCAACTTCCTCTTCTTGCTCTGTCCAGTTGATGGCGTTACGGATGGTTGAGTCAGCTTGAGCACAAAGATCCCTGGTTCCACAGGTAACTTAAGTGCGGCGCACTTTGACAGGCCATCAACAATAGTGTTTTGAGCTCTTGGAACATGCTCCATCTGTAGGCCGTCAAAGTGCTCTTCTAGCTTTCTCACTTCGTCGACGTAGGCTTCCATCAAAGGACTTTGATAGCTCTTGTTCACTTGGCGGACGACAAGCTGTGAGTCACCCCTGACAATGAGCTTCTTGATCCCAAGGTCTGCCGCGATCTTGAGGCCGGCAAGCAAGCCTTCATACTCTGCAGTATTGTTAGTTGCTTGCTCCTTGGGAAAGCGCATCTGGACTACGTACTTGAGGTGCTCTCCGGTGGGTGCGATAAGCAGCACACCAGCGCCAGCGCCTTGCATCGAAAAGGCACCGTCAAAGTACATCAGCCACTCTTTGCTTGCTTCCTTGACGGGGATGCTCGTTTCTGGAATTTCTTCATCTGGTGTTGGCATCCATTCTGCTATGAATTCTGCCAATGCTCGGCTTTGGATAGTTGAAGTACTCTCAAACTTGAGGCCAAAGCGTGACAGTTCCAGTGCCCACTCAACAATCCCGCCTGTCGCTTCTGGATTCTGTAGTATCCACTTCAGCGGAAAGCGAGTGACAACTGTGATTTCATGTGCTTGGAAGTAATGGCGCAGCTTTCTCGAGGCCATGAGAAGGCCGAAAAGCAATTTCTGCACGCGAGAGTACCTTGACCTAGCCCCCTGCAGAAGGGAACTGACAAAGTAAACTGGGCGCTGCACCATTTTCTTCTGTATCTCCTCGCGCGTCTGCGCAGATCCATCCTTGTCGGGACCAGAGCTTGTCGGGGAAGCCCCCTGCTTGTCGCTGGATGTGCCTGCCGTGGTTGCTGGCTCGTCATCTGCCTCCCTCTCTGCTACTAACGCAGCACTAACCACTTGATTGGTTGCTGCTATATACAGCAGCAACTTCTCTTGTGGTTTAGGTGCGACAAGTATCGGAGGAGAGGACAGGTATCTCTTCAAGTCTTGCAGCGCAGCCTCCACTTCCGGAGTCCATTTCATTGGACCTACCTTTTTCAATAATTTGAAAAATGGCAGGGCGTGCTCAGCAGACCTAGAGATAAACCTGCTGAGAGCAGCCACGCAACTGGCAAGTCTTTGTACATCCTTGACGCGCTTTGGTGCTTCAATCTTCTCAATGGCCTTGATCTTGTCGGGATTGGCTTCAATTCCCCGCTGAGACACGAAGAACCCGAGAAGCTTGCCGGAGGGGACTCCAAACACACACTTCTCGGGGTTGAGCTTGAGGCTGATCTTGCGCAGATTTGCAAAGGTCTCGTCTAAATCTTGGATCAGAGTTGCCTTGTCCTTGCTCTTGACCACTATATCATCCATGTAGGCTTCCACATTCCTGTGTATTTGTGGCTCAAGAGCGACATGGACTACTCTTGCGAATGTTGAACCAGCATTTTTTAATCCGAAAGGCATCCGTATGAAACAGTACGTGCCACATGGAGTAATGAATGCGATCTTCTCCTCATCCTCTTCTGCCATGAAGATCTGATGGTATCCTGAGTATGCGTCAAGAAATGAAAGCAAATCACATCCGGCTGTGGAGTCAACAATCTGGTCAATGCGCGGCAAAGGAAATGGGTCTTTGGGACAAGCTTTGTTAACATCGGTAAAATCGATACAAAGTCTCCATTTCCCGTTCGCCTTGCGCACGACTACAGGATTGGCCAACCATGTAGGATGGAGCACTCCTCTGACAAGGCCTGCTGCTTCCAATTTCTTGATCTCTTCTGCAATAAATTCTTGGCGCTCCACTGCTTGATTCCTGACCTTCTGCTTGACGGGCCGCGCATGAGGACAAACGGCAAGGTGGTGCTCAATTACTTTCCTGGGAACACCGGGGATGTCAGACGGTTGCCATGCAAACACGTCGACATTTGCCCGCAGGAAAGCAATGAGCGCGCTTTCCTATTTAGGGTCGAGAGTGGCACTGATGGTGAAGGTACCACCAGTGCCGTCTTCCTTGGCGGACACCTTCTTGGTCTCTGGCGGAGCTGCCATTGTCTTCTTACACTTGCCGGTGGAGCTCGATGGTGCGTCCTCGACGGCAGCGCAGCACTCCGAAGAGGTGCGCTTGCCGGAGTGGGCATCAGAACTCTTGCCGGACTTGGTCTTCTTCTTCCCCCCGGGAGCTTCAACGGCAAGTGACTTGCGGTCTGTTGCGGCTGCCGCTTCCCGGTAGATCTTGTCGGTGCAGATAAGAGCATCCTTCTTGTCGCCGGGGACAGAGATGACGCTTATCGGGCCTGGCATCTTCAACATGTTGTATGCGTAGTGAGAGGCTACCATGAACTTGGCGAGTGCTGGACGGCCAAGTATCCCATTGTAAGGCAATGGAATATCGGCAACGTCAAAAGTGACCCTCTCAGTCCTGAAGTTCAGCTCGCTGCCAAATGTTACTGGCAACATGACCTTACCCTTCGGCTTGCTCCTTCCCGGGTTAATTCCTTGGAATGTGCCAGTCTCTTCAAGCTCGCTGTCAAGGATCTGGAGTTTTTGGAGTACAGCGGAGGAGATCAGGTTCAGGCCGGCCCCGCTGTCAACTAACATCTTAGTGACCTTGAGGTTGCGGATAGTTGGTGAAACCAACATCGCAAGCACCCGACCGCAGTTGTGCGGTCAGGGTGGTCCTCAATATCAAATATGATAGGCGTGCTGGACCATTTCAGAAGCTTGCCTGACTCGACAGGTGGTTCTGCCGCATTGACTTCCCGCACCCACTGCTTGAGTTGGCGGTGCGAAGTATGCAGAGAAGCACCGCCATCAACGCACAAGACCTCTGTGGCTTTCTGGAACTCCTGCTCACTGGTCTCAACATCATCCATGTCTTCATCGTCGTCGTCGTCGTCTTCATCCTTGTCGCGGCCGTGGGGAGGTCTGTCTCCTTGCCGCTGCTTGGCCTTGCCGCGGCGTCCTCCCCGGCCGACGCGCTTCTTGCCAGATTCTCCAGCGCCTCCTTGGGCCCTCTCCTTGTCGCGTTGCTCGTATTCAGCCTTTTGCTGCTGGACAAGCTGCTCGACCTTCTTGCAGCTCTGGAGGTCATGGCCCTTGGTGTGGTGAATCTTGCAGTACTGCTTGTCGGTGCCGTCCTGCTTGTCGGCGACCGCCACAGCCTGGCAGTTGGTGCATGCGGCAATCTCCTTGCCGGAGCTACCAACTTTGGCTTTCTTGGCGCCACCTTCGTTGCCGGACTGTTCAACGACTAGCACATCTTTGCCTTTCTTCTTCCTATTCCGCCGCCGGTTCTTCTTTGCCGGGGCAGCGTCCTCACTGTCAGATCCTCCTGCTCCTATATTCTCTCCGGGGAGTTTCCTCCCTTCTTCAGCACGTGCACACTTGTCGGCCAGGGCATACAGCTCACTGACGTCTCTGATCTTGCACATCACCATTTCCTCCCGCATCCTGCGGTTACGCATGTTCTAATGGACCCGCTGATGACCGCAGCAGGGTGGACATCTGGGATGTTGTGCTATACACGTCTGAATCTCTGAATGTACTTGCGCAGGGGCTCTCCTTCCTTCTGGGCGAGCAGATGAAGGTCACTCTCTTGGCCATGAGGTTTGTGGCCGCCTATAAAGGCACCGACAAACTGATGGCACAGGTCTGCCCAGGAGGATATGGAGTTGTCCGGCAAGTGCATGAGCCAGGACCTGACGTTGGGTTTGAGCACCAGCGGGAAGTAGTTGGCAAGGATCTTGTCGTCCCGTCCCCTGGCAGCATGCACCGCGATGGTGTAGATGCTGAGGAACTCCGACGGATGCGACTTGCCGTCGTACTTCTCTGGTACGTCTGGCTTGAAATTCTTCATGCTGGGCCACTGGATTTGCCGCAGCTCACGAGTGAATGCAGGGCAACCTACCGCGTACGGCAAGTCGCCTGGTTCCCCTGGCGCATGCATGTCGACAAAGGGCCCAGCGTGCTGGTCTGATTGACGTCGCGCTTCTCTTTGGCGCTTGATGCGAGTACGAGCGTCTTCTTGCTGTCGTTCGTGAAGAACTTGGCGCTGATCTCGACGAGCTCGTGGATCTGATGACGCGGTGGAGTCGCTGTCGAGGTGGATCCGGTGAGTCGGCGATCTTGGCCTTCGGGGCGGAGAGTGCACAGTAGTTGCACCCCCACCGGTCTTGTCGCCACCGGCTCGTGCCTGGCTAACTTGCCGTGGCTGCGACATGCTTGGCTGCCGCTGAGTGTCGCCGTTGGCGAAGCCGATGAGATTCTGGATGGTGGCCCTCCAGTCGTCGATCTTGTCTGCTGTTGGAGGGTAGTCTAGGAGCAGTTGAGCTCGCGCCAAAGCTTCTGCTGCAGTGGCGGGTGGTGGTGGTGAACGGTGCGAGGAGCGGGATATGCTTGGACTTCTAACTATGTTAGAAGGAGCAGTATCCCGTCCAGGCGACCGCGCCTCGCTCATGCCAGCATGTTGCTGTGCATGCTGGTCTGGAGCACTTCGAGACCCACCAGCTCGATCTTGGTCCAGCAAACGCATGGTACTATGAGCACCGTGACGCTGCCGGTCCCGCGCCTCATGAGGTGGGCGCGGTGCATGTACGGACGCCGAGGTCTTGGAGTGCGCCCGGTCATTGTGGGAGCCGGCTACGCCGCCGATGGGCAGCGCAGCCTTGTCCTTGGACCTGGCAGCACCGTGAGCTCCCTCGTCGACGCCCGTTCTTCCGCCGGCATCCGCCCCATCAGCCGTTTGCTCCGGTGGTAGCGGGGCGGACGGAGCAGCCGCCTCCAAAGCCTTCTTCTTCGGCGGCATGTCGATGAAGATGATGGTGATCTAGCTCGCGTGAACGCCGGATCTGGTTCACACAACCTCGACGCCCCCTACCTGGCGCGCCAAAGATGTCGGGGAACTGATCCACGAACACCTATGGGACCGGCGGGCCGAGTCCCTTTCGGTTCGGCGGGGGCGGAGGTCGTGCAAAGAGCAGATCGAGGCGAAACACACGAGCAGTTACCCAGGTTCGGGCCGCACGGATGCGTAAAACCCTACTCCTGCTTTATGGTTTGTATTGAGTTCTTTCTCGGGAGCGCGGAGTGCTACAGTACACTCCAGCAGCTAACGAGACCGAGCGTCAGAGTTCGAACCCCCCCTCTATGTTGCGCATGGGCCTCCTTTTATATGCTCAAGGGGTCACCGACAGGTGGCAACGTAGACAAAGGGTAAAAAATGGAAAGGGTGATGCGGTAGGTACAGCTACCTGCTACAGTGTATCATACCTAACCCTTACGGCAGGGGACAAGGGCCCTAAATGCCCGCCCGCGTCGCCTAAACAGTGTAAAAGGGACCGTCAGGGACGCCACCGCTCGCCACGATGGCAATCTTGTCAGCGCCGCTTGCCACCGCTCGCCTGCTGGCTGCACAGCCGCCTGCCACGCACGCCTGGAAGGGTCCCAGAGCGACACGTTGGTGGATGTGCTGGAGCACGGGCACAGAGTGGTGGCTTGCCGCGGTCGTTGTCTTGTCGCGTCCGGGATCTTGTCGCTCACCGGGCCTTGCCGGGACGCGTGGCGCATCGCGGCAAGTTCCTTGAGATGCCTTGGGTGGCCTTCCCGGCAAGCTCCTCTTGCCGGGGTCTTGAGGTGCCTTGGTTGGCCTTCCCGGCAAGCTCCTCTTGCCGGGGTCTTGTCTCCTTGAATGGCTCCAGGGGAACCACGAAGGACCTTGGCGGTCACCCGGCAAGCCTTGCCGCGGGATGCTGCGACTGCCCGTGCACAAGTTCAGGATACTAGGGTTCCCCTACTCTAGTACACCGACAAAACCACATCGATATGGAAGATCCATCTCCCACTCGCTTCAATAAGCCAACCTTCAGAGCCTCCCTGCCTTCTATAATTGCACGCCAAGTCGCCGAAGCGGTCTTAGGTGCAGTGGCTTGCATAAAATCACACTCAGGGAAATAGCACCCTCTGAGGACACGGGAGCAGAGTGAGTCCGGCTTTGCCATTAGCCTCCAGCCATGCTTGCCCAAGAGAGCAAGGTTAAATTGTTGCATGTCACGAAAACTCATGCCTGCCTTGCACTTGGGTGTGGTTAGATCCTTCCATGAAACCCAATGCATCGAGTTTTTGTCAAGAGAATGACACGTCTCCAATGTATCTATAATTTTTTATTGTTCCATGTTGTAATATTATCATTCTCAGAAGTTTTACAATCATTTTATATCATTTTTTGGGACTAACCTATTAACATAGTGCCCAGTGCCAATTGCTATTTTTTGCTTGTTTTTACATGCAAAAAATCAATATCAAATGGATTCCAAATGCAGCGAAACTTTTTGTGGTATTTTTATGGACCAAAAGACACCCAATGGCTAGAGAAGCACCTGGGGGTGCCCCGAGGGGGGCACAACCCACCAGGGCGCACCCAGGTGGGCTGTGCCCACCTCGGTGGCCTCCCACATCCCCTCTTTGCTCTATAAATACCCCAATATTCCAGAAACCCTAGGAGAGTCGACGAAAATCAATTCCAGCCACCGCAAGTTCCAAAAACCACAGATCCAATCTAAACACCATCACAGAGGGGTTCATCATCCTCATTGGTGCCTCTCCGATGATGCGTGAGTAGTCTTTTGTAGACCTACGGTTCCGTAGTTAGTAGCTAGATGGTTCCTCTCTCTCTCTTGATTTGGAATACAATGGTCTCTTGGAGATATATTTGATGTAACTCTTTTTGCTGTGTGTTTGTTGGGATCTGATGAACTTTGAGTTTATGATCAGATCTATGTTTTTACCCATGAAAGTTATTTGAGTCTTTTGATCTCTTATATGCATGATTACTTATATTCTCGTATTTATTCTTTGAATCTTTGGTTTAGTTAGGCCAACTAGGTCGATTTTTCTTGCCATGGGAAGAGGTGCTTTGTGATGGGTTCAATCTTACGGTGCTTGATCCCAGTGACAGAAGGGAAACTAACACATATGTATCATTGCTATTAAGGATAACAAGAGGGGTCTATTTCTACATAAATAGATCTTGTCTACATCATGTCATCATTCTTATTGCATTACTCCGTTTCTCCATGAACTTAATACACTAGATGCATGCTGGATAGCGGTCGATGTGTGGAGTAATAGTAGTAGATGCACGCGGGAGTCGGTCTACTAATCTTGGATGTGATGCCTATATAATGATCATTTCCTTGATATCGTCATGATTATTTGATGTTCTATCAATTTCCCAACAGTAATTTGTTTACCCACCGTTTTTATTTTTCTCGAGAGAAGCCACTACTGAAATCTACGGCCCTCGGGTCTCTTCTTTATTATATTTGCCTTCGCGATCTATTTTTATTTGCTTTTATTTTAAGATCTATTAATCCAAAAATACAAAAATACCTTGCTGCCATTTTTATTTATTTATTTTATCTCGCGTTCCCGCAAGATCTATTTACCCAATCTACTACAATTTTACCTATCTTTTTACCCGTGAGGGATTGACAACCCAACTCTTACGTCGGGTTGCAACTATTTGTTCTTTGTGTGCATGAATTTTTTACGTGGTGTTGCGTTGTTCTCCTACTGGTTCGATAACCTTAGCCTCATCACTGAGGAAAATACCTACCGTAGTTGTTGTAGCGACCAGACCTCGACCAGTCTGATCTCTGTGCATAAGGGTCATCCCTGGATCGGTAATGCTGACACGCACAGTACTTGAAGGATTTATAACAGAGTAGCAATCACACACTTATTACAACGAATGTCTCAAAATAGAACTTATTACAATAAATATGGCTTAAGGCCATCTAACACGATAACGGCGGAAGGCTTGGAAGATAAAGTGAGTCCATCAACTCCAACGGCATCACTGAGTGAAAGACCACGACCTAAGGCTCCTTACTCATCGTCTGAAAAGTCTGCAACATGATACATTGCAGCCCGAAAACGGGTCAGCACATGGAATATGCTAGCAATGTAACACAAGAGAGTAACTGAACAGAACAATGCTATCACTATATGCATATATGGCTGGTGGAGGCTATATGGTTAATATTTTTTGCGAAAAGCCAATTTTTCCCTACTACAAAGGAATATATTTTATTTAACTACAAAGTTTGTTGAAAACATTGAGAAGGTAAACCCCCTCTCAATCCCAATTAGAAGTAATCATTAACAACCCAATCAAATTTTATAATTAAGAGTGATGAGATCCACATGATAATCCAGGAACCAGATAATCAAGATGTCCATAACCAGGGACACGGCTAACCATGATTACTTTGTACACTCTGCAGAGGTTTGTGCACTTTTCCTCACAAGACTCGTTCTCCTCCGTTGGATTTCTCGCACTACATGGTGTTTGAGAAACGGATGACTGAGACACAGTCTTTCAGAAGCGTTGGCACCTTACGATGGGTAGACAGTACCACCTACATCCCCTACATCTGCTAGTCTACCACTATAAGAGTTCATATGACTTAAATCAACTATGCCAGAGCCCATAATGGCTTGTGACTGCACACGGAAGTTTCTAGCATGAAAAATCTCATGATCCCTTTGAGCCTGGGTGGCAATCCATAGGAGAATCACACAGTACCCCGGGATTTCCAAAAATACAGGCAATCATTGGAATTCCCCAGGTGCCTCAGTTCACCCAGATGTGTATTAAAGTTTCCTCCTTAAGTTAACCCTTAATTAACAATACTCACAACTGTCATGAATACACTCAATCCCAATCCACGTCTACGAGCATAGCATAGCAGTATAAGCAATGTAGAAGTAACTCCCAAAGGTTTGATAATAAAACAGGTGATAGGTTCTACCTCATTATCTACTTCCCAATACCAACATGTTATCGATCCTACTCATGCAATGTTTGAGGGTTGAAACTAATGCACAAAAACTGGGTAATGAAAAGCATGATCAAAGTGTTACTTGCCTTGCTGATGATCCGCGAAACCTAGAGACTCGTAGTAGCACGCTTCCCACTCCGGGTACTCTATCACAAACTAACAAGCATACACTGAGCAATAAAGCGAGGGCACGGGTAAACTCAAATAAAATATCTAACCAGAAAGTTCAACTTAAGAACTCCGGTTTGCAAAAAGAATCAAATCAAACAAAGCAACAAAACTCAAACGGCGAAAGAAACATACTTCATTTACTAATCTGGACTAAATTCAAATTTTACAGTTGCAAAATCTTGTTTAAGTTGGTTAAACAGAAAGAGGGCTTTGAGACGAAACTCTGGGCGCTTGAATCGCCTGATTCCGATAAACGAGTGAAAAGTTGAACTAAAACGAAAATCATATCAGAAAACACGATCGTAAATAATCGCGGAAAATCCGAGAAAAAGAAAAACTGACGAATAGGCTAACGAACGAACGTTCGCTGTGTGCGGCTAAACGGTGAAAACTGTTCGTTAAAACGAACGAACGAGCGGGCGTTCGCTAAATAAATAAACTGTCGGAAAAACCGATCTACCGAAAATAAACCGAAGAAAATAAAAAAAACTGGGGTTATCCGTAGAAAACCGACTGGTCAACGGTGAGATCCGGTGCGGCGGCGGCTCCGGCGACGGTGGCGCGGCGGTGGGCTGGGGCGGCGGTGGCGGCTAGGGCTGACGGGCTACGGGGCGGCTGGGCGAGATGCGAGGTGCGGGGCGGCGGCTTATAAAGGGCCGGCCCGAGGTCTCCTGGCTGGGTACGGCCCGAAGTCGGTTTCTTTTTTTAAAATAATTCCGACGTGCAGAAAAAGAAAAAAAATACTAAACGGACTCCAAAAATCCTGAAATAAATTTTCCCGGACCTCTAAAAATAGACCGGACAAGGTGAACATTTATTTGGGCCTAAAATGCAATTTTGAAAAACGCACATTTTTCCTAATTCAAATAAAATAGCGATAAAACTCCAAATAAAAATCTTATTTGATTTTAATATTAAATCTTCGATATTTCTTTATTTTGAGGAAGTCATTTTATCCTCTCTCTTTTATTTTTATAAAATAAATATTCGAATAGAAAATACTTAAAATCAAACGATCCTCTTTTCAAAATTCGAGAAAACTCGAATATGAAAATAATGAAATCCCCAACTCTCTCCGTGGGTCCTTGAGTTGCGTAGAATTTCTCGAATCAACCAAAATGCAATAAAATATTATATGCAATGATGATCTAATGTATAACATTCCAAATTGAAAATTTGGGATGTTACAAACCTACCCCCTTAAGATGAATCTCACCCTCGAGATTCGGGTTGGCTAGAAAATATGTGAGAGTGATCCTTTCGTAGGTCTTCCTCTCGTTCCCTGGTGGCTTCATCTTTAGTATGGTGACTCCACTGAACTTTGCAGAACTTGATTACTTTGTTGCGTGTGACACGGCTGGCAAAATCAAGAATCTTAACTGGCTTCTCCTCATAGGTCAAATCGTTATCTAACTGTATCGCTTCCAGCGGTACTGTATCTCTCAGAGGACTATCAGCCATCTCTGCGTGACACTTCTTCAACTGAGAAACGTGGAACACATCGTGAACTCTGGGCAATCCTTTGGGTAATTCCAACTTGTAAGCAATGTCTCCCATACGTTCCAAAACTTTGTATGGTCCCACAAAACGTGGCGCTAACTTTCCCTTAACTCCAAAGCGCTTCACTCCTCGAAGTGGGGATACACGAAGATACACTATGTCTCCGACTTCATAAACTGTCTCCTTGCGTTTTGAATCCGCATAACTCTTCTGCCTGGATTGGGCTACCTTGAGTCTATCACGAATCAGCTTAACCTTCTCTTTAGACTCTTTAATCAAATCTGGTCCAAATAACTGTCGGTCTCCAACTTCGTCCCACAACAACAGTGTTCTGCACCTTCTTCCGTACAATGCTTCGAAAGAGGCCATCTTCAAACTAGCTTGATAACTGTTGTTATAAGAGAACTCCGCATATGGCAAATTATCGTCCCAACTAGATCCATAATCTAGTGCACAAGCTCTCAACATGTCCTCCAGAATCTGATTGACTCTCTCAGTCTATCCATCTATCTGCGGGTGAAAAGTTGTACTGAACTCTAGCCTGGTTCCCAAAGTTTCATGCAATTGATTCCAAAACTTTGAGGTAAACTGGGTTCCTCTATCTGATACAATGGTCCTCGGAACTCCATGCAGACATATGATCCTGGTCATGTATATCTTTTCCAACTTAGCACTGGTGTAAGTGGTCTTCACTGGGATGAAATGAGCTACTTTCGTCAAACGATCGACTACAACCCATATCGAGTCATAGCCTAAACGAGTCCCGGGTAATCCCGTAATAAAGTCCATGCCTAGCTTATCTCACTTCCATTCGGGTATCGGCAATGGTTGTAGCAATCCTGCTGGCTTCTGATACTCTGCCTTCACTCTCTGACATACATCACAAACTGCTACATACTCTGCAAAATCCTTCTTCATTCCGGTCCACCAGAAACTATCCTTTAAATCTAGACACATCTTGGTATTTCTTGGGTGAATCGAATATGGTGAATCATGGGCCTCTTGCAGAATCAACTTCCTGATCTCCTGATCATTTGGCACATATACGCGGTCCTCAAACCATAAGGTATCGTGCTCATCCTCATGAAATCCTTTAGCTCTTCCTTTGCTCATTCTTTCCTTTATCTCGGCAATCTCCTTGTCCGTCTTCCGAGCTTCTCTGATCTTATCCATCAAAGTAGACTGAATCTCCAAAGCTGCTACATAACCTCTCGAAACTATCTTCAAACATAGCTCGCGACGGTCTTCTGCCAACTCCTTGGATAATTCTCCGGTCATGAGTGTGTTGACATGAATTTTTCGGCTAAACGCATCGGCTACTACGTTAGCCTTTCTAGGATGATAATGCAATATCATATCATAATCCTTAATGAGTTCCAACCATCTCCTCTGCCTGAGATTCAACTCCTTCTGCGTGAAGATATACTTCAAACTCTCGTGATCCGTGGATACCTCACAATGGTTTCCTATGAGAAAATGTCTCCAAGTCTTCAACGCATGTACTACGGCTGCTAACTCCAAATCATGCATAGCATAATTTAACTCATGGGGTTTAAGCTGTCGTGAGGCATATGAAACAACTCTTCCCTCTTGCATAAGTACGGCTCCAAGTCCTCGACGAGAAGCATTGCAATACACTTCATAATCCTTGCGTTGATCTGGCAGAATCAATACTAGCGATGTAACCAATCGTCTCTTCAACTCCTGAAAACTGGCCTCACATTCCTTAGTCCATTTGAACTTAGTGTCCTTTTTAACAACTCCGTCATAGGCTTTGCAATCTTTGAGAAATTCTTAATGAATCTCTGGTGGTATCCTGCGAGTCCAAGAAAACTCCGGATTTCTCCAACTGACGTGGGTGACTCCCAATTTGTCACAGTGACAACCTTGGTGGGGTCTACTGCTATTCCTTCTCCGGATATAACATGTCTAAGAAATCCAACTTCCTTCAACCAAAACTCACACTTGCTGAACTTGGCGTATAACTGATGTTCTCTGAGCTTCCCAAGTACCAAACACAAATGCTCTTTATGTTCTTCTTCATTCTTTGAGTAGACCAGAATGTCATCAATGAACACCACGACGAACTTATCCAAAAACTCCATAAACACTTTGTTCATCATGTTCATAAAATAGGCAGGTGCGTTAGTCAGGCCAAATGACATAACGGTATACTCATATAGCCCATACCTCGTGGTAAAAGCTGTCTTAGGTATATCCTGCTCTCGAATCTTCAACTGGTGGTACCCTGATTGCACATCGATCTTGGAAAACACCTTAGCTCCTTGCAGCTGGTCAAACAAATCATTGATCATCGGCAGTGGGTGCTTGTTCTTGATCGTCACCTCATTCAATCCTCGATAATCAACAACCATCCTCAACGATCCATCCTTCTTTTCCACTAGAAGTACTGGGGATCCCCAAGGTGACGAACTTGGGCGGAGATAACCTTTATCCAGTAACTCCTTAATCTGATTCTTAATTTCCTCCAAATCCTTTGTGGGCATTCTGTACGGTCTCTTAGATATGGGCCCTTTGCCTGGCAAAAGCTCAATAAAAAATTCAATGTCTCTATCTGGTGGCATGCCTGGCAACTCTTTTGGAAATACATCTGGAAAATCCTTCACCACTGGTACTTCCTCCTGTACAACTCCTGATAAGAAATTTACTTGAGTCCTATTCGGCACATGCCGGGATACATACTTGATCCTTCTTCCTTCTGGGGTGGTGAGCAAAATTGACTTACTGACGCAGTCAATGTTCCCTCCATACTTCGATAACCAATCCATGCCTAATATCACATCCAATCCTTGTGATTCCAATACTGTTAGGTCTGAGGGGAACAGGTAGTTACCAATCCTTAATGCTAACCGATCACACCATAGGCTAGCCATATACTCTGCTCCTGGCGAGGTTACTAACATGGGTGACCTAAGGGCTTGGGTTGGCAGTTTAAACTTATCCACAAATCCCCTTGATATGTATGAATGCGATGCACCAGTATCAAAAAGTACGACTGCAGTAAATGAATTAACTAAAAACTTACCTATTACTGCATCTGGCTGGGCTTCAACCTCCTCCACGTTAACGTGGTTCACTTGTCCCCTGGTGAAAGGGTTGGGCTTCTTCCCAGAGCTTCCATTGCCGTTTCCATTCTTAGCTTTAGGACATTCATTGGCGTAATGTCTGGTCTTCTAACACTTGTAGCAAGTAACGTGGCTGAAATCTTTCTTGGCGGGTGTTGCCGGGTTGGAACGGTTCTATCCGCTACTTCCTCCATTACCATTCCCATTCTTGGGGCCACTATAATTGTGTGAACTTCCTCCATTATGAGTGTGGCCTCCATGGTTATGAACAAGTCCTCCCGAGTTCGGGGTGAAATGGGGTCTCTGCTGAGCTCCAGAATTATACTTCCCTTGTCCATACTTCCGCTTGCGGTTGTCAATCTGTTCCTGCTTCCCTTCAAGCACGAGAGCTCTATCCACCAACTCCTGGTAGTTACTGAAATTTGCCACCATCAACTGCATGCTCAGCTCATCATTCAGTCCTTCCAAAAACTTCTCCTTCTTAGCTGCATCTGTAGCGACGTCATCAGGGGCATAACATGCTAGCTTACTAAAGTCATCCACATACTCGCCAACTGTGCGTCCTCCTTGGCGTAAGTTGTGAAACTCACGCTTCTTCATGGCCATAGCTCCTGCGGATACACGGGCAGTGCGAAAAGCCTGCTGGAACTGGTCCCATGTAACAGTGGCTATAGGATAGGTGACAGTGTAATTCTCACACCATGAGGCTGCTGGTCCATCCAATTGGTGCGCGGCAAAACACACTTTCTCAACATCCATGCATCCTGCAGTGGTTAACTCCCTTCCAATCCCGCGGAGCCAATCATCTGCTACTATCGGCTTGGTGCTACTAGAGAACATCGGCGGCTGCAACCTCAGAAAACAGGCTAAGTTGTCAATTGGGGGTGGTATGGTGATGGGTTGCTGTTGTTGTTTTTGTTGCCTTGGTTCTGAACTAACAACTGCATCAGGGTATTCTGCTGCTGGATCAACTGAGTGAGCTCCGGCGGATAAGTAAATCTGGGGTCACGTCTCGGAGGCATCTGTTGGGTTTAGAAAAGATGAGAAAACAGAGTAGAATGAGGTCTAGGGGGAAAACACTACCCATATGCACATGACACAAACACAATCATATCACTCAATCAAATCAAACAAGGGCATACAATCGGTCTAGAACTATCATTACAAAAGTGCTTGGACTATACTATATACATGGTGGAATACTACTACTAATATGGTGGTCTACTAGAAATATTGATCGGTCGAAGACTCCATGATATCTGCTCCAGCTTCATCAACATAGTCATCATCACTATCATCAGGGTCCGAGTCAGTGTCGTCGATGATGATGTAGTCTTCGGAACGAATCTCCTTGGGTTCATCGTCTTCTCCTCCCAGCGCGGGGTCTCCCATGAAAACTCCTAGCTTCTTTGTCTGGTCGTCATTTATCTCCACTAGTATCGTCATTTCCTCCTCGTATCCATCACGTGTAGATTTGAGTTCTTCCTCCAGTTCCGTGATCCTGGTCATTGCCTTCTTCAGATCTATCATGCCTGCGCACATCTGATTCTCCTGACGGTGAATATGCTGGTTTAACTCCTGGATAAAAGCTGCAATGGATCTATCCTTCCTGGTACTGATCATCTCCTATTGCTCATCTCGGCGCCCACAAATCTGGTTTATAGTATCCTTAAGCTCCTTATGGTAAACTTCTCCAATGCGTCCCATGGTAATGTGGGCTGCCATACTCTTTCCTAGACTCCAGGTTGGTGCATCAAAGGAAAACTCTATGGGCTTAGTGACTAGCGTGAATGTCCTTCCTGTAACTTGAACTTGAATCATCCAGCGCTCCTCTTCTGGTAAAGTGGCGTTGTAAGTCCCGGTGAAGCTTGGCATTCCAATGTTCAGGTACCTAGTAACTTCCTTCAAGTGGCGTCCAAAATGGGTGTCTTCATCCGGTTGCGTGAACTTAATCCTTGCATCCGACATCCTAAAGAGTAGAAAGAGGAGAGGAGTCAGAAATGAGAAGAGAGTAGTGATCTAGGGCTTTAGCTTAGTGGTCGTGTCCTACAGTCAGCGTGTGCTCTGATACCATCTTGTAGCGACCAGACCTCAACCAGTATGATCTCTGTGCATAAGTGTCATCCCTGGATCGGTAATGCTGACACGCACATTACTTGAAGGATTTATAATAGAGTAGCAATCACACACTTATTACAATGAATGTCTCAAAAGAGAACTTATTACAATAAATATGACTTAAGGCCATCTAACACGATAACAACGGAAGGCTTGGAAGATAAAGTGAGTCCATTAACTCCAATGGCATCACTGAGTGAAAGACCACGACCTAAGGCTCCTTACTCGTTGTTTGAAAAGTCTGCAACATGATACGTTGCAGCCCGAAAACGGGTCAGCACATGGAATATGCTGGCAATGTAACACAAGAGAGTAATTGAACAGAACAATGCTATCACTATATGCATATATGGCTGGTGGAGGCTGTATGGTTAATATGTTTTGCGAAAAGCCAATTTTCCCTACTACAAAGGAATATATTTTATTTAACTACAAAGTTGTTGAAAACATTGAGAAGGTAAACCCCCTCTCAATCCCAATTAGAAGTAATCATTAACAACCCAATCAAATTTTATAATTAAGAGTGATGAGATCCACATGATAATCCAAGAACCAGATACTCAAGATGTCCATAACCGGGACTCGGCTAACCATGATTAGTTTGTACACTCTGCAGAGGTTTGTGCACTTTTCCCCACAAGACTCGATCTCCTCTGTTGGATTTCTCACACTACATGGTGTTTGAGAAACGGATGACCGAGACACAGTCTTTCAGAAGCGTTAGCACCTTACGATGGGTAGACAGTACCACCTACATCCCCTACATCTGCTAGTCTACCACTGTAAGAGTTCACACGACTTAATCAACTATGCCAGAGCCCATAATGGCTTGTGGCTGCACATGGAAGTTTCTAGCATGAAAAATCTCATGATCCCTTTGAGCCTGGGTGGCAATCCATAGGAGAATCACACGGTACCCCGGGATTTCCAAAAATACAGGCAATCACTGGAATTCCCCAGGTGCCTTAGTTCACCCAGATGTGTATTAAAGTTTCCACCTTAAGTTAACCCTTAATTAACAATACTCACAACCGTCATGAATACACTCAATCCCAATCCACGTCTACGAGCATAGCATAGCAGTATAAGCAATGTAGAAGTAACTCCCAAAGGTTTGATAATAAAACAGGTGATAGGTTCTACCTCATTATCTACTTCCCAATACCAACATGTTATCGATCCTACTCATGCAATGTTTGAGGGTTGAAACTAATGCACAAAAACTGGGTAATGAAAAGCATGATCAAAGTGTTACTTGCCTTGCTGATGATCCGCGAAACCTAGAGACTCGTAGTAGCACGCTTCCCACTCCGGGTACTCTATCACAAACTAACAAGCATACACTGAGCAATAAAGCAAGGGCATGGGTAAACTCAAATAATATATCTAACCAGAAAGTTCAACTTAAGAACTCCAGTTTGCAAAAAGATTCAAATCAAGCGAAGCAACAAAACTCAAATGGCGAAAGAAACAGGCTTCATTAACTAATTTGGACTAAAGTCAAATTTTAAAGTAGCAAAATCTTGTTTAAGTTGGTTAAATAGAAATAGGGCTTCGAGACGAAACTCTAGGCGCTTGAATCGCCTGATTCCGATAAACGAGCGAAAAGTTAAACAAAAACGAAAATTGGATCAGAAATCGCGATCGTAAATAATCGCGGAAAATCTGAGAAAAAGAAAAATTGACGAACAGGCTAACGAACAAACGTTCGCTGTCTGTGGCTAAACGGGGAAAACCATTCGTTAAAACGAATGAATGTGCGGGCGTTCGCTAAATAAATAAACCGTCGAAAAATCCGATCTATCGAAAATAAACCGAAGAAAATAAAAAAAACTGGGGTTACCCGTAGACAACCGACCGGTCAACGGCGAGATCCGATGCTGCGGTGGGCGGTGGCGGCGGCTAGGGTTGACGGGGTGCGGGGCGGCTGGGCGGGCTATGGGGTGCGGCGCAACGACTTATAAAGGGCCGGCCCGAGGTCTCCTAGCCGGGTACGGCCCGAAGTTGGTTTGTTTTTTTTAAATAATTCCGACATGCAGAAAAAGAAAAATAATACTAAACGGACTCCAAAAATCCCGAATTAAAATTTCCCCGTCCTCTAAAAATAGGCCGGACAAGGTGAACATTTATTTGGGCCTAAAATGCAATTAGGAAAAAGCACGTTTTTCCTAATTCAAATAAAATAGCGATAAAACTCTAAATAAAAATCTTATTTGATTTTAATATTGAATCTCCGATATTTCTTTATTTTGAGGAAGTCATTTTATCCTCTCTCTTTTATTTTTATAAAAGAAATATTCGAAGAGAAAATACTTAAAATCAAACAATCCTCTTTTCAAAATTCGAGAAAACCCGAATATGAAAATAATGAAATCCCCAGCTCTCTCCGTGGGTCCTTGAGTTGTGTAGAATTTCTCGGATCAACCAAAATGCAATAAAATATGATATGCAATGATGATCTAATGTATAACATTCCAAATTGAAAATTTGGGATGTTACAGTTGTGCTGCATCATCCCTTCCTCTTTGGGGAAATACCGACGTAGTTCAAGCTGCATCGAAAGGAATTTCTGGCGCCATTGCCAGGGATACATCAGCAACATCTACCAGGTTCCTAATCACAAATCGCATCTCCCTGCAATTTACAATATTTTCCATTTTCCTCTCGTTTTCCTCTCCCCCACTTCACAAAAATTTTGCCCTTTTATTCGCCCTCTTTTTTCTTCGCCGTTTTCTCGTTAGATCTGTTTTTGTGTGCACCCTTGTTTGCATAGTCATGATGCCTCAAAGAAAATATTATGAGTACCCTTATCCCAATATTTTGCTTGAAATTGAGAAAAGTACTAAGGAATATATGACTACACAATTTGAGGACAATAAATATTTTACCGAAGAACTTAAGGAACACTCTGTTGTGCTGGAAGCTATAACTAAGCAACTTGATGATATTAGTAGAGAAGTTCGCAATCTCCAATCTAAGTATGCTTTTGCTGAAAGTTTGCTAGGTAAAATATCCGATGCACAAGCTACCCTAGTAAATCAAATGGCCGCTAAACCAATCTCGTTAGAAGATAAAAGTGATGAAGATCTTAAAATGATTGGTGTTTCCTCTATTGATTCATTGTTTAGTAAAATTAAGATCGATAATAAAGGGACTAAACAAGAGTCAACTTTAGCTAGAAGGCGTCCCGATGATTCGGAGGGTGAAAATCTTGTTGAGAAAATTGATAAAGTGGGTTTGAAGAGGGCACAAATTTAACTATTGATGTGCCCACTTTTTTTTATACGAAGACTTTAATTATGATAGTTGCTCTTTGATTGATTGTATTTCTTTGTTGCAATCCATGATAAATTCACTCCATGCTTATGAACAAAATAAAGCTTTTACTAAACATATTGTTGATGCTATGATGAAAGCTTTGGAAAAAAGTTGGAATTAGAGATTTCAATTCCTAGAAAATTGCATGATGAATGGGAACCTACTATCAAAGTCAAGATTAAAAATTATGATGTTTTGCTTTATGTGACTTGGGTGCTAGTGTTTCTATAATTCTGAAATCTTTATGTGATGTGCTTGGTCTTACCGATATTGAAGAGTGTTCTCTAAATTTGCACTCGGCGGATTCTACTATTAAAAAACCCATGCGAAGAATTAATGATGTTCTTATTCTGGCTAATAGGAATTATGTGCCCATAGATTTTATTGTTCTTGATATTGATTGCAATCCGTCTTGTCCAATTATTCTTGGTAGACTGTTTTTACGTACTATTGGTGCCGTGATTGATATGAAAGAAGGCAACATTAAATTTCAATTTCGACTAAGAAAGGGTATGGAACACTTCCCTAGAACTAGAATTAAGCCACCTTATGAATCAATCATGAGGCCATCATATGGATCTAGAAACAAAGATGACAATACTTAGATCATTTGCATTATACCTAGCTACGGGCATAAAACGTTACACTTGTTGGGAGGCAACCCAATGAATAAAATTTATTTTTGTCTTTTTCTTTCTGTTCTTGAGTGTTTGCACAATTATGCTACTGTTATGATTGTGTTTTTTGTGTTTTAATTAGTGTTTGTTCCAAGTAAAGCCTTTGGGATCATGTTGGGTGATAGTTGATTTGATCTTGCTGAAAAACAGAAACTTTTGCGCCCAGAAAAATAATTTTCATTTTTAACAGACGAGCGATAAAATACTGATTTTTTTTGCTGAAGATTTATATGCAAATTGTTCACATTATGCTGATTTTTCAGAAGTTTTGGAGGTACATAAGTATTGGAAATCTCCATATTTCTACAGACTGTTCTGTGTTTGACAGATTCTGTTTTCTTTGCGGTGTGTGCTTGTTTTGATGATTTTATGATTTTCTTTGGAGAGTTTTTGCCATATAAAAGTTGGAAAACAGTAGATATAATACAAAAATAAAATATGAATGGGTTTGCAACAATACTTATAGTAGTGATTTGCTTTCTTATACTAATGGATCTCACGAAGGTTTTGTTGAGTTTTGTGTGATTGAAGTTTTCAAGTTTTGGGTGACTTTATGATGGATGAAGGAATAAGGATTAGCAAAAGTCTAAGTTTGGGGTGCCCGAGGCACCCTAAGATAATATTCAGGAAGTATCAAGCAACTAAGCATGGGGATGCCCCCGAGTGGCATCCCCTTTTTCTTCTAACGACCATCGGTATTTTACTTGAAACTATATTTTTATTCATCACATATTATGAGTTTTCTTGGAGCATCTTGTATGATATGAGTCTTTGCTTGTTTTTCTTTGTGTTTTTAATCATGAATCCTTGCTGGACACACCTATTTGAGAGAGCCAAAATTATGCCACGACTTGTTAGAATTGCTCTCTATGCTTCACTTAAATCTTTATGAGCTATGGAATTGCTCTAGTGCTTCACTTATATCTTTTTTAGCACGGTGTGCGTTAGTATTTTTGAAGAAATTCTCTCATGCTTCACTTATACTTATTTGATAGTCAGTAAAAAAATTAAGAAATTCTCTCATGCTTCACTTAAATTATTTTGACAGAAGAAATGTTTTTTTGCTCATGTTCTTCACTTATATTTGTTTGAGCTATCAAAAGCAACATATGAAACTCGTCCCAAAGTGATAGATATCCAAGGAGGATATAATAAAAACTTTCATGAAGATCATTGGACAAAATAAACTTGATTCCTTGTAATAGTTTTGAGATATGTTGATATAATATGTTAGTCATGTTGATGAGTAATTATGCTTTAGTAAGAATATTGGTGTTAAGGTTTGTGATTCCCTATGCAAGAATGAAAGTCAATAATTATGCAATGAAATTACACCCTACTTGTCTTACATTATCCAGTGTTAGTTATGCTTAATTCTCGCTTATGAGATTTTTTGTTTCTTGGTAGGTTGCTTCTCAATCTTTTGCTAGCCTTCATTTTGCACTAAGTATGATCACTACGTGTGCATCCAAAATCCTTTAAACCAGTTTTGCCACATGAGTCCACTATACCTACCTATATGCAGTATTCTTTTGCCGTTCTAAGCAAATTTGTATGTGCCATCTCTAATTTTCAAAATAAACTTCTCTTTTGTGTGCTCGTACCGCTCATGAAATGGTAGGGGGTGGGTGATATATTTCCATGCTAGATGTGTTATTCTCAAGATGAGTTTTATTCACTTGTCATTGCACGAGAGTACGGCAAATGTATTAGGGATGCCCAGTCCCGAAATGAAAAATGAATTTACTTTATGTTGTCAAATAATGAATTCCTTGGAAAGTGTTGGTATGGAAGGCACCCGTGGATACGGTTAGCCATGGAAAGTGAAAGTATGGTGGAAAAGGAATAAACTTTATTTTTTGTTTGGAAACCGCCTATGATATATCTAGCATGGAAAGTATTGGGAACTACTCGATCGTTTTCGGAAAAGCATGCCACCCAATATGTTTTATCTTTATCTTTTTTGCTTTGAGCTCTGGCACCTCTACAAATCCCTACTTCCCTCCGTGAAGGGCTTTTCTATTTACTCTATGCAATTTTTATTTTTACTTGAGTCTCCATCTTCTCTTATAAAGCACCAACTAAGGGGCACTATGATCATACTTGAGCATTGGGTGTAGCTAATATGCGAGTGTGTTTCATGAATGGATAAATGGTTGAGCATAATGGGCTTGGGATAACTTGCTTTAGCGTTGATATTTTGAAAGACATGGTTGATTGTTGATATGCTTGAGTATTAAAGTCCTCATGTCAAAACTAGACTATTGGTTTGAACCATATAAAAGTCCAATTGTCCATGCTATAAAAGAAAGAATAAGTGATGAATATGTTAGGCAGCATTCCACATGAAAAATTCTGTTTTTATCATTTACCTACTTGAGGATGAGCAGGAATTAAGCTTGGGGATGCTGATACGTCTCCAACGTATCTATAATATTTGATTGTTCCATGATGTTATATTATCATTCTTGGATGTTTTACAATCATTTATATCATTTTTTGGGACTAACCTATTAACATAGTGCCCAGTGCCAGTTGCTATTTTGCTTGTTTTTTACATCGCAGAAAATCAATATCAAACGGAGTCCAAATGCAACAAAACTTTTTGTGGAATTTTTATGCAAGATACGTCCATTTTGCATCATGCTTTTATATTGATATTTATTGCATTATGGGCTGTTATTACACATTATATCACAATACTTATGCCTATTCTCTCTTATTTTATAAGGTTTAAATGAAGAGGGAGAATGCCGGCAGCTGGAATTCTGGACTAGAAAAGGAGCAAATGTTGGAGACCTATTCTGCACAACTCCAAAAGTCCTGAAACTTCAAGAGCATGTTTTTGGAATATATATAAAATATTGGGCGAAGAAAGAACCAGAGGGGGCCACCAACCAGCCACAAGGGTGGAGGGCGCGCCCTACCCCCCTTGGCGTGCCCCCCGACCTTGTGGGCCCCCTGGCAGGCCTTTGATGCTCATCTTTGGCTATATGGTGTGTTTTGACCTAGAAAAAAAATCAGAAGGAAGCTTTCAGGACAAAGCACCGCCGTCTCGAGGCGGAACCTGGGCAGAACCATCTAGGGCTCCGGTGGAGCTGTTCTGCCGGGGAAACATTCCTCCGGGAGGGGGAAACTGAAGCTATATATCGTCATCACCAACGATCCTCTCATCGAGAGGGGGTCAATGTCCATCAACATCTTCACCAGCACCATCTCTTGTCAAACCCTAGGTCATCTCTTGTATTCGATCTTGGACCCAAAACCTCATATTGGTACCTGTGGGTTGCTAGTAGTGTTGATTACTCCTTGTAGTTGATGCCAGTTGGTTTATTCGATGGAAGATTATATTTTCAGATCCTTAATGATAATTAATACTCCTCTGATCTTGATCATAAATATGCTTTGTGAGTAGTTACGTTTGTTCCCGAGGACATGGGAGAAGTCTTTTATACGTAATCATGTGAATTTAGTATTCGTTCGATATTTTGATGAGATGTATGTTATCTCTCCTCTATTGGTGTTATGTGAACGTCGACTACATGACACTTCACCATTATTTGGGCCTAGAGGAAGGCACTGGGAAGTTATAAGTAGATGATGGGTTGCTAGAGTGACAGAAGCTTAAACCCTAGTTTATGTGTTGCTTCGTAAGGGGCTGATTTGGATCCATATGTTTCATGCTATGGTTAGGTTTACCTTAATACTTCTTTCGTAGTTCCAGATGTTGGGGAACGTAGTAATTTCAAAAAAATTCCCTACGCACACACAGGATCCTAGTGATGCATAGCAACGAGAGGGGAGAGTGTGTCCACGTACTCTCGTTGACCGAATGCGGAAGCGTTAGCACAATGCGGTTGATGTAGTCGTACGTCTTCACGATCCGACCGATCCAAGTACTGAACGCACGACACCTCCGAGTTCTGCACACGTTAAACTCGATGACGTCCCGCGAGCTCCGATCCAGCAAAGCTTCACAGGAGAGTTTCATCAGCACGACGGCGTGGTGACGGTGATGATGATGCTACCGACGCAGGGCTTCGCTTAAGCACCGCTACGATATGATCGAGGTGGATTATGGTGGAGGGGTGCACCGCACACGGCTAAGAGATCAACGATCAATTGTTGTGTCTCCAAGGGGTGCCCCCCTCCCCGTATATAAAGGAGTGGAGGAGGGGGAGGGCCGGCCCTCTCTATGGCGCGCCCTATGGGAGTCCTACTCCCACCGGGAGTAGGATTCCCCCTTTCCTAGTAGAACTAGGAGCCCTTCCAAGTAGTAGGAGTAGGAGAGAAGGAAAGGGAAAGAGAAGAGAAGGAAGGAGGGGGCGCCGCCCCTCCCCCTAGTCCAATTCGGACTAAGCATTGGGGGGGGGGGCAGCCTCTCCTCTCTCTTTTCCCTAAAGCCCAATAAGGCCCATACACTCCCCGGCGAATTCCCGTAACTCTCCGGTACTTCGAAAAATACCAGAATCACTCGGAACCTTTCCGATGTCCGAATATAGTCGTTCAATATATCGATCTTTATGTCTCGACCATTTTGAGACTCCTTGTCATGTCCCCGATCTCATCCGGGACTCCAAACTACCTTAGGTACATCAAAGCACATAAACTCATAATACAAATCGTCATCGAACATTAAGCGTGCGGACCCTACGGGTTCGAGAACTATGTAGACATGACCGAGACACGTCTCCGGTCAATAACCAATAGCGGAACCTGGATGCTCATATTGGCTCCTACATATTCTACGAAGATCTTTTATCGGTCAAACCGCATAACAACATACATTGTTCCCTTTTGTCATCGGTATGTTACTTGCCCAAGTGTCGGTGTACTAGAGTAGGGGTACCCTAGTATCCCGAACTTGTGCACGGGCAGTCGCAGCATCCCGCGGCAAGGCTTTCCGGGTGACCGCCAAGATCTTCCGTGGTTCCTTTGGAGCCGTTCAAGAACAAAGTATCCAAGTCAAGACCCCGACAAGAGGAGCTTGCTGGGAAGGCCAACCAAGGCACTTCAAGACCCCGGCAAGAGGAGCTTTCCGGGAAGGCAACCCAAGGCATCTCAAGGAACTTGCCGCGGCGCGCCACGCATCCCGGCAAGGCCCGGTGAGCGACAAGCTCCCGGACGCGACAAGACAACGACCGCGGCAAGGCGCTTGCCGCGGCAAGCCACCACTCCGTGCCCGCGCTCCAGCACATCCACCAACGTGTCGCTCTGGGACCCTTCCCAGCGTATGTGGCAGGAGGCTGTGCAGCCAGCGGTGAGCAGTGGCAAGCGGCGCTGACAAGATTGCCGTCGTGGCAAGCGGTGGCGTCCCTGACGGTCCCTTTTACACTGTTTAGGCGATGCAGACGGGCATTTAAGGCCCTTGTCCCCTGCCGTCAGGGTTAGGTATGATACACTGAAGCAGGTAGCTGTACCAACCGCAGCACCTTTCCCTTTTTGCCCTTGTCTACGTTGCCACCTGTCGGTGACCCCTTGAGCACATAAAAGGAGGCCCATGCGCAACATAGAGGGGGGTTGGCTGGTTCAAAAACACTCACGCTTGGTCTCGTTAGCTGCTGGTGTGTACTGTAGCACTCCGCGCTCCCGAGCAAGAACTCAATACAAACCACAAAGCAGGAGTAGGGTTTTACGCATCCGTGCGGCCCGAACCTGGGTAACTGCTCGTGTGTTTCGCCTCGATCCGCTCTTTGCACGACCTCCGCCCCCGCCGAACCGAAAGGGACTCGGCCCGCCGGTCCCATAGGTGTCCGTGGATCAGTACCCCGGCACCAAGATTCGATCATCGGTATCTCAATACCTAGTTCAATCTCGTTACTGGCAAGTCTCTTTACTCGTTCCGTAATACATCATCCCGCAACTAACTCATTAGTTACAATGCTTGCAAGGCTTATAATGATGTGTATTACCGAGTGGGCCCAGAGATACCTCTCGGACTATCGGAGTGACAGATCCTAATCTCGAAATACGCCAACTCAACAAGTACCTTTGGAGACACCTGTAGAGCACCTTTATAATCACCCAGTTACGTTGTGACATTTGGTAGCACACAAAGTGTTCCTCCGATAAACGGGAGTTGCATAATCTCATAGTCATAGGAACGTGGATAAGTCATGAAGAAAGCAATAGCAACATACTAAATGATCAAGTGCTAAGCTAACAGAATGGGTCAAGTCAATCACATCATTCTCCTAATGATGTGATCCCGTTAATCAAATGACAACTCATGTCTATGGTTAGGAAACTTAACCATCTTTGATTAACGATCTAGTCAAGTAGAGGCATACTAGTGACACTATGTTTGTCTATGTATTCACACATGTATTATGCTTCCGATTAATACAATTCTAGCATGAATAATAAACATTTATCATGAAATAAGGAAATAAATAATAACTTTATTATTGCCTCTAGGGCATATTTAGTTCAGTCTCCCACTTGCACTAGAGTCAATAATCTAGTTCACATCGCCATGTGATTTAACACCAATAGTTCACATCACCATGTGAATAACACCCATAGTTCACATCGTCATGTGACCAACACCCAAAGGGTTTACTAGAGTCAATAATATAGTTCACATCGCTATGTGATTAACACCCAAAGAGTTCTAAGGTGTGATCATGTTTTGCTTGTGAGAGAAGTTTAGTCTACGGGTCTGCCACATTCAGATCCGTATGTATTTTGCAAATTTCTATGTCAACAATGCTCTGCATGGAGCTACTCTAGCTAATTTCTCCCACTTTCAAAATGTATCCAGATTGAGACTTAGAGTCATCTGGATCACTGTCAAAATTTGCATCGACGTAACCCTTTACGACGAACCTTTTGTCACCTCCATAATCGAGAAACATATCCTTATTCCACTAAGGATAATTTTGACGCTGTCCAGTGATCTACTCCTAGATCACTATTGTACTCCCTTGCTAAACTCTGTGTAGGGTATACAATAGATCTGGTACACATCATGGCATAGGGAATGACTTTCATTCTCTTTCTATCTTCTGCCGTGGTCGGGCTTTGAGTCTTACTCAATTTCACACCTTGTAACACAGGTAAGAACTCTTTCTTTGACTGTTCCATTTTGAACTACCTCAAAATATTGTCAAGGTATGTACTCATTGAAAAAACTTATCAAGCGTCTTGATCTATCTCTATAGAACTTGATGCTCAATATGTAAGTAGCTTCACCGAGGTCTTTATTTGAAAAACTCCTTTCAAATACTCCTTTATGCTTTGAAGAAAATTCTACATTATTTCCGATCAACAATATGTCATTCACATATATTTATCAGAAATGTTGTAGTGCTCCCACTCACTTTCTTGTAAATACAGGCTTCACCACAAGTCTATATAAAACTATATGCTTTGATCAACTCATCAAAGCGTATATTCCAACTCTGAGATGCTTGCACCAGTCCATAGATGGATCGCTGGAGCTTGCACATTTTGTTAGCACCTTTAGGATCGACAAAACCTTCTGGTTGCATCATATACTCTTCTTTAAGAAATCCATTAAGGAATGTAGTTTTGACATCCATTTGCCAGATTTCATAAAATATGGCAATTTGCTAACATGATTCAGACAGACTTAAGCATCGCTACGAGTGAGAAAATCTCATCGTAGTCAACACCTTGAACTTTGTCAAAACCTTTTTCGACAAGTCTAGCTTTGTAGATAGTAAGACTACTATCAGCGTCCGTCTTCCTCTTGAAGATCCATTTATTTTCTATGGCTTGCCGGTCATCGGGCAAGTCAACCAAAGTCCACACTTTGTTCTCATACATGGATCCCATCTTAGATTTCATGGCCTCAAGCCATTTCACGGAATCTGGGCTCATCATCGCTTCCTCATAGTTCGTAGGTTCGTCATGGTCAATTAACATGACTTCCAGAATAGGATTACCGTACCACTCTGGTGCGGATCTCACTCTGGTTGACCTACGATTTTCGGTAGTAACTTGATCTGAAGTTACATGATCATCATCATTAGCTTCCTCACTAATTGGTTAAGGAGTCACAGAAACAGATTTCTGTGATGAACTACTTTCCAATAAAGGAGCAGGTACAGTTACCTCATCAAGTTCTACTTTCCTCCCACTTACTTCTTTCGAGAGAAACTACTTCTCTAGAAAGGATCCATTCTCAACAACAAACATCTTGCCTTCGAATCTATGATAGAAGGTGTACCCAACAGTTACTTTTGGGTATCCTATGAAGACGCACTTCTCCGACTTGGGTTTGAGCTTATCAAGATGAAACTTTTTCACATAAGCATCGCAACCCCAAACTTTAAGAAACGACAGCTTAGGTTTCTTGCTAAACCACAGTTCATACGGCACTACTAGGAGAAGGGCTATAGATAGGATTGACACTAATGGCGCACTAGGGAAGTAGTGCGCCACTACTATATACTAATGGCGCACCAGTTGGTGATGCGCCATTAGTGTGGAAGACACTAATGGCGCACCAGAAAATAGGTGCGCCACTAGTGATAATTTGTTTTCATTTTTACATACATACTAATGGCGCATCCTACCGAAGTGCGCCATTACGAGTTCTAACTAGTAATGGCGCACCAGACAGGGAGTGCACCAGTACTGAATTTTTTTATTCTTTTTTTTGCAAAACTACTAATGGCGCACCGCGGTGTCGTCTCAACGGATTTAGATGGTGCCCTTTTTAATGTGAATGCAGCTGTCTCTAATGCATAACCCCAAAACGATAGTGGTAAATCGGTAAGAGACATCATAGAATGCACTATATCAAATAAAGTATGGTTATGATGTTCGGACACACCATTACGCTGTGGTGTTCCAGGTGGCATGAGTTTGTGAAACTATTCCACATTGTTTTAATTGAAGGCCAAACTCGTAACTCAAATATTCGCCTCTGCGATCAGATCGTAGAAACTTTATTTTCTTGTTACGATGATTTTCCACTTCACTCTGAAATTCTTTGAACTTTTCAAATGTTTTAGACTTATGTTTCTTCAAGTAGATATACCCATATCTGCTCAAATCATCTGTGAAGGTCAGAAAATAATGATACCCGCTGCAAGCCTCAACACTCATCGGACCTCATACATCAGTATGTATTATATCCAATAAGTCAGTTGCACGCTCCATTGTTCTGGAGAATGGAGTCTTAGTCATCTTTTCCCATTGATACGTCTCGGTCGTATCTACTTTTCCAAACACTTTTGCCCTTGTTTTGGACTCTAACTTGCATGATTTGAATGGACTAACCCGGACTGACGTTGTTTTCAGCAGAATTGCCATGGTTTTATTTATGTGTAGAAACAAAAGTTCTCGGAATGACCTGAAACTCCACGGAGATTATTTTTAGAAATAATAAAAAATACTGGCAAAGAATCAAGGCCAGGGGACCCACACCCTAGCCACGAGGGTGGGGGGTGCGCCTGCCCCCCTTGGCATGCCCCCTGCCTCGTGGGCCCCCTGGAGCTCCACCGACCTCAACTCCAACTCCATATATTCGTGTTCGGGGAGAAACAAATAAAGGGGAAGGATTCATCGCATTTTACGATACGGAGCCACCGCCAAGCCCTAAACTCTCTCGAGAGGGCTGATCTGGTGTCCGTTCGGGGCTCCAGAGAGGGGAACCGTCGCCATTGTCATCATCAACCTTCCTCCATCACCAATTTCATGATGCTCAACACCGTGTGTGAGTAATTCCATCGTAGGCTTGCTGGACGGTGATGGGTTGGATGAGATTTATCATGTAATTGAGTTAGTTTTGTTAGGGTTTGATCCCTAGTATCCACTATGTTCTGATATTGATGTTGCTATGACTTTGCTATGCTTAATGTTTGTCACTAGGGGCCGAGTGCCATGATTTCAGATCTGAACCTATTATGTTTTCATGAATATATGTGAGTTCTTGATCTTATCTTGCAAGTCTATAATCACCTACTATGTGTTATGATCTGGCAACCCCGAAGTGACAATAATCGGGACCACTTCCGGTGATGACCATAGTTTGAGGAGTTCATGTATTCACTTTGTGTTAATGCTTTGGTCCGGTACTCTATTAAAAGGAGGCCTTAATATCCCTTAGTTTCCACTAGGACCCCGCTGCCACGGGAGGGTAGGACAAAAGATGCCATGCAAGTTCTTTTCCACAAGCACGTATGACTATATTCGGAATACATGCCTACATTACATTAATGAATTGGAGCTAGTTCTGTGTCACCCTAGGTTATGACTGTTACATGATGAACCGCATCCGACAAAATTCTCTATCACCGATCCATTGCCTACGAGCTTTCCATATATTGTTCATCGCTTATTTACTTTTCCGTTGCTATTGTAATCATAACTACAAAACACCAAAAATATAACTTTTGCTACCGTTACCTTTTGCTACTGTTACCCCTACTATCATATTACTTTGCTACTAAACACTTTGCTGCAGATACTAAGTTTCCAGGTGTGGTTGAATTGACAACTCAGCTGCTAATACTTGAGAATATTCTTTGGCTCCCCTTGTGTCGAATCAATAAATTTGGGTTGAATACTCTACCCTCGAAAACTATTGCGGTCCCCTATACTTGTGGGTTATCAAGACTATTTTCTGGCGCCGTTGCCGGGGAGGGTAGGACAAAAGATGTTGGATTTACATATTTACAACAACAAGAGCAAACAGAGTTTCTAAAAGTTTTTCTTTATCACTTTTAGTTTGTCAACTGAATTGCTTGAGGACAAGCAAAGGTTTAAGCTTGGGGGAGTTGATACGTCTCCGTCGTATCTACTTTTCCAAACACTTTTGCCCTTGTTTTGGACTCTAACTTGCATGATTTGAATGGAACTAAACCGGACTGACGCTGTTTCAGCAGAATTGCCATGGTGTTATTTATGTGCAGAAACAAAAGTTCTCGGAATGACCTGAAACTCCACGGAGATTATTTTTGGAAATAATAAAAAATACTGGCAAAGAATCAAGGCCAGGGGGCCCACACCCTAGCCTTGTGGGCCCCTGCCTCGCGGGCCCCTTGGAGCTCCACCGACCTCAACTCCAACTCCATATATTCGTGTTCGGGGAGAAAAAAATAAAGGAGAATGATTCATCGCGTTTTATGATACGGAGCCACTGCCAAGCCCTAAACTCTCTCGGGAGGGCTGATCTGGAGTCCGTTCGGGGCTCCGGAGAGGGGAATCTGTCGCCATCGTCATCATCAACCTTCCTCCATCACCAATTTCATGATGCTCACCGCCGTGTGTGAGTAATTCTATCGTAGGCTTGTTGGTCGGTGATGGGTTGGATGAGATTTATCATGTAATCGAGTTAGTTTTGTTAGGGTTTGCTCCCTAGTATCCACTATGTTCTGAGATTGATGTTGCTATGACTTTGCTATGCTTAATGCTTGTCACTAGGGCCCGAGTGCCATGATTTCAGATCTGAACCTATTTTGTTTTCATGAATATATGTGAGTTCTTGATCTTATCTTGCAAGTCTATAGTCACCTACTATGTGTCATGATCCAGCAACCCCGAAGTGACAATAATCGGTACCACTTCCGGTGATGACCATAGTTTGAGGAGTTCATGTATTCACCATGTGTTAATGCTTTGGTCCGGTACTATATTAAAAGGAGGCCTTAATATCCCTTAGTTTCCACTAGGACTGAGGGAGTCCTGGATTAGGGGGTGTCCGGATGGCCGGACTATATCTTCAGCCGGACTCCTGGACTATGAAGATACAAGATTGAAGACTCCGTCCCGTGTCCGGAAGGGACTTTCCTTGGCGTGGAAGGCAAGCTTGGCGATATGGATATGCAGATCTCCTACCATTGTAACCGACTTTGTGTAACCCTAACCCTCTCCGGTGTCTATATAAACCGGAGGGTTTTAGTCCGTAGGACAACATACACAACAACAATCATACCATAGGCTAGCTTCTAGGGTTTAGCCTCTCCGATCTCGTGGTAGATCTACTCTTGTACTACCCATATCATCAATATTAATCAAGCAGGACGTAGGGTTTTACCTCCATCGAGAGGGCCTGAACCTGGGTAAAACTTCGTGTCCCTTGCCTCCTGTTACCATCTGGCCTAGACGCACAGTTCGGGACCCCCTACCCGAGTTCCGTCGGTTTTGACACCGACATTGGTGCTTTCATTGAGAGTTCCTCTGTGTCGCCGCCGTCAGGCTTGATGGCTCCTACGATCATCAATGGCAATGCAGTCCAGGGTGAGACCTTCCTCCCCGGACAGATCTTCGTCTTCGGAGGCTTCGCACTACGGGCCAATTCACTTGGCCATCTGGAGTAGATCGAAAGCTATGCCCCTGGCCATCAGGTCAGATTTGGAAGTTTAAACTACACGGCTGACATCCGCGGGGACTTGATCTTCGACGGATTCGAGCCACTACCGAGCGCGCCGCACTGTCACGACGAGCATGATCTAGCTCTGCCGCGAAACAGTGCCCTGGAGGCCGCACCCGCATCGGCTTCGACCCTTAATTCAGAGCCAATTGCGCCGATCGAGGATAGGTGGCTGGACGCCACCTCGGGGGCTGCGATCCCAACGGCGATCGAGCCAAACACCAGCCCCGCACTCTGCGAGACTCGTGACTCCAAGGAGCCGGACTCCTCTCCGGACTCCGAACCCTCCGTGCCCCTGCCGATCGAATCCGATTGGGCGCCAATTATGGAGTTTACTGTCACGGGCATCTTTCAGCACTCGCCTTTCGGCGATATTCTGAAGACACTGAAGTTTCTCTCTTTATCAGGAGAGCCCTGGCCGGACTACGGTCAGCAAGGTTGGGACTCGGACGATGAAGAAATTCAAAGCCCACCCACCACCCACTTTGTAGCCATTGTCGACGACTTAACTGACATGCTCGACTTCGACTCCGAAGACATCGACGGTATGGACGCCGATGAAGGAGACGATGAAGAACCAGCGCCTATCAGGCCCTGGAAAGCCACCTCGTCATATGACATATACATGGTGGACACCCCAAAAGAAGGAGATGGCAATGGAACAGTGGAGGATGACCCCTCCAAGAAACAGCCTAAGCGCCGACGTCAGCGGCGCTGCTCAAAATCCCGCCAAAACAAATACGATGATTCCAGCACGGGAGATAATAATACTCCGGAAAGTGCTGAAGAAAACCCCCTCCAGTAAGATTTAGCACAGGAGGATGGAGAAACCAGCCCTCATGAGAGAGCGACAGACAGAGAGGTCGAGGACGATAATTATATGCCTCCCTCTGAAGACGAGGCAAGCCTCGACGACGACGAATTCGTCGTGCTAGAGGATCCCGTTGAGCAAGAGCGTTTTCAACGCAGGCTTATGGCCACGGCAAGAAGCCTCAAGAAAAAACAGCAACAACTTAGAGCTGATCAAGATTCGCTAGTCGACAGATGGACTGAAGTCCTTGCGGCCGAAGAGCATAAACTCGAACGCCCCTCCAAGAGCTACCCAAAGCGCAGGTTGCTACCCCGATTAGAGGAGGAAGCACTTGATACGGCCGACCGGCCACCTCGTGGACGCGACAGAGAGGCCTCTCGGCCCTCCACTCAAGCCGCACCCCGTACCAAGGCACGGGAATATGCGCCGGACTTACGAGATATGTTGGAGGACAAGGCAAGGCAAATAAGATCGATCTACGGATCGTGTGGGCACCCCACGGCTCGAGACGGTAACCGTCACGCCGGCCACAAATTCGGCAGGGCCGAACACAGTAGACAAAGCTCATTGGAGCTACGTCGTGATATAGCCCAGTACAGAGGCGCCGCACACCCACTATGCTTCACAGACGAAATAATGGATCATCAAATCCCCGAGGGTTTCAAACCCATAAATATCGAATCATATGATGGCACAACAGATCCTGCGATATGGATCGAGGATTATCTCCTTCATATCCACATGGCCCACGGCGATGATTTCCACGCCATCAAATACCTCCCACTCAAGCTTAAAGGACCAGCTCGGCATTGGCTTAACAGCTTGCCAACAAGATCAATCAGTTGTTGGGAGGACCTGGAAGCCGCATTCCTCGACAATTCCCAGGGCACTTATGTGCGACCCCCAGACGCCGATGACCTAAGTCACATAATTCAGCAGCCAGAGGAATCGGCCAGGCAATTCTGGACATGGTTCCTAACAAAGAAAAATCAAATAGTCGACTGTATGGACGCTGAGGCCCTAGCAGCCTTCAAGCACAATATCCGTGACGAGTGGCTTGCCCGGCACCTTGGACAGGAAAAGCCGAAGTCTATCGCAGCACTCACGACACTCATGACCCGCTTTTGAGCGGGAGAAGACAGCTGGCTTGCTCGTAGCAACAATATGACCAAGAACCTTGGTAATTCGGATACCAGGGACAGTAGTGGCAGGTCGCGTCGCAACAAGCAGAAGCGCCACATTAACGGTGACAATGCTGAGGATACGACAGTTAATGCCGGATTCAGAGGCTCTAAATCCGGTCAGCGGAAAAAGCCATTCAAAAGGAATCCTAGGGGCCCATCCAATTTGGACCGAATACTCGACCGCTTGTGCCAGATACATGGCACCCTCGAAAAGCCGGCCAATCACACCAACAGGGATTGTTGGGTGTTCAAGCAGGCAGGCAAGTTAAACGCCGAAAATGAAGACAAGGGGCTGCATAGCGATGACGACGAGGAGCCCCGGCCGCCGAACAACAGTGGTAAGAAGGGTTTTCCCCCACAAGTGCGGACGGTGAACATGATATACGCAACCCACGTCCCCAAAAGGGAGCGGAAGCACGCGTTAAGGGACGTATACGCGGTAGAGCCAGTCGCCCCAAAGTTCAACCCATGGTCCTCCTGCCCGATCACCTTTGATCGAAGGGACCATCCCACTAACATCCGTCATGGCGGATTCGCCGCATTGGTTCTAGACCCAATTATTGACGGATTTCATCTCACTACAGTCCTTATGGACGGCGGCAGTAGCCTGAACCTGCTTTACCAGGATACAGTGCGGAAAATGGGCATAGATCCCTCGAGGATTAAGCCCACCAAAACGACCTTTAAAGGCGTAATACCAGGTGTAGAGGCCAACTGTACAGGCTCAGTCACACTTGAAGTGGTCTTCGGATCTCCAGATAATTTCCGAAGCGAGGAGTTAATCTTCGACATAGTCCCATCCGCAGTGGCTATCACGCACTGCTCGGGCGAACCGCATTCGCCAAGTTCAATGCGGTACCGCACTACGCATACCTTAAGCTCAAGATGCCAGGCCCTCGAGGAGTAATTACGGTCAATGGAAACACCGAACGCTCCCTCCAAATGGAGGAGCACACTGCGGCCCTTGCAGCGGAAGTACAAAGCAACCTCTCCAGGCAGTTCTCTAGTCCGGCCATTAAAACGATCGGACACCATCAAGCGCGCCCGGAGTAACCTACAACAAGACCGCCTGGCACGATCCGAGCAGGCGTAGCAATGCGGCCCCAACCCCAGCCCTCGCAAAAATGCGACACCAGTACTTCGCGTACATAACTACGCTCTAGAAATACCATGGCTACAGGGGAAGGGGCACCATCACGGCACGCCGGAAACACGGCTTAAACCGCACCAGGGGCTGCCGATTTTTTAATTTTCTCTTACTTTCAGGACTCCATGCTTCGGAAGGCCTGTTCGGCAGTTCAATTGCCGCACAAATGATGCAAGAACCAGGGAAGCAGACAAGCCATGCCGCATTACGGAACTCCCAGGTGGTCTCTATCACGAGCAGTATACCTGTTTCACATACTATTCCGCAGCTTGCCCCTGGAACGGACATGTTACATAGTCCAACCTTTTGCTTATCGCATTATTTGTATCATTCTGCTTTGATCGCAGCCCTCTTTAATAAACAGTGCATAGCTTTTGTCTATTTTTGCATTACTCTATATATATATGTGTGTGTGTGTGTGTGTTCCTTAACGACATATTGGACCCTTACACTTTTTGGTACGGCCAAAATACTCCAGGGGCTTTAGTACCCCTCAATATGGTGTGAGAAGTCCGAACAGTTTAACAAGTGTGGCACCCCGAACTTATAGCATTATATGCATCGGCTCCGAATCATGTCTTGGGTCAATAGTTGGGTTTTCCCGGCTCCTATGTTTTGGTGCCTTACGTTCCGCTATATCGGCTAAGGTAGCACTAGGAGAACCACAGCGATTGTGCCCTAGTTGATCTGGGTCGAGCACCTCAGTGGAGAAAGCTAAAACTGACTGTCATGATGAAGCGAGAGCTGGTCGCTGTTCGAGAGGTTTTTTGAGTCCCTAAGGACTTATGCCGCTTAGAGCGAGGAGCCGGCTCTGTCCGGCCAAGGCGTGGATAGCGCCCTGAACTCGGTCTTCCGAATACCAGGGGCTTCGCCAAAATTTAAAATTATAGAATTCTATGGCTAAGTGAGAGTGTTCATGCATTATAGTTCGATTGCCTTGTTCGTTGGGCTGAGCGCCTCCCTCGAAGGGCCCAAACATGGGAAAAAGAGCGCTCAGGTTTATCCCTGAACACCCCAGCACTAGCGGCACGGGGGCAGAAGCCGACGACTTGCCATCTCTCAGAATTGATAAACAACCGCACAGAAGGTAATATTTTAAATTCCAAACAGCATTGCTTAGCGCATATGAACAAGTTTTCAGCGCATAGGACAAAACGAGCAAGTTTCACTCAAAAATTACATCCCTAGAACATTCATCCGCCACAAGGCAGGCACCCTTCAGAACATCCTTATAATAATTCTCGGGCTTGCGATGCTCTTTCCCCGGCGGTGGCCCGTCCTTCACAAGCTTCTCAGCATCCAGCTTGCCCCAGTGCACCTTAGCACGGGCAAGGGCCCTACAGGCACCTTCAATACAGACTGAGCGCTTGATGACTTCGAGCCTTGGACAGGCCTCCACCAGCCGCCGCACCAGCCCGAAATAGCTCCCAGGCAGAGCCCCTCCAGGCCACAGCCGAACTATGAGGCCCTTCATGGCCTGTTCGGCCGCCTTGTGGAGCTCGACCAGTTGCTTTAGCTGGTCGCTCAGGGGCACGGGGTGTCCGGCCTCAGCATACTGAGACCAGAACACCTTCTCTGTCGAGCTGCCGTCCTCGGCTCGATAGAATGCGGCGGCATCAGACACACTCCGGGGAAGATCTGCGAACGCTCCTGGAGAGCTCCGGATTCGGGTAAGTAACAAGTAACTCACATTTATGTGTTTGCTTGGAATAAAGAATGCCTTACCCGCCACTATCTTCTTCACCTCATCCAACTCCTGTAGGGTCTTCTGGGATTCGGCCTTGGCAGACTTGGCATTTTCAATAGCCACCGCGAGCTCGGACGCTCGCGTCTTTGAGTCAAGCTCCAAACTCTCATGTTTTTCCATGAGAGCCTGGAGCTCTTGCCGTACCTTGCCAACCTCGGCCTCACACTTCTCCCGCTCGATGCGCTCTGTGGCCGCCCTCTTCTCGGTCTCGACCAGCGCTTGCTTAAGGGTCGCCGCCTCAGACATGGCTCCTACAATAGCCATGATAATCCTGTCATTTTTTGCAATTGCACCTTTTTATATATATTTAAACAAGGTATTTCTTACCTTCATTATCCTCGAGATGCTTCTTGGCACGCCCGAGCTCTTGCTCGGACCGCTCGAGGTTCTGATTTAGCATGTCCACTTCCGCAGTCAGTGCGGCGGACGCAAGCAGAGAAGCCTGCATACGCATATTGACTCCTTTTTGTTAGACTCCTGCGAATTTTATTTGATCCTCTATTCGGCTTTTCTTCCCGAACGCCAAACAGAGCATCAAGGGCTACTGTCTATGCGGTAATATTATTTACACATTCTTTACTTACCTCAAAGCCTGTTAGAAGGCTAGTACAAGCTTCAGTCTGTCCGCTCTTGGCGGACTGAACCTTCTGGACCACCGCACTCATAATGGTGCGGTGCTCCTCGTCGATGGAGGCGCCTTGGAGCGCCTCCAACAGATTGTCCGGCGCCTCCGGTTGGACGGGGGTCAGCGACACGGTGGGCTTGCTCCTCTTGGAAGGAGGTCCCCCGCCAGACTCTGGAACCTTTGAAGGTTCCGGAGCGGTGTCCGGCCTAGAGCCAGACTTGGAGCCCTGGGGGGTTTCATCCCCTTTACTCCCGGAGTCCGGGAGGTCGCCTTGCGATGCCTCCGGGACCACCTCCTCCCGGCTTGGAACCTGTTGGGACAGCACTTCGGTGTCGTCCATAGGGCGGGGGGAGGAAGCCGTCGGAAGTGAGTTCACATCCGACGAGTCCAGTGAGCCGCTCGACGACGCGTCGAGCCGGTCTTTGGGTGGACTGCATAAACATATTCGACATAAGGGAAAGCTGTGCAATAAACGAATACTATGAGTTACTCTGGTATCCGGATACTTACGATTTTGCCAGGGGCTTGGCCCTGGGCGACCACTCCTCTCCGCCTTCGTCGGCATCGTTGGAGTAGTCCGGAGGAAGGGTTTTCCCCTTCTTGGACCCTCCGGCCTCCCCAGAGAGGGCGGCCTTCCTTTTCTTCTCTCCTCCCACTGGAGGGGGAGAGGTCTCTTCTTCTTCCTCCTCGCCTTCATGGGAGGAATGCACCTCGGAACCGTCGGATGATGGATCCGACACCTCCTGGCGCCGGGCACTCTTTCGAGTCCCCGTGGCCTTTTTTGCGGCCTTCTTCTCTGGCACCACATAGGGTGCCGGAACCAGCAGCTTCGCCAAGCGAGCGTCCGCTGGGCCTTCGGGCAAAGGAGCCGGACAGTTGATCTGTCCGGACGTCACCTGCCAATCCTGTCAAAGGTAAGGGAGCTTAGATCCCGCATGGAGTCAAACTATGAAAAACTGATACCCTGTAAAAGGAAAAAACAGCTTACCGCATGAGCGTGACGCTGCATACTGAATCCGCGATCCTCGATAGCGGATGCGGGGGCCTCGACGCCCTTGAAAAGCACCTTCCAGGCATCTTCGTACATCATGTCAAAGAGCCTGCTCAGAGTTTGGTGCCACGCCGGGTCAAACTCCCACAGGTTGAAAGCCCGTTGTTGACACGGGAGGATCAGGCGGATGAGCATAACCTGGACTACGTTGACAAGTTTGAGCTTCTTGTCCACCAGGGTTTGGACGCATGTTTGGAGTCCGGTCAGCTCTCCTTTTTTACCCCACGACAGGCCCGTCTCCTTCCAGGAGGTGAGCCGCGTAGGGGGTCCGGATCGAAACTCGGGGGGTGCGACCCATTCGGGGTCGCGCGGCTCGGTGATGTAAAACCACCCCGATTGCCACCCCTTCAGGGTCTCCATAAAGGAGCCCTCGAGCCATAAGACATTGGCCATCTTGCCCACCATGGCGCCTGCGCACTCTGCCTGGTTGCCGCACACCACCTTCGGCTTGACATTGAAAGTCTTGAGCCATAGGCCGAAATGGGGGCGGATGCGGAGGAAAGCCTCGCACACGACGATAAACGCCGAGATGTTGAGGACGAAGTTCGGGGCCAGATCGTGGAAATCCAGGCCATAGTAGAACATGAGCCCCCGGACAAATGGGTGAAGAGGGAAGCCCAATCCGTGGAGGGAATGGGGGAGGAACACCACCCTCTCATGGGGCCTAGGGGTGGGGATGAGCTGCCCCTTTTCGGGAAGCCGGTACGCAATGTCGTTAGACAAGTATCCGGCCTTCCTCAGTTTTTTGATGTGTCCCTCCGTGACGGAGGAGACCATCCACTTGCCTCCCGCTCCGGACATGGCTGGAGAAGGTTGAGGTGGGGAGTGCGGACTTGGGCGCTGGAGCTCGAGTGCGCGAGAATGGATAAGCAAGGGAGGAAGAAGGCGTAGGTGAAAAGGTGGATCCTTATCCCCTTATATGGGTGGACGCAACTACGTGTCCCCACCAGCCTGGTAAAACTCGCTTATCTCCAAGCACCGTAATCAATGGCGCGGTTGGGTTACCCACGCCCGTATTGATGAGAATCCCGGAATAAGGGGACACGATCTCTGCTTTAACAAGACGTGCCAAGGAAACCGCCTCGCATGACGCACTGAGGTGGGATAATGAAACGACTCGGATAAAGGCTTGGCCGTGGTGTGTCACACTACGGAATACGTCAGCAAATTAGATTTGTGTAAATGTTATTCTCTCTATGGCAATATGTGGAAACTTATTTTGCAGAGCCGGACACTATCTTTGTGTTCAAAATCATCTATGAAGTACTTGGAGGAGGAACCCGCCTTGCAATGCCGAAGACAATTTGCGCGCCGGACTCGTCATCATTGAAGCCTGGTTCAGGGGCTATTGAGGGAGTCCTGGATTAGGGGGTGTCCGGATGGCCGGACTATACCTTCAGACGGACTCCTGGACTATGAAGATACAAGATTGAAGACTCCGTCCCGTGTCCGGAAGGGACTTTCCTTGGCGTGGAAGGCAAGCTTGGCGATACGGATATGCAGATCTCCTACCATTGTAATCGACTTTGTGTAACCCTAACCCTCTCCGGTGTCTATATAAACCGAACGGTTTTAGTCCGTAGGACAAAATACACAACAACAATCATACCATAGGCTAGCTTCTAGGGTTTAGCCTCTCCGATCTCGTGGTAGATCTACTCTTGTACTACCCATATCATCAATATTAATCAAGCAGGACGTAGGGTTTTACCTCCATCGAGAGGGCCAGAACCTGGGTATATCTTCGTGTCCCTTGCCTCATGTTACCATCCGGCCTAGACGCACAGTTCGGGACCCCCTACCCGAGATCCGCCGGTTTTGACACCGACAAGGACCCCGCTGCCACGGGAGGGTAGGACAAAAGATGTCATGCAAGTTCTTTTCCATAAGCACGTATGAATATATTCGGAATACATGCCAAGATTACATTAATGAATTGGAGCTAGTTCTGTGTCACCCTAGGTTATGACTGTTACATGATGAACCGCATCCGGCATAATTCTCTATCACCGATCCATTGCCTACGAGCTTTCCATATATTGTTCTTCACTTATTTACTTTTCCGTTGCTATTGTTATCATAACTACAAAACACCAAAAATATTACTTTTGCTACCATTACCTTTTGCTACCGTTACCCCTACTATCATATTACTTTGCTACTAAACACTTTGCTGCAGATACTAAGTTTCCAGGTGTGGTTGAATTGACAACTCAGCTGCTAATACTTGGGAATATTCTTTGGCTCCCCTTGTGTCGAATCAATAAATTTGGGTTGAATACTCTACCCTCAAAAACTGTTGCGATCCCCTATACTTGTGGGTTATCAAGACTATTTTCTGGCGCCGTTGCCGGGGAGCATAGCTCTATTCTTTTAGTCACTTGGGATTTATATCTGCTTATCATTATGAAGAACTTGAGAGATCCAAAAACCAAGATTTATCCCTCAACTACGAGGGGAGGTAAGGAACTGCCATCTAGCTCTGCACTTGATTCACCTTCTGTTTTGAGTAAGCTTGCGACACCTAAACCTGCTTCTGCTATTAATTCTAATATGTCGCATATTATTGATGATGCCACTTCTGCTATGCATGATACTTATGGTGAAACTACTTCTATGCTTGATACTACTGTGCCACTTGGTGAATTTCTTGATGAACAACTTGCTAGGGCTAGAGAGAATGAAATTATTGAAACTGATAATATTGATGAAAGTGATGATGAAGGCTCTCCTAATAAATATGAATTGCCTGTTGTGCCTGAGGGCTATGTTATGGATGAAGAAACTACAAGAGACTTTCTTGCTTGCAATGCTAGAAGTGATCTTAAGAAATTATTAGCTAAGCTTAAACAAAAAACTTTGAATGCTAGAATGAAATATGATCCTGCTTATTCTACTTCACCTATCTTTGTTACTAATAAGGATTATGAATTCTCTATTGATCATGATATAATGACTTTAGTTGAATCTGATACTTTCTATGGTTATGAATCTAAAATTGTTGTGGCACATCTTACTAAATTGAATGATATAGCCACCCTGTTCACCAATGATGAGAGAACTCGCTACTTTTATATCCTTAAAATATTACAGTTCTCATTAAAGGGTGATGCTAAGATATGGTTTAATTCTCTTGATCCTGGTTGTGTGCTGAAGGAAATATGCCCCAGAGGCAATAATAAAGTAATTATTTATTTCCTTATATCATGAAAAATGTTTATTATTCATGCTAGAATTGTATTAACCGGAAACATGATACATGTGTGAATACATAGACAAACAGAGTGTCACTAGTATGCCTCTACTTGACTAGCTCGTTGAACAAAGATGGTTATGTTTCCTAGCCATAGACAAAGTGTTGTCAATTGATTAACGGGATCACATCATTAGGAGAATAATGTGATTGACTTGACTCATTCCGTTAGCTTAGCACTTGATTGTTCAGTTTGTTGCTATTGCTTTCTTCATGACTTATACATCTTCCTGTGACTATGAGATTACGCAACTCCCGTTTACCGGAGGAACACTTTGTGTGCTACCAAACATCACAACGTAACTGGGTGATTATAAAGGTGCTCTACAGGTGTCTCCAAAGGTACTTGTTGGGTTGGCATATTTCAATATTAGGATTTGTTACTTCGATTGTCGGAGAGGTATCTCTGGGCCCACTCGGTAATACACATCACTTAATCCTTGCAAGCATTGCAACTAATGGGTTAGTTGCGGGATGATGTATTACGGAACGAGTAAAGAGACTTGCTGGTAACGAGATTGAACTAGGTATTGCGATACCGACGATCGAATCTCGGGCAAGTAACATACCGATGACAAAGGGAACAATGTATGTTGTTATGCGGTTTGACCGATAAAGATCTTCGTAGGATATGTAGGAGCCAATATGAGCATCCAGGTTCCACTATTGGTTATTCACCGGAGACGTGTCACGGTCATGTCTACATAGTTCTCGAACCTGTAGGGTCCGCACGCTTAAAGTTCGATGACGGTTATATTATGAGTTTATGTGTTTTGATGTACCGAAGGTAGTTCGGAGTCCCGGATGTGATCACGGACATGACGAGGAGTCTCGAAATGGTCAAGACATAAAGATTGATATATTGGAAGACTATATTCGGACACCGGAATGGTTCCGGGGGTTATCGGATATATACCGGAGTACCGGGGGTTACTGGAACCCCCCAGAGGTTATTGGGCCTCATGGGCCCAATTGGTGGAAGAGGAGAGGCGGCCAAGGTGCAGTCGCGCGCCCCTCCCCTCCCAAGTCTGAATTGGACAAGGAAGGGGGGCGCCCCCCTTTCCTTTCTTCCTCTTTCTCCTTCCCTCTCCTCTCCTACTCTAATATGGAAGAGGGGGAGTCCTACTCCCAGTGGGAGTAGGACTCCTCATGGGGGGCGCCAAGGGTGGCCAGCCCCTCCCCCTCCTCCACTCCTTTATATACAGGGAGGGAGGAACCCCCTAGAGACACAACAATTGATCCCTTGGATCTCTTAGCCGTGTGCGGTGCCCCCCTCCACCATAATCCACCTCAGTCATATCGCAGCAGTGCTTAGGCGAAGCCCTGCGTCGGTAGAACATCATCATCGTCACCATGCCGTCGTGCTGACAGAACTCTCCCTCAAAGCTTGGCTGGATCGGAGTTCGAGGGACGTCATTGAGTTGAACATGTGCAGAACTCAGAGGTGTTGTGTGTTCGGTACTTGATCGGTCTGATCGTGAAGACGTACGACTACATCAATTGCGTTGTGCTAACGCTTCCGCTTTCGGTCTACGAGGGTACGTGGACACACTCTCCCCTCTTGTTGCTATGCATCACCATGATCTTGCATGTGTGTAGGATTTTTTTTTGAAATTACTACGTTCCCCAACAGTGGCATCCGAGCCAGGTTTTATGTGTAGATGTTATATGCACGAGTAGAACACAAGTGAGTTGTGGGCGGTACAAGTCATACTTCTTACCAGCATATCATACTTTGGTTCGGTGGTATTGTTGGATGAGGCGGCCCAGACCGACATTACCTGTACGCTTACGCGAGACTGGTTCTACCGACGTGCTTTGCACATAGGTGGCTGGCGGGTGTTAGTTTCTCCCACTTTAGTTGAACCGAGTGTGGCTATGCCCGGTCCTTGAGAAGGTTAAAACAACACTAACTTGACGAACTATCGTTGTGGTTTTGATGCATAGGTAAGAACGGTTCTTGCTCAGCCCGTAGCAGCCACGTAAACTTGCAAGAACAAAGTAGAGGACGTCTAACTTGCTTTTGCAGGGCATGTTGTGATGTGATATGGTCAAGACATGATGCTATATTTTATTGTATGAGATGATCATGTTTTGTAACCGAGTTATCGGCAACTGGCAGGAGCCATATAGTTGTCGCTTTATTGTACGCAATGCAATCGCCCTGTAATTGCTTTACTTTTTCACTAAGCGGTAGCGATAGTCGTAGAAGCAATAGTTGGCGAGATGACAACGATGCTACGACGGAGATCAAGGTGTCGCGCCGGTGACGATGGTGATCATGACGGTGCTTCGGAGATGGAGATCACAAGCACAAGATGATGATGGCCATATCATATCACTTATATTGATTGCATGTGATGTTTATCTTTTATGCATCTTATTTTGCTTTGATTGACGGTAGCATTATAAGATGATCTCTCACTAAATTTCAAGATAAAAGTGTTCTCCCTGAGTATGCACCATTGCCAAAGTTCGTCGTGCCCAGACACCACGTGACGATTGGGTGTGATAAGCTCTACGTCCATCTACAACGGGTGAAGCCAGTTTTGCACACGCAAAATACTCAGGTTAAACTTGACGAGCCTAGCATATGCAGATATGGCCTCGGAACACTAGAGACATAGTGATGTTCACCATCGAAAACTACTCCATCTCACGTGATCATTGGACATGGTTTAGTTGATTTGGATCACGTGATCATTTAGATGATTAGAGGGATGTCTATCTACGTGGGAGTTCTTAAGTAATATGATTAATTGAACTTTAATTTATCATGAACTTAGTCCTGATAGTATTTTGCAAATAATGTTGTAGATCAATAGCTCGCGTTATTGCTTCCCTATGTTTTGTATGTGAGTTCCTAGAGAAAACTAAGATTGAAAGATGATATTAGCAATGATGCGGACTGGGTCCGTGATATGAGGTTTATCCTCATTGCTGCACAGAAGAATTATGTCCTTGATGCACCGCTAGGTGACAGACCTATTGCAGGAGCAGATGCAGACGTTATGAACGTTTGGCTAGCTCAATATGATGACTACTTGATAGTTTAGTGCACCATGGATAACGGCTTAGAATCGGGACTTCAAAGAAGTTTTGAACGTCATGGACCATATGAGATGTTCCAGGAGTTGAAGTTAATATTTCAAGCAAATGCCCGGATTGAGAGATATGAAGTCTCCAATAAGTTCTATAGCTGCAAGATGGAGGATAATAGTTCTGTCAGTGAGCATATACTCAAAATGTCTGGGTATCATAATCACTTGACTCAACTGGGAGTTAATCTTCCTATTGATAGTGTCATTGTCAGAGTTGTTCAATCACTACCAACAAGCTACAAGAGCTTCGTGATGAACTATAATATGCAAGGGATGAATAAGGCGATTCCTGAGCTCTTCGCAATGCTAAAGGCTGCGGAAGTAGAAATCAAGAAGGAGCATCAAGTGTTGATGGTTAATAAGACCACCAGTTTCAAGAAAAAGGGCAAAGGGAAGAAGAAGGGGAACTTCAAAAAGAACAGCAAACAAGTTGCTGCTCAAGAGAAGAAACCCAAGTCTGGACCTAAGCCTGAGACTGAGTGCTTCTACTGCAAGCAGACTGGTCACTGGAAGCGGAACTGCCCCAAGTATTTGGCGGATAAGAAGGATGGCAAGGTGAACAAAGGTATATGTGATATACATGTTATTGATGTGTACCTTACCAGAGCTCGCAGTAGCACCTGGGTATTTGATACTAGTTCTGTTACTAATATTGGCAACTCAAAACAGGGACTACGGATTAAGCGAACACTGGCTAAGGACGAGGTGATGATGCGCGTGGGTAATGGTTCCAAAGTCGATGTGATCGCCGTCGGCACGCTACCTCTACATCTACCTTAGGGATTAGTTTTAGACCTAAATAATTGTTATTTCGTGCCAGCATTGAGCATGAACATTATATCTGGATCTTGTTTAATACGAGACGGTTATTCATTTAAATCTGAGAATAATGGTTGTTCTATTTATATGAGTAATATCTTTTATGGTCACGCACCCTTAAGGAGTGGTCTATTTTTGATGAATCTCGATAGTAGTGATACACATATTCATAATGTTGAAGCCAAAAGATGCAGAGTTGATAATGATAGTGCAACTTATTTGTGGCACTGCCGTTTGAGTCATATTGGTATAAAGCGCATGAAGAAACTCCGTACTAATGGACTTTTGGAATCACTTGATTATGAATCACTTGGTACTTGCGAACCATGCCTCATGGGCAAGATGACTAAAACGCCATTCTCCGGAACTATGGAGCGAGCAACTGATTTGTTAGAGATCATACATACTGATGTATGTGGTCCAATGAATGTTGAGGCTCGCAGCGGGTATCGTTATTTTCTCACCTTCACAGATGATTTAAGCAGATATGGGTATATATACTTAATGAAACATAAGTCTGAAACATTTGAAAAGTTTAAAGAATTTCAGAGTGAAGTTAAAAATCATCATAACAAGAAAATAAAGTTTCTACCATCTGATCGTGGAGGATAATATTTGAGTTATTAGTTTGGTCTACATTTAAAACAATGCGGAATAGTGTCGCAACTCACGCCACCCGGAACACCACAGCGTAATGGTGTGTCCAAACATCATAATCGTACTTTACTAGATATGTTTCAATCTATGATGTCTCTTACTAATTTACCGCTATAATTTTGGGGTTATGCTTTAGAGACGGCCGCATTCACGTTAAATAGGGCACCATCAAAATCCATTGAGACGACACCTTATGAACTATGGTTTGGCAAGAAACCAAAGTTATCGTTTCTTAAAGTTTGGGGATGCGATGCTTATGTGAAAAAGCTTCAACCTGATAAGCTCGAACCCAAATCGGAGAAATGTGTCTTCATAGGATACCCAAAGGAAACTGTAGGGTACACCTTCTATCAAAGATCCGAAGGCAAGACATTCGTTGCTAAGAATGGATCCTTTCTAGAGAAGGAGTTTCTCTCAAAAGAAGTGAGTGGGAGGAAAGTAGAACTTGATGAGGTAACAGTACCTGCTCCCTTTTTGGAAAGTAGTTCATCACAGAAACCGGTTCCTCTAACATCTACACCAATTAGTGAGGAAGTTAATGATAATGATCATGAAACTTCAGATCAAGTTATTACTGAACCTCGTAGGTCAACCAGAGTAAGATCCGCACCAGAGTGGTACGGTAATCCTGTTCTGGAGGTTATGTTGCTAGACCATGACGAACCTACAAACTATGAAGAAGCGATAGTGAGCACAGATTCCGCAAAATGGCTTGAAGCCATGAAATCTGAGATGAGATCATTGTATGAGAACAAAGTGTGGACTTTGGTTGATTTGCCCGTTGATCGGCAAGCCATCGAGAATAAATGGATCTTCAAGAAGAAGACTCATGCTGATGGTAATGTTACTTTCTATAAAGCTCGACTTCTTGCAAAAGATTTTTGACAAGTTCAAGGGATTGACTACGATGAGACCTTCTCACCCGTAGCGATGCTTAAGTCTGTCCGAATCATGTTAGCAATTGCCGCATTTTATGATTATGAAATTTGGCAAATGGATGTCAAAACTGCATTCCTGAATGGATTTCTGGAAGAAGAGTTGTATATGATGCAACCGGAAGGTTTTGTCGATCCAAAGGGAGCTAACAAAGTGTGCAAGCTCCAGCGATCCATTTATGGACTGGTGCAAGCCCCTCGGAGTTGGAATAAATGTTTTGATAGTGTGATCAAAGCATATGGTTTTATACAGACTTTTGGAGAAGCCTGTATTGACAAGAAAGTGAGTGGGAGCTCTGTAGCATTTCTAATATTATATGTGGATGACATATTGTTGATTGGAAATGATATAGAATTTCTGGATAGCATAAAAGGATATTTGAATAAGAGTTTTTCAATAAAAGACCTCGGTGAAGCTGCTTATATATTGGGCATCAAGATCTATAGAGATAGATTGAGACGCTTAATTGGACTTTCACAAAGCACATACCTTGACAAAGTTTTGAAGAAGTTCAAAATAGATCAAGCAAAGAAAGGGTTCTTGCCTATGTTACACGGTGTGAAATTGAGTAAGACTCAATGCCCGACCACTGCCGAAGATAGAGAGAAAATGAAAGATGTTCCCTATGCTTCAGCCATAGGCTCTATCATGTATGCAATGTTGTGTACTAGACCTGATGTGTGCCTTGCTATTAGTTTAGCAGGGAGGTACCAAAGTAATCCATGAGTGGATCACTGGACAGCGGATAAGAACATCCTGAAATACTTGAAAAAGACGAAGGATATGTTTCTCGTTTATGGAGGTGACAATGAGCTCGTCGTTAATGGTTACGTCGATGCAAGCTTTGACACTGATCCGGACGATTCTAAATCACAAACCGGGTACGTGTTTTTACTAAACGGTGGAGCTGTCAGTTGGTGCAGTTCTAAACAAAGCATCGTAGCAGGATTTACATGTGAAGCGGAGTACATAGCTGCTTCGGAAGCAGCAAATGAAGGAGTCTGGATGAAGGAGTTCATGTCCGATCTAGGTGTCATACCTAGTGCATCGGGTCCAATGAAAATCTTTTGTGACAATACTGGTGTAATTACTTTGGCAAAGGAATCCAGATTTCACAAGAGAACCAAGCACATCAAGAGACGCTTCAACTCCATCTGGGATCAAGTCCAGGTGGGAGACATAGAGATTTGCAAGATACATACGGATCTGAATGTTGCGGACCCGTTGACTAAGCCTCTTCCACGAGCAAAACATGATCAGCACCAAGGCTCAATGGGTGTTAGAATCATTACTGTGTAATCTAGATTATTGACTCTAGTGCAAGTGGGAGACTGAAGGAAATATGCCCTAGAGGCAATAATAAAGTTATTATTTATTTCCTTATATCATGATAAATGTTTATTATTCATGCTAGAATTGTATTAACCGGAAACTTGATACATGTGTGAATACATAGACAAACAGAGTGTCACTAGTATGCCTCTACTTGACTAGCTCGTTGATCAAAGACGGTTATGTTTCCTAGCCATAGACAAAGAGTTGTCAATTGATTAACGGGATCACATCATTAGGAGAATAATGTGATTGACTTGACCCATTCCGTTAGCTTAGCACTTGATCGTTTAGTTTGTTGCTATTGCTTTCTTCATGACTTATACATGTTCTTGTGACTATGAGATTATGCAACTCCCGTTTACCGGAGGAACACTTTGTGTGCTACCAAACGTCACAACGTAACTGGGTGATTATAAAGGTGCTCTACAGGTGTCTCCAAAGGTACTTGTTGGGTTGGCGTATTTCAAGATTAGGATTTGTCACTCCGATTGTCGGAGAGGTATCTCTGGGCCCACTCGGTAATACACATCACTTAAGCATTGCAACTAATGAGTTAGTTGCGGGATGATGTATTACAGAACGAGTAAAGAGACTTGCCAGTAACGAGATTGAACTAGGTATTGAGATACCGACGATCGAATCTCGGGCAAGTAACATACCGATGACAAAGGGAACAATGTATGTTGTTATGCGGTTTGACCGATAAAGATCTTCGTAGAATATGTAGGAGCCAATATGAGCACCCAGGTTCCGCTATTGGTTATTGACCGGAGACGTGTCTCGGTCATGTCTACATAGTTCTCGAACCTGTAGGGTTCGCACACTTAAAGTTCGATGACGGTTATATTATGAGTTTATGTGTTTTGATGTACCGAAGGTAGTTCGGAATCCCGTATGCGATCACGGACATGACGAGGAGTCTCGAAATGGTCGAGACATAAAGATTGATATATTGGAAGACAATATTCGGACACCGGAATGGTTCCATGGGTTATCGGATATATACCGGAGTACCGGGGGGTTACCGGAATCCCCCCAGAGGTTATTGGGCCTCATGCGCCCAATTGGTGGAAGAGGAGAGGCGGCCAAGGGGCATCCACGTGCCCCTCCCCTCCCAAGTCCGAATTGGACAATGAAGGGGGCGGCGCCCCCCCTTTCCTTTCTTCCTCTTTCTCCTTCCCTCTCCTCTCCTACTCCAACATGGAAGGGGGGGAGTCCTACTCCCCGTGGGAGTAGGACTCCTCATGGGGCGCGCCAAGGGTGGCCGCCCCCCTCCCCCTCCTCCACTCCTTTATATACGGGGAGAGAGGCACCCCTAGAGAGACAACAATTGATCCCTTCGATCTCTTAGCCGTGTGCGGTGCCCCCCTCCACCATAATCCACCTCGGTCATATTGTAGCAGTGCTTAGGCGAAGCCCTGCGTCGGTAGAACATCATCATCGTCACCACGCCATCGTGCTAATGGAACTCTCCCTCAAAGCTCGGCTGGATCGGAGTTCGAGGGACGTCATTGAGTTGAACATGTGCAGAACTCGGAGGAGCCGTGCGTTCGGTACTTGATCGGTCGGATCATGAAGACGTACGACTACATCAACCGCGTTGTGCTAACGCTTTCGCTTTCGGTCTACGAAGGTACGTGGACACACTCTCCCCTCTCCTTGCTATGGATCACCATGATCTTGCGTGTGTGTAGGAATTTTTTTGAAATTACTACGTTCCCCAACATGTGCGTAGTCCCTACACTACTAGGGAAAACCCTATACACAGAATCTTAGCAGCAGCGCGGCTCATAAAGGAGCGCTGCTGCTAATTAGCAATAGCGCGGGTGTGGAAAACCCGCTACTGACAAGTTCTTAGCAGTAGCGCGCTCGGCGTAACCCGCGCTGCTACAAATATCGACCGACAGTGCCCACCCAACTTCATTTAGCAGCAGCGGTGCCGTGAGCCGCGCTACTGCTATAGCTGTAGCAGTAGCGCGGTTTTTCTGAGGTCGCTGCTGCTAATTTTCAAATCGGGCACACTTTTGGTCCCGGTTAGCAGTAGCGCTTGTACCGAAAGCGCGCTGCTGCTACTTTCTTAGCAACAGCGTGTTTTACGTACCGCGCTACTGCTAATGCGCACCGACCACCTTTTCCCCACCCGTCCTCCCCCTCCCCCAAATCCCTCCTCTCTTCTGCCACTCCCTCCTCTCTCTCTCCATACGTTCTCACATTGACCTCTTGCCAATGCGCCCCTCCTCCTCCATGGCACCGAAAGAGGGCGGCGCCTCGCGCCACCGGCGTCTAGGAGCTCGCCGGTCTTCCACCGGCGTCTAGGAGGCCGCTGCCTCGTGCCACCACGCCAGAGACCTAACCACCGATGACCAGCCCCGCTACTCCCTCCATCTCCTTCCTCTCTCCCTCGGTTTTCTTTCTTTCTCTCTCTCTCTCTCTCTCTCTCTCTCCCTCTGGTTTGACTCGCAATCCCATGTCCATGCCTGTGCAGGTAGTCGCCATGGACGACCATATCTGGCATGGTCGGGAAGAGGAGCCCCATGCCGCTGCCTTGCTCTTCCATGGAAACAGGCCCTCCTCCAACAGCCACCGCCGGATCTGGTCTGCCGCTACTCGTTCATACCTCCCGCGACCCCAACCATCGCTGGATCGAACAACTGCTGCCATTGACAACACGCACGGGATCAAGATATTTTTTTGGTTTTGAAAGTAATAGTAGTAGCACGGGGCATAAGAACCGCTATAGATAATTAGCAGTAGCGCTGTACTGCAACGCACGCTACAGCTAACCATGTATAGTAGTAGCGCGTGTCAACACACGCTACTGCTACAAATTAGCTGTGGCACCGTATCAGTAGCACGGGCGCCCGCGCTACTGATACACCCAAAACCCGTGCTACTGCTAGGCTTTTCCCTAGTAGTGCTAGGATATGATTTATTACTTCTCTGCTAAATATTTCCCTGCTCATAAGAAACAAGCTGCCTTAAGGGATATATATAATTTTGTGCAAATTGAAGAAGAGAGTCTCCCACAAGCTTGCGGGAGGCTTCTCCAATTACTTAATGCTTTGCCTGATCACCCTCTTAAGAAAAATGAAATACTTGATATCTTTTATAATGGACTAACCGATGCTTCCAGAGATTATCTGGATAGTTGTGCTGGTTCTGTTTTCAGAGAAAGAACACCGGATGAAGCTGAAATTCTATTGAATAATATGTTGACAAATGAAAATAATTGGACACTTCCTGAGCCAGCTCCTGAGCCAAATCCTAAGCCTATTCGTAAACCAACTCCGAAGAAAAGAGGTGTTCTATTTCTCAATCCTGAAGATATGCAAGAGGCAAAGAAATCTATGAAAGAAAAGGGTATTAAAGCTGAAGATGTTAAGAATTTACCTCCTATTTAAGAAATACATGGTCTTAATTTACCGCCTATTGAAGAAACACATGGTCTTGATAACCCGACACAGGTAGTAAAGGTAAATTCTCTCTATAGATATGATAAAGCTGAAATCCCTCCTACTAAGTTTGCTAGCCAATGTTTGGATGAGTTTGATAACTTCATGGTTAAGCAAGAAGACTTCAATGCTTATTTTGGTAGAAAATTGAAACAAAATGCTTATATGATTGAACACTTGGGTGCTTATATGTCTAGAGTTAAAGGTGAACTTAAACTCATTAGTAAACATGCTTTTATGGTTACCACTCAAGTAGAACAAGTACTTAAAGCTCAAAATGATTTTCTCAATGAATTAAATAGTAAGAAAAATGATAATGTTGTTAGAGTTATGACTAGAGGTGGTAAAATGACCCAGGAACCTTTGTATCCTAAGGGCCATCCTAAGAGAATTGAGCAAGATTCTCAGAGAAATGATATTGATGCACCTAGTCTTTCCAAGAGGAAAAAAAAAGAAAAATGATAGGACTTTGCATGCTTCTAGTGAACCTGTTATTGACACACCTGACAATCCCAATGATATCTCTATTTCTGATGCTGAAACACAATCTGGTAATGAGCATGAACCTAGTGATAATGTAAATAATGATGTTCATGTTGATGCTCAACCTGGAAATAATAATGAGGTAGAAGTTGAACCTGTTGTTGATCTTGATAACCCACAATCAAAGAATCAACGTTATGATAAAAGAGACTTTGTTAATAGGAAACACGGTAGGGAAAGAGAGCCTGGGATTCAGAAACCCATGCCTTTTCCTCCTAAGCCATCCAAGAAAAAGGATGATGAGGATTTTGAGCGCTTTGCTGAAATGATTAGACCTATCTTTTTGCGTATGCGTTTGACTGATATGCTTAAAATGAATCCTTATGCTAAGTACATGAAAGATATTGTTACTAATAAAAGAAAGATACCGGAACCTGAAATTTCCACCATGCTTGCTAATTATACTTTTAAGGGTGGAATACCTAAGAAACTAGGAGATCAAGGAGTACCAACTATACCATGCTCCATTAAAAGAAACTATGTTAAAACTGCTTTATGTGATCTTGGAGCCAGTGTTAGTGTTATGCCTCTCTCTTTATATCGTAGACTTGATTTGAATACGTTGACACCTACTGAAATTTCTTTGCAAATGGCTGATAAATCAATTGCTATACCTGTCGGTATTTGTGAGGATGTGCCTGTTGGGGTTGCAAACATTACTATTTTAATGGACTTTGTTATTCTTGATATCCCCGAGGACGATAGTATGTCTATTATTCTTGGAAGACCCTTTTTGAATACTGCAGGGGCTGTTATTGATTGCAACAAAGGCAATGTCACTTTTCATGTTAATGGTAATGAGCATACGGTACACTTTCCGAGGAAACAACGTCAATTCCATAGTATAAATTCTATTGGAAAATTTTCAACAATCACTATTGGAGGTTTTGAATTTCCTCTTCCTACTGTCAAGAAGAAATATGATATTCTTATTGTTGGGGATGTGCATATCCCTGTTGAGATAACCTAGTGTTATTCGAAAATTCTCTGATTCCATGTTACTCGGAATGAATTTGTTAACAAGACTTGATCAACCTTGTTAGTGGATTCCTTTTGATGAGCATGAGATGGATGAAGTTAGAAAACACAACTCTCTGTACCCTCTTTTTACTTTTTGTTATTTATATTAAATAAAGCAAAAATAGTAATTTCTGTCTATTTTCTGAATTATCCATGCAATATAAAAATACCCCAAAAATAAAACTTCTCCAAATGCCCTGAAATTTAAATATGATTTTTTCTGGAATATTTGAGAATATCTGGCACTGAGAACACAGCAGGGGGAGCAAGCACCTGGCCACGAGGGTCCACGGCGCGCCGACCCCCTAGGCGCGCCCCCCTGCCTCGTGGGTCCATGGTGGCTCCCCACCACTTATTCCTGGACCCACACACTTCTTTTTCCTCCCAAAAAATCACCATCCAGCTCAAGCATGAGTTCTAGCTCATTTTGCTGCAATTTTCGATCTCTTTGCTCAAAGCACCTCTCACAAAATTGCTTTGGGGAATTGTTCTTGGTATGTGACTCCTCCATTGATCCAATTAGTTTTTGTTCTAGTGCTTTATTCATTGCAAATTTGTGCTGCCTAAGTGACCATGTTCTTAAGCTTGCATGTCAATTTTTTATGGTTCCAAGTAGTTCTAATGCATGATATAGGCTCTAGGAACTTATAGGAGTAGTTGCTATCAATTTTGTTGAGTTTGGTTTACTTTTATTTGAAGTTACTAAAAATTTCAGAAATTTTTCAGAAGAAGAAATATGTTTAGGAAAATGTACCAAGGTGGTCCTTCAAGGAAGCAAGGACCCAGGCTTGCAATGTGTGATGCTGATGATGAGCCACCAAGGGATGCTCCTGTGCGGCCTTGTGAATGGCCTTCAGAGGACTTCATGGATCGAGCAGGAATTAAGGAAGAATTTAATGCATATTTGCGTAATGCTGATCTTGTGAGCTTCGAGGTAGAAAAATGCCGTCAATACCACTATCTCACTAGTTCCTTCGTGAGGAGGTTTGAATTTTCATCTTCACGCAATTCTCAAACTTTCATGTTTGATCTTTATGAAAATTCTCATACTATGGACTTAGAGGACTTTACCACTGCTTGCAAACTTCCACAATGGGGTAGTACTAGTGAACCTCGGAAATTTGAGATTAGAGATTTTCTTGCTAGTATAACTGTGGGGGAATCTAGAGATATAGCACAAGCTACCATAGGGAGCATTCATTTTCCTGCTATACATTATTTTGCTCTCTTCATAGGTAGGTGCATAAATGGTAAAGATGAAGCATGCCATATGTGTGTCCCTGACCTTAGTATTCTTAGGAGTGCTGTGTTAGGAGATAAATCTTATAACTCGGGAGCCATTGTTGCACGTAGGTTGCATCATAATAGATTTAATGGAGATTTATTTGGTGGAATTTATGCAACCCGTATAGCTAATTTTCTTGGTATAACCATACGTGAGGATGATATTGAGTTGCCTCCTGGTTATTTGGATTATGAGGCTATGGCTCGTCATCATTTTGTTGAGAGGAACGATAAGTTCCTCCAGTACCGACTAATCTTTGACAGACGACGCACCTATCACGCCGCTCTCCCTGCTTCTACCTTCTTTGACTTTCAGGCAAAGGGGAGATATTACATAACCAGAGAGGAGGCAGAAGAGTATAAGAGGAGGGCTGAGATAGCTCGCCTCCAAGCTGAAGCCCACGATGCAATGACTGCTGCATCACAATACGACCCCAACTACAACTTTGGACATCCGCCAGGCCATCCGTGGCATTAGACCAACTTAGGCCAAAAGCCTAAGCTTGGGGAGTACGTATTTCCCACCGACATTACATTTATGTTCACACACTCATTGCTAGTTGTCGGTGCTCATACTTTTTCATTGTATCATCCATACTAGTTCATTTCCTTTTTATGCTTTCTTCTTGTGTGTTTGATAAACCTTAAGAAAAACCAAAAAAATAGTTGTAGCTTTTAGCTAGTTTTAATTTCCATGCTTGTAGTAGTAATTAAAAAGAAAACCCAAAAAGATTTCATGTTCTTCTTTTGCTTGTTGGGAGCTTTCCCGTGTAAATAGTTTTATTCCTTTTCTTTTCTTTGGGGGCCAATGGGAGAAGACCATGAGTAAATTGTTGAAGTGACTCCTATATGCATACTTGTTGATTTAACCAAGAGTACATATTGCCTTGCCTTCTCCTGTTTATTGAATGCTTGCAGATTCCAGCTTAGTCCAATGCATGTGCACTGTTATTATTATTCACATCATTCGGTCGTGCAAGTGAAAGGAAATTATGACGATATATGATGGACTGATTGAGATGGGAGAAGCTGGCATGAACTCGACCTCTCTTGTTTTTGTAAATATGATTAGTTCATCGTTCCTGATTCATCCTATTATGAATAAACATGTTTGCAATGACAATTAGAGATTATAGTTGCTTATGCCATGCTTAATTAGCTAGGAGCTTATAATGGTTTACCTTGCTTGCCAACATGCTATTAAAATGGTTGTGATGTGGTATGATAGGGTGGTATCCTCTTTTGAACGATTCGAGTGGCTTGACTTGGCACATGTTCACGCATGTAGTTGAAACAAAATCAACATAGCCTCTACGATATTTATGTTCATGGTGCATTATATCCTACTCATGCTTGCATTCGGTGTTGATTAATTTTAATGCATGTTCATGACTGTTGTCACTCTCTAGCTGGTCGCTTCCCAGTCTTTTTCTAGCCTTCACCTGTACTAAGCGGGAATACTGCTTGTGCATCCAATCCCATAAACCCCAAAGTTGTTCCATATGAGTCCACCATACCTACCTATATACGGTATCTACCTGCCGTTCCAAGTAAATTTGTATGTGCCAAACTCTAAATCTTCAAATAAACATTCTGTTTTGTATGCTCGAATAGCTCATGTATCAACTAGGGCTGTCCGTATCTTCCATGTTAGGCCAGTTATTCTCAAGAGGAGTGGACTCCGCTCCTCACTCATGAGAAAATGGCTGGTCACCGGGATGCAAATCAAATCAAAATAATTGCAAACAAAACTCCCCTGGGACTGTTGTTAGTTGGAGGCACTCATTGTTTCGAGCAAGCCATGGATTGATGCTTGTTGGTGGAGGGGGAGTATAAACTTTACCATTCTGTTTGGGAACCGCCTATAATGTGTGTAGCATGGAAGATATCGCCATCTCTTGGTTGTTATGTTGACAATGAAAGTATACCGCTCAAAATATTATTCACCTCTATTTCAAAATCGAGCTCTGACACCTCTACAAATCCCTGCTTCCCTCTACGAAGGGCCTATCTATTTTACTTTTATGTTGAGTCATCATCCTCTTATTAAAAAGCACCAGTTGGAGAGCACCGCTATCATTTGCATTCATTACTGTTAGTTTACATTGAGTATGACTTGGCTGGATCTCTTTTACCATGAATTACAATGTCTAGTTAGTCCTTGATCTTTAAAGGTGCTCTGCATTTATGTTTTGCGGTCTCAGAAAGGGCTAGCGAGATACCATCTTGTTATATCATATTGTGATTGTTTGAGAAAGTGTTGTCATCCGAGATTTATTATTATTGCTCGCTAGTTGATTATGCCATTGATATGAGTAAACATGAGACCTAAGAGTTATTGTGAATATGGTTAGTTCATAATCTTTGCTGAAAACTTGAATGTTGGCTTTACATATTTACAACAACAAGAGCAAACAGAGTTTGTAAAATTTTTTCTTTATCACTTTCAGTTTGTCAACTGAATTGCTTGAGGACAAGCAAAGGTTTAAGCTTGGGGGAGTTGATATGTCTCCGTCGTATCTACTTTTCCAAACACTTGTGCCCTTGTTTTGGACTCTAACTTGCATGATTTGAATGGAACTAACCCGGACTGACGTTGTTTTCAACAGAATTGCCATGGTGTTATTTATGTGCAGAAACAAAAGTTCTCAGAATGACCTGAAACTCCACGGAGATTATTTTTGGAAATAATAAAAAATACTGGCAAAGAATCAAGGACAGGGGCCCCACACCCTAGCCTTGTGGGCCCCTGCCTCGTGGCCCCCCTGGAGCTCCATCGACCTCAACTCCAACTCCATATATTCATGTTCGAGGAGAAAAAAGTAAAGGAGAAGGATTCATTGTGTTTTACGATACAGAGCCGCTGCCAAGCCCTAAACTCTCTTGGGAGGGCTGATCTGGAGTCCATTCGGGGCTCCGGAGAGGGGAATATGTCGCCATCGTCATCATCAACCTTCCTCCATCACCAATTTCATGATGCTCACCGCCGTGTGTGAGTAATTCCATTGTAGGCTTGCTGGACGGTGATGGGTTGGATGAGATTTATCATGTAATCGAGTTAGTTTTGTTAGGGTTTGATCCCTAGTATCCACTATGTTCTGAGATTGATGTTGCTATGACTTTGCTATGCTTAATGCTTGTCATAGGGCCCGAGTGCCATGATTTCAGATCTGAACCTATTATGTTTTCATGAATATATGTGAGTTCTTGATCTTATCTTGCAAGTCTATAGTCACCTACTATGTGTTATGATCCGGCAACCCCGAAGTGACAATAATCGGGACCACTTCCGGTGAGGACCGTAGTTTGAGGAATTCATGTATTCAGTATGTGTTAATGCTTTGGTCCGGTACTCTATTAAAAGGAGGGCTTAATATCCCTTAGTTTCCACTAGGACCCCGCTGCCACGGGAGGGTGGGACAAAAGATGTCATGCAAGTTCTTTTCCATAAGCACGTATGACTATATTCGGAATACATGCCTACATTACATTAATGAATTGCAGCTAGTTCTGTGTCACCCTAGGTTATGACTGTTACATGATGAACCGCATCCAGCATAATTCTCTATCACCGATCCATTGCATACGAGCTTTCCATATATTGTTCTTCACTTATTTACTTTTCCGTTGCTATTGTTATCATAACTACGAAACACCAAAAATATTACTTTTGCTATCGTTACCCCTACTATCATATTACTTTGCTACTAAACACTTTGCTGCAGATACTAAGTTTCCAGGTGTGGTTGAATTGACAACTCAGCTGCTATGCTCCTCCATCTTGCAGCTATAGAACTTGTTGGAGACTTCATATCTCTCAACTCGAGAATTTTCTTGAAATATTAACTTCAACTCCTGGAACATCTCATATCCTCCATGACGTTCAAAACATGTTTTAAGTCCCGATTCTAAGACGTAAATCATGGCACACTGAACTATCGAGTAGTCATCAGCTTTGCTCTGCCATACGTTCATAATACTTGAGAATATTCTTTGGCTCCCCTTGTGTCGAATCAATAAATTTGGGTTGAATACTCTACCCTCGAAAACTGTCGCGATCCCCTATACTTGTGGGTTATGACCCATGAGGCATGGTTCGCAAGCATCAACTGATTCATAATCAAGTGATTCCAAAAGCCCATCAGCATGGATTTTCTTCATGCGCTTTACACCAATATGACCTAAACGGCAGTGCCACAAATAAGTTGCACTATCATTATTAACTTTGCATCTTTTGGCTTCAATATTATGAATATGTGTATCACTACGATCGAGATTCAACAAACCATTTTCATTGGGTGTATAACCATAAAAGGTTTTATTCATGTAAACAGAATAACAATTGTTCTCTAACTTCAATGAATAACCGTATTGCAATAAACATGATCAAATCATATTCATGCTCAACGCAAACACCAAATAACACTTATTTAGGTTCAACACTAATCCCGAAAGTATAGGGATTGTGCGATGATGATCATATAATTCTTGGAACTACTTCCAACACACATCGTTACTTCACCCTTAACTAGTCTCTGTTCATTCTGCAACTCCCGTTTCAAGTTACTACTCTTAGCAACTGAACTAGTATCAAATACCGAGGGGTTGCTATAAACACGAGTAAAGTACACATCAGTAACATGTATATCCAATATACCTTTGTTCACCTTGCCATCCTTCTTATCCGGCAAATACTTGGGGCAGTTCCGCTTCCAGTGACCAGTCCCTTTGCAGTAGAAGCACTCAGTCTCAGGCTTAGGTCCAGACTTGGATTTCTTCACTTGAGCAGCAACTTGCTTGCCGTTCTTCTTGAAGTTCCGCTTCTATCCCCTTTCCCTTTTCTTGAAACTAGTGGTCTTGTTAACATCAACACTTGATGCTCTTTCTTGATTTCTACCTTCGTCGATTTCAGCATCACGAAGAGCTTGGGAATCATTTCCGTTATCCCTTGCATATTATAGTTCATCATGAAGTTCTAGTAACTTGGTGATAGTGACTAGAGAACTTTATCAATCACTATCTTATCTGGAAGATTAACTCCCACTTGATTCAAGCAATTGTAGTACTCAGACATTCTGAACACATGCTCACTAGTTGAGCTATTCCCCTCCATCTTGTAGGCAAAGTACTTGTCAAAGTTCTTAAGCCTTTCGACATGGGCATGAGTCTGAAATACTAATTTCAACTCTTGGAACATCTCATATGCTCCATGCGGTTTAAAAACATCTTGGAAGCCCCGATTCTAAGCCATAAAGCATGGTGCACTAAACTGTCAAGTAGTCATCATATCGAGCTTGCCAAACATTCATAACGTCTGCTTTTGCTCCTGCAATCGGTCTGTCATCTAGCGGTGCATCAAGGACATAATTCTTATTTGAAGCAATGAGGATATACCTCAGATTGCGATGCTAGTCCGCATCATCGCTACTAACATTTTTGAACATAGTTTTTCTCTAGGAACATATCAAAATAAACGGGGAGCAACATCGCGAGCTATTGATCTACAACATAGTTATGCAAATACTATCAGGACTAAGTTCATGATAAATTAAAGTTCAATCAACCATATTACTTAAGAACTCCCACTTGGATAGACATCCCTCTAGTCATCTAAATGATCACATGATCCAAATCAACTAAACCATGTCCGATCATCACGTGAGATGGAGTAGTTTTCATTGGTGAACATCACTATGTTGATCATATGTACTATATGATTCATGCTCGACCTTTTGGTCTCCAGTGTTCCGAGGCCATATCTGCATATGCTAGGCTCGTCAAGTTTAACCCGAGTATTTCTGCGTGTGCAAAACTGTCTTACACCCGTTGTAGATGAACATTGAGCTTATCACACCCGATCATCACGTGGTGTCTCGGCACGACGAACTTTGGCAACGGTGCATACTCAGGGAGAAGACTTTTACCTTGAAATTTAGTGAGAGGTCATCTTATAATGCTACCGCCGAACTAAGCAAAAATAAGATGTATAAAAGATAAACATCACAAGCAATCCAAATATGTGATATGATATGGCCATCGTCATCTTGTGCTTTTTATCTCCATCTCCAAAGTATTGTCATGATCTCCATTGTTACCGGCATGACACCATGATCTCCATCATCTTGATCTTTTATCAACGTGTCGTCACATGGTCATCTCACCAGCTATTGCTTTTGCAACTATTGTTATCGCATAGCGATAAAGTAAAGCAATTACATGGTACTTGCATCTTATGCAATAAAGAGACAACCATAAGGCTTCTGCCAGTCGCCGATAACTTCAATAAAACATGATCATCTCATACAACAACTTATATCTCATCACGTCTTGACCATATCACATCACAACAAGCCCTGCAAAAACAAGTTAGACGTCCTCTACTTTGTTGTTGCAAGTTTTACGTGGCTGCTACGGGCTGAGCAAGAACCATTCTTACCTACGCATCAAAACCACCACAATAGTTCGTCAAGTTAGTGTTGTTTTAACCTTCTCAAGGATCGGGCGTAGCCACACTCGGTTCAACTAAAGTTGGAGAAACTGACACCTGCCAGCCACCTGTGTGCAAAGCACGTCGGTAGAACCAGTCTCGCGTAAGCGTACGCGTAATGTCGGTCCAGGATACTTCATCCAACAATACCGCCGAACCAAAGCATGACATGCTGGTAAGCAGTATGACTTGTATCGCCCACAACTCACTAGTGTTCTACTCGTGCATATAACGTCTACGCATAAACCTGGCTCGGATGCCACTATTGGGGAACGTAGTAATTTCAAAAAAAATCCCTACGCACACACAGGACCATGGTGATGCATAGAAATGAGAGGGGAGAGTGTGTCCATCTACCCTCGTAGACCGAATGCGGAAGCATTAGCACAACGCGGTTGACGTAGTCGTATGTCTTCACGATCCGACCGATCCAAGTACCGAATGCACGACACCTCCGAGTTCTGCACACGTTCAACTCGATGACGTCCCACGAGCTCCGATCCAGCAAAGCTTCACAGGAGAGTTTCGTCAGCACGACTGCGTGGTGACATTGATGATGATGCTACCGACGCAGGGCTTCGCCCAAGCACCGCTACGATATGATCGAGGTGGATTATGGTGGAGAGGGGAACCGCACACGGCTAAGAGATCAATGATCAATTGTGGTGTCTCCAAGGGGTGCCCCCCTTCCCGTATATTAAGGAGTGGAGGAGGGGGAGGGACGGCCCTCTCTATGGCGCGCCCTACGGGAGTCCTACTCCCACCGGGAGTAGGATTCCCCCTTTCCTAGTAGAACTAGGAGCCCTTCCAAGTAGTAGGAGTAGGAGAGAAGGAAAGGGAAAGAGAAGAGAAGGAAGGAGGGGGCGTCGCCCCTCCCCCTAGTCCAATTCAGACTAAGCATTGGGGGGCATGCAGCCTCTCCTCTCTCTTTCCTCTACAGCCCAATAAGGCCCATATACTCCCCGGTGAATTCCCGTAACTCTCCGGTACTCCGAAAAATACCCGAATCACTCGAAACCTTTCCGATGTCTGAATATAGTCGTCCAATATATCGATCTTTACGTATCGACCATTTCGAGACTCCTCATCATGTCCCCGATCTCATCCGGGACTCCGAACTACCTTCGGTACATCAAAACACATAGACTCATAATACAAATCGTCACCGAACATTAAGCATGCGGACCCTACGGGTTCGAGAACTATGTAGACATGACCGAGACAGGTCTCCGGTCAATAACCAATAGCGGAACCTGGATGCTCATATTGGCTCCTACATATTCTACGAAAATCTTTTATCGGTCAAACCACATAACAACATACGTTGCTCCCTTTTGTCATCGGTATGTTACTTGCCCGAGATTCGATCGTCGGTATATCAATACCTAGTTCAATCTCGTTACCGGCAAGTCTCTTTACTCGTTCCGTAATACATCATCCCGCAACTAACTCAATAGTTACAATTCTTTCAAGGCTTATAGTTATGTGTATTACTGAGTGGGCCCAGAGATACCTCTCCGACGATCGGAGTGACAAATCCTAATCTCGAAATACGCCAACTCAACAAGTACCTTCGGAGATACCTGTAGAGCACCTTTATAATCATCCAGTTACCTTGTGACGTTTGGTAGCACACAAAGTGTTCCTCCGGTAAACGGGAGTTGCATAATCTCATAGTCATAGGAACATGTATAAGTCATGAAGAAAGCAATAGCAACATACTAAATGATCAAGTGTAAGCTAACGGAATGGGTCAAGTGATAACCCACAAGTATAGGGGACCGCAACAGTTTTCGATAAGTAAGAGTGTCAAACCCAACGAGGAGCTAAAGGTAGAATAAATATTCCCTCAAGTTCTATCGACCACCGATACAACTCTACACACACTTGATGTTCGCTTTACCTAGAACAAGTATGAAACTAGAAGTACTTTGTAGGTGTTGTTGGATAGGTTTGCAAGGTAATAAAGAGTACATAAAAAAGTAGGGGCTGTTTAGATAAAGAAACAATAAAGTAAATATAGCGAGTGTGGAAAAGTGGTGGTAGGAGTTGCAAAATTGCCCCTAAGCAATTGACTACTTTACTAGACCGATAGCAAGTATTATGTGGGAGAGGCCACTTCTAGTATGTCATCCCTGACTTGGAATTCTATGCACTTATGATTGGAACTATTAGCAAGCATCCGCAACTACTAATGTTCATTAAGGTAAAACCTAACCATAGCATTAAGGTATATTGGTCCCCCTTCAATCCTGTATGCATCAATTTCTATGCTAGGTTGAAGCTTCTGTCACTCTTGCCCTCCAATACATAGTCCTATCAACATACAACTAACCCTAGGGTGTGATCCACGCGCGCAATCATATGATGGGCACCAAAGGACAACAACATAACCACAATCAAATTAAATCAATCATAGCAATTCATCAACCACTGATAGGACAACAAAAATCTACCCATACATCATAGGATGGCAACACATCATTGGATAATAATATGAAGCATAAAGCACCATGTTCAAGTAGAGGGTACAAAGGGTTGCGGGAGAGTGGACCGCTGTAGATAGAGGGGGGAAGGTGATGTAGATGTTGGTGAAGATGGCGGAGGTGTTGGTGTAGATCGCAGTGATGATGATGGCCCCCGACGGCGTTCCGGCGCCACCTGAAGCGAGGGGGAGAGAGCCCCCCTCCTTCTTCTTCTTCCTTGACCTTCTCCCTAGATGGGAGAAGGGTTTCCCCTCTGGTCCACGGTATCCATGGCATGGGAGGGAGGAGAGCCCCTCCGAGATTGGATCTGTCTATCTGTCTCTCTCTGTTTCTGTGTTCCCAGATTCTTCCCTTTCACCGTTTCTTCTATTCCTGGAGATCCATAACTCCGATTGGGCTGAAATTTTAACACGATCTCTATCCAGAAATTAGCTTTCTTGCAGCAAAAGAAGGGCACCAACTGCCTTACGGGTGGCCCACGAGGGTCAGGGGCGCGCCCAGGGGGGCAGGCGCGCCACCCTGCCTCGTGGCCACCTCGGGCACCGTCTCGCGTGGATTTTTTTTCCCAGAAATCATATATAATCCAAAAAAATCTCCGTTAGTTTTTATCCCATTTGGACTCCGTTTGATATGGATATTCTGTGAAACAAAAAACATGCAACAAACAGGAACTGGCACTGGGCACTGGATCAATATGTTAGTCCCAAAAATAGTATAAAAAGTTGCCAAAAGTATATGAAAGTTGTAGAATATTGGCATGGAACAATAAAAAATTATAGATACGACGGAGACGTATCAGCATCCCCAGGCTTAATTCCTGCTCGTCCTCGAGTAGGTAAATGATAAAAAAGATAGTTTTTGATGTGGAATGCTACCTAGCATAATCTTGATCACATATCAAATCATGGCATGAATATTAAGATACGAGTGATTCAAAGCAATAGTCTATCATTTGACACAAAAACAATAATACTTCAAGCCTACTAATAAAGCAATCATGTCTTTTCAAAATAACATGGCCAAAGAAAGCTATCCCTACAAAATCATATAGTCCGGCTATGCTCCATCTTCACCACACAAAATATTCACACCATGCACAACCCCGATGACAAGCCAAGCAATTGTTTCATACTTTTGACGTTCTCAAACCTTTTCAACTTTCACGCAATACATGAGTGTGAGCCATGGACATAGCACTATAGGTGGAATTGAATGGTGGTTGAGGAGAAGATAGTCTCACATCAACTAGGCGTATCAACGGGCTATGGAGATGCCCATCAATAGATATCAATGTGAGTGAGTAGGGATTGCCATGCAACGGATGCACTAGAGCTATAAGTGTATGAAAGCTCCAACTGAAACTAAGTGGGTGTGCATCCAACTTGCTTGCTCATGAAGACCTCGGGCATTTGAGGAAGCCCATCATCGGAATATACAAGCCAAGTTCTATAATGAAAATTCCCACTAGTATATGAAAGTGATAACTCAAGAGACTCTCTATATGAAGAACATGGTGCTACTTTGAAGCACAAGTGTGGAAAAATGATAGTAGCACTGCCCCTTCTCTCTTTTTCTCTCATTTTTTATATATTTTTTGGTGGGCTTCTTTGGCCTCTTTTATTTTTTTGTAAAGTTTGGAGTCGCATCCCGACTTATGGGGGACTCATAGTCTCCATCATCCTTTCCTCACTGGGGCAATGCTCTAATAATGATGATCATCACACTTTTATTTACTTACAACTCAATGTCTAGAACAAAGTATGACTCTATATGGATGCCTCCGGCGGTGTACCGGGATGTGCAATGATCTAACATAGCAATGACATCAAAAAAATGGACAAGCCATGAAAACATCATGCTCGCTATCTTACGATCATGCAAAGCAATATGACAATGAATGCTCAAGTCATGTATATGATGATGGAAGTTGCATAGCAATATATCTCGGAATGGCTATGGAAATGCCATGATAGGTAGGTACGGTTGATGTTTTTAGGAAGGTATATGGTGGGTTTATGGTACCGGTGAAAGTTGTGTGGTACTAGAGAGGCTAGCAATGGTGGAAGGGTGAGAGTGCATATAATCCATGGACTCAACATTAGTCATAAAGAACTCACATACTTATTGCAAAAATCTATTAGTCATTGAAACAAAGTACTACGCACATGCTCCTAGGGGGATTGATTGGTAGGAAAAGACCTTTGCTCGTCCCCGACCGCCACTCATAAGGAAGGCAATCAATAAATAAATCATGCTCTGACTTTGTTACATAACGGTTCACCATATGTGCATGCTACGGGAATCACAAACCTCAACACAAGTATTTCTACAATCCACAACTACCCACTAGCATGACTCTAATATCACCATCTTTATACCGCAAAACTATTGCAAGGAATCAAACATATCATATTCAGTGATCTACAAGTTTTATGTAGGATTTTATGACTAACATGTGAATGTCCAGTTCCTGTCATCTCTCTAAATAGATATAAGTGAAGCAAGAGAGTTTAATTCTTTCTAAAAAATATATGCCCGTTGTCGGTGTCAAAACCGGCGGATCTCGGGTAGGGGGTCCTGAACTGTGCGTCTAGGCCGGATGGTAACAGGAGACAAGGGACACAATGTTTTATCCAGGTTCGGGCCCTCTTGATGGAGGTAAAACCCTACGTCCAGCTTGATTAATATTGATGATATGGGTAGTACAAGAGTAGATCTACCACGAGATCAAGGAGGCTAAACCCTAGAAGCTAGCCTATGGTATGATTGTTGTATGATGAAGTTGTCCTACGGACTAAAACCCTCCGGTTTATATAGACACCAAAGAGGGTTAGGGTTACACAAAGTCGGTTACAATGGTAGGAGATCTTGAATATCCGCATCGCCAAGCTTGCCTTCCACGCCAAGGAAAGTCCCATCCGGACACGGGACGGAGTCTTCAATCTTGCATCTTCATAGTTCTGGAGTTCGACTGAAGGTATAGTCCGGCTACCCGAACACCCCCTAATCTAGGACTCCCTCAGTAGCCCCTGAACCAGGCTTCAATGACGACGAGTCCGGCGCGCAGATTGTCTTTGGCATTGTAAGGCGGGTTCCTCCTCCAAATTCTTCATAAAAGTTTGTAAACACCAAGATTAGTGTCCGGCTCTGCAAAATAAGCTTCCACGTATTTCCATAGAGAGAATAATATTAACACAAATCTAATCTGCTGACGTATTCCGCAGCGTGACATCACACTACGACCAAGCCTTTATTCGAATCATTTTCACTTCTCCACCTCAGCGTGTTTTGTGAGGCGGTTTTCTTGGCACGTCTTGTCAAAGCAGAGATCGTGCCCCCTTTGTTTACGGGATTCTCATTAATACGGACATGGGTAACCCAACCGCGCCACTTATCACGACGCTTGGGAGGCAAGCGAGTTTTACTAGGCTGGTGGGGACGCATAGTCGCATCCGCCCATATAAGGGGATAAGGATCCACCTTTTTACCTACGCCTTCTTCCTCCTTTGCCTATCCATCTTCTGCGCAGCCGAGCTCCAGCGCCCTAGCCTGCACTTCCTACCTCAACCCTCTCCAACAATGTCCGGAGCGGGAGGCAAGTGGATGGTCTCCTTTATCACGGAGGGCCATGTCAAAAGGTTAAGGAAGGCCGGATACTTGTCCAAAGACATCGCGCACCGGCTTCCTGAGGAGGGGCAGCTTCTCCCCACCCCAAGGCCCCATGAGAGGGTAGTATTTCTTCCCCACTTCCTCCGCGGACTGGGTTTTCCTATCCACCCATTTGTCTGCGGGCTCATGTTCTACTATGGCCTAGATTTCCACGATCTGGCCCTGAACTTCATCCTCAATATCTCGGTATTTATCGTCGTGTGCGAGGCTTTCCTCTGCATTCGCCCCCATTTCGGCCTCCGGCTCAAGACCTTCAACGTCAAGCCAAAGGTGGTGCGCGGCAACCAGGCGGAGTGTGGAGGTGCCATGGCTGGCAAAATTGCCAACATCCTATGGCTCGAGGGCTCCTTTGTGGAGACCTTGAAGGGGTGGCAGTTAGGGTGGTTTTACATCACCGAGCCACGCGACCCGAAGTGGACCGCAGCCCCTGAATTCCGATCCGGACCCCCTACGCGGCTCACGTCCTGGAAAGAGACGAGCTTGTCGTGGGGCGACGAAGGAGAGTTGACCGGACTACAAAAATGCATCCAGTCCCTGGTGAACAAGCAGCTCAACCTTGTCAACGTAATCCAGGTCATGCTTGTCCGCCGGATCCTTCCGTGTCAAGAACGGGACTTCAGTTTGTGGGAGTTCAACCCGGCGCAGCACCGCACTCTGAGCAGGCCCTTCGACACGACATACGAAGATGTCTGGAGGGGGCTAACCAAAGGCGCCAAGGCTCCCACATCCACCTCCGAAGACCGCGGATTCAGCTCGCAGCGTCCTGCTGGCGAGGTAAGATATTTCCATCCTTTATAGGGTGTTATGTTTTTTCATAGTTTGACTCTATGCGGGATCTAAACTCCCTCACCTTTGACGAGATTGGCGGGAGAAGTCCAGACAGGTTAACTGTCCAGCTCCCTTGCCTGAAGACCCAGCCCCTGCTCTCCTAGAGAAGCTGCTAGTTCCGGCACCTTATGTGGTGCCGGAGAAGAAGGCCAAGAAGAAGAAGGCCACGGGGACTCGAAAGAGTTCCCGGCATATGGTGGTGTCGGACTCATCGTCCGACGAGTCCGAGACGCACTCCTCCCGTGAAAACGAGGAGGAGGAAGAAGAAACCTCTCCCCCTCCAGCGGGGGGAGGAGAGAAGAGGAAGGCCGCCCTAGTAGGGGAAGCCGAGGGGTCCAAGAAGAGGAAAACCCCTCCGCCGGACTACGTCCCCGATGCCGACGAGGACGAAGAGGAGTGGCCGGACAGGGCCAAGCGTCCGGCGAGATCGTAAGTGTTCGGATACCAGAGTAACTCGTGATATTCCTTTTGTTGCATAGCTTTCCCTAACGTCGGATATAATCATGCAGTCCGCCCAAGGACGGGCTCGATGAGTCGTCGAGCGGCTCCCTGGATTCATCGGACGTGAATTCAGCTCCGCCCGCTGCTTCCCCCTGTGCTGCAGATGACGCCGAAGTGGCATCACGACAAGCTCCAGGGCGAGAGGAGGTGGTCCAGGAGGAGCCGCGAGGCGACCTCCCGGACTCTAGGAGTGAAGGGGACAAGACCCCCCTGGGTTCCAAGTCCGGCTTTAAGCCGGACACTGTGCCGGAATCATCAACGGTTCCGGTTCGCGCTAGGCGAATTCCTGCCAAGAGGAGCAAGCCTACTGAGCCGGCATCCTCCGTCCAACTGGAGGCGCCGGACAATCTGCTGGAGGAGCTTAAGGGCGCCTCCATCAACGAGGAGCACCGTGCCATCATGAGTATGGTGATCTAGAAGGTTCGGTCCGCCAAAAGCGGACTGACTGAAGCTTGTGCTAGCCTTCCAACAGGCTTCGAGGTAAGTAAAAATATGTAAAAATATTACCGTATAGACAGTAGCCCCTGATGCTCTGTTTGGCGTTCGGAAAGAAAAGCCGAATAGAGGATCTATTAAATATCACAAGAGTCTAACTAAAAAGGAGTCAATATACGTATGCAGGCTTCGTTGCTGGCCACCGCCGCACTGACTGCAGAGGTGGGTGCCCTGAAGCAGGGCCTCGAGCGGACCAAGCAAGAGCTCGGCCTTGCCAAACGGCAGCTTGAGGAGAAAGAAGGTAACAAATACCTTATAGAAAAAATGCCTATAGGAAGGCGCAATTGCAAAAAATGACAGGAGTATACTGCTTATTGTAGGGGCCACAACTGAGGTGGCGACCCTCAAGCAGGCACTGTCCGAGGGCGAGAAGAAAGCGGCCATGGAGCGCGCCGAGCGGGAGAAATTTGAGGCGCAGGTCGGCGAGGTGCGGCAAGAGCTTCAGGTTCTCATGCAAAAACATGAGAGTTTGGAGCTCGACTCGAAGACGCGAGCGTCCGAGCTTGCTGCGGCCCTTAAAACTGCCAAGTCTGCCAAGGCCGAAGCCCAGAAGGCCCTCCAGGAATTGGATGCGGTGAAAAAGATAGCGGCGGGTAAGGCATTCTATATACAAAGCAGACATATAAAAGTAAACTACTTGTTACTTACCCAAATCCGGAGCTCTCCAGGGGCATTCGCAGATCTTCCCTGCAGCGTATCCGATGCCGCCGCATTCTACCGAGCCGAGGAAGGCAGCTCGACAGAGAAGGTGTTCTGGTCTCAGTACGCTGAGGCCGGACACCCTGTGCCCTTGAGCGACCAACTGAAGCAGCTAGTCGAGCTCCATAAGGCGGCTGAACAGGCCCTGAAGGGCTTCATAGTTTGGCTGTGGCCTGGAGAGGCCCTGCCTGGGAGCTACTTCGGACTGGTGCGGCGACTGGTGGAGGCTTGTCATCAAGCGCTCCGTCTGCATCGAAGGTGCCCGTAGGGCCCTTGCCCGTGCAAAGGTGCATTGGGGTAAGCTGGACGGTGAGAAGCTTGTGAAGGACGGGCCGCCGCCGGGGAAGGAGCATCGCAAGCCCGAGAACTATTACAAGGATGTTCTTGCTGGTGCCCGCCTTGTGGTGGATGAATGTACCAAGGATGTAATTTTTGAATGAACTCGCTCGTGTTATCCTGTGCGCTGAAAACTTTTTCATATGCGCTAAGCAATGCTTGAATTTAAAATATTACTTTCTGTGCGGCCGTTTATCAAAAAATTGAGAGATGGCCAGTCGTCGGCTTCTACCCCCATGCCACTAGTGCTGGGGTGTTCGGGATAAACCTGAGCGCTCTTTTTCCCATGATTGGGTCCGTCGAGGGAGGCGGTCAGCACAACGAACAAGGCAATCGGACTATAATGCTTGAACACTCTCACTTAGCCATAGAACTCTATAATTTTAAATTTCGGCGAAGCCCCTAGTATTCGGAAGACCGAGTTCGGGGTGCTATCCACGCCTTGGGCGGACAAAGCCGGTTCCTCGCTCGAAGCGGCATAAGCCTTTAAGGACTCGAAAAACCTCTCGAACAGCGACCGGTCTCTCGCCTCATCATGACAGTCAGTTTTAGCTTTCTCCATTGAGGTGCTCGGCCCAGCTCAACTGGGGCACAATCGCAGTGGTTCTCCTAGTGCTACCTTAGCCGATATAGCGGAACGTAAGGCACCAAAACATAGGAGCCAGGCAAACCCAACTATTGACCCAAATCATGATTCGGAGCCGATGCATATAGTGCTATAAGTTCAGGGTGCCGCACTTGTGAAAGTGGACGGACTTCTCACGCCATATTGATGGGTACTGAAGCCCCTGGTGTATTTTGCCATACCACAGTGTACGGATGCAGCATGTTATTAATAAACATATATATAAAAAGAGGGTAATGCAAAAAATAGACAAAAAGCTATGCATTGTTTATAGAAAGGCTGCTATGAAAGCGGAACGATACAAATAGTGCGATAAGCCAAATAAATTGGACTACTTAACATGTCCTGGCCAGGGGCAGGCTGTGGAATTGTATTAAAAAACAGGTATACTGCTCGCAATAGAGACCACCTGGGAGTTCCATGATGCGGCGTGGCTTGTCTGCTTCCCTCGATCTTGCATCGTTTGTGCGGCAGTTGAATTGCCGAACGGGTCGTCCGAAGTATGGAGTCCTAAGAATAACAGAAAAAAATAAGGAATCCGGCAGCCCCTGGAGCGGTTTAAGCCGTATTTCGGGCGTGCCGTGATAGTGCCCCTTCGCCTGTGCCCATGGTATTTCAAGAGCGTAGTTATGTACGCGAAGCGCTGGTTTCACTATATCGCGAGGGCTAGGGTTGGGGCCGCATTGCTACGCTAGCTCGGAACGTGCCAGGCGGTCTTGTTGTAGGGTACTCCGGGCGCGCTTGACAGTGTCCGGCTTTTTGAAGGCCGAACCGGAGAACGCCTAGAGAGGCTACTTTGTACTTCTGCTGCGAGCGCTGTCGTGTGCTCCTCTGTTCGGAGGGAGCGTTCAGTGTTCCCAATTACCGTGATTACTCCTCTAGGGCCTGGCATCTTGAGCTTGAGGTATGCATAGTGCGGTACCGCGTTGAATTTTGCGAATGCGGTTCACCCGAGCAGTGCGTGATAGCCACTACGGAACGGGACTATGTCGAAGATTAACTCCTCGCTTCAGAAGTTATCCGGAGATCCGAAGACCACTTCCAGTGTAACTGAGCCTGTACAGTTGGCTTCTACACCTGGTATGATGCCTTTAAAGGTCGTTTTGGTGGGCTTGATCCTTGAGGGATCTATGCCCATCTTTCGCACTGTATCCTGGTAAATCAGGTTCAGGCTGCTGCCGCCGTCCATGAGGACTCTTGTGAGATGTAATCCGTCAATGATTGGGTCTAGAACCAATGCGGCGAAGCCGCCGTGACGGATGCTAGTGGGGTGGTCCCTTCGATCAAAGGTGATCGGGCTGGAGGACCATGGGTTGAACTTTGGGGCGACCGGCTCCATCGCATATACGTCCCGTAACGCACGCTTCCGCTCCCTCTTGGGGATGTGGGTTGCGTATATCATGTTCACCGTCCGCACTTGCGGGGCAAATCCCTTCTGTCCATCGTTGTTCAGCGGCCTGGGCTCCTCCTCGTCGTCGCTATGCAGCCCCTTGTCTTTGTTTTCGGCTCTTAACTGGCCTGCCTGCTTGAACACCCAACAATCCCTGTTGGTGTGATTGGCTGGCTTTTCGGGGGTGCCATGTATCTGGCACAAGCGGTCGAGTATTCGGTCCAAACTGGACGGGCCCTAAGTTTTTCTTTTGAATGGCTGTTTCCGTTGACCGGATTTGTAGCCTCGGAATCCGGATTAACTGTCGTATCCTCGTTGCTGTTGCTGTTAACGCGGTGCTTTTGTTTGTTCCGATGCGACCTATCACTTTTGTCCTTCGTATTCGAATTACCAGTGTTCTTGGTTAAGTTGTTACTGCGAGCTAGCCAGCTGTCTTCTCCCGCACAAAAGCGGGTCATGAGTATCGTGAGGGCTGCCATAGATTTCGGCTTTTCCTGTCCCAGGTGCCGGGCCAGCCACTCGTCACGGATATTATGCTTGAAGGCCGCTAAGGCCTCTGCATCCGGACAGTCGACTATCTGGTTTTTCTTTGTTAGGAACCATGTCCAGAATTGCCTGGCCGATTCTTCTAGCTGCTGAATTATGTGGCTTAGGTCATCGGCGTCCGGTGGTCGCACATAAGTGCCCTGGAAGTTGTCAAGGAATGCGGCTTCCAGGTCCTCCCAAGAACCGATTGAGTTTGCTGGCAAGCTGTTAAGCCAATGTCGGGCCGGTCCCTTAAGTTTGAGTGGGGGGTATTTGATGGCATGTAGATCATCGCCGCGGGCCATGTGGATATGAAGGAGATAATCCTCGATCCATACCGCAGGATCTGTTGTGCCATCGTACGATTCGATGTTTACAGGTTTGAAGCCCTCAGGGATTTTATGATCCATTACTTCATCTGTGAAGCATAGTGGGTGTGCGGCGCCTCTGTATTGGGCTATATCACGACGCAGCTCGAAGGAGCTTTGTCTGTTGAGTTCGGCCCGGCCGGATTCGTTGCGTCCGGAGTAACGATCACCGTCATGTGCCGTGGGGCGTCTGCGCGATCCGTAGATCGATCTTGTTTGCCTTGTGCCGGGGTACTGATCCATGGGCACCTATGGGACCGGCGGACCGGGTCCCTTTCGGTTCGGCGGGGGCGGAGGTCGTGCAAAGAGCAAATCGAGGCGATGCACGCGAGCGATTTACCCAGGTTCGGGCCGCACGGATGCGTAAAACCCTACTCCTGCTTTGTGGTTTGTATTGATTTCTTGCTCGGGAGCGCGGAGTGCTACAGTACACACCCGCAGCTAACAAGACCGAGCGTGAGAGTTTGAACTGGCTAACCCCCCTCTACGTTGCACACGGGCCTCCTTTTATATGCTCAAGGGGTTCCTGACAGGTGGCAACGGAGGTGAAGGGTAAAAATGGAAAGGTGCTGTGGTAGGCACAGCTACCTGCTACAGTGTATCATACCTAACCCTGACGGCAGGGGACAGGGGCCTTAAATGCCCGTCTGTGTCGCCTAAACAGTGAGAAAAGAGACCGCCAGGGACGCCACCGCTCGCCACGATGGCGATCTTGTCAGCGCCGCTTGCCACCGCACGCCGCTGGCTGCACAGCCTCCCGCCACGTGCGCCTGGAAGGGCCCCAGAGCGACACATTGGTGGATGTGCTGGAGCGCGGGCCCAGGAAGGTGGCTTGCCGCGGCAAGCGTCTTGCCGTTATCATTGTCTTGTCGCGTCCGGGAGCTTGTCGCTCACCGGGCCTTGCCGGGGCGCGCGGTGCGCCGCGGCAAGTTCCTTGCAATGCCTTGGGTGGCCTTCCAGGCAAGCTCCTCTTGCCGGGGTCTTGGGATGCTTTTTTTAGCCTTCCCGGCAAGCTCCTCTTGCCGGGGTCTTGTCTTCTTGGCTTGGACACTTTGTTCTTGAATGGCTCCAAAGGAACCACGGAGGATCTTGGCGGTCGCCCGGCAAGCCTTGCCGCGGGATGCTGCGACTGCCCGTGCACAAGTTCGGGATACTAGGGTACCCCCACTCTAGTACACCGACAGGAGCCCCCGGGCCTGGGCCATACACGGTGCCGAGCGCTGTAGGGCCAGGCCCAAAACAGGGCACGGGCACGCGCGACCTAGGTTACGCCGTATCTTACTCCGTATCCACCGCGCCCTCCCCGAACGGCACGCGTTGAATGCGGCGTCATGGGCGAGATCGTGGGTGGTTATTTTATTTGGAAATGCGGAACGTCCGCCCCCTCCCCCTTTATAAGCAGAGGAAACGGGGGCAGTTCGCACATTCGCCCGTTGATGTTTCCAATCTCAGAAACCTCCGCCGCTCCCTCGCCTTCCCAGAGCAGAGAGAGAGCAGCGCCCTGCCCCCCATCACCGCCAGCATCACCAACGCCGTCGACCTCCTCCACTGCCTCCGCCATGGCTCCAAAAACCGACAAGGGGAAGGCCGTGAAGTCGACCGAGGCGCAACGGCTCGCGGCGCTGCGGAAGGAGCGGGCAGTTTTCCCCCCAAGCTTGCCGCGAAGGAGCTGAGGGAGAAGTACTACCTCTTCTAGTCGGCGGAGACGCGCGCGCATCCGCGCACAAAGGTACTCCCCGCCATCGCTTGGAAGAAGGCTCCGAATGGATACCCCTTTTTTGCTCTGTTCTTCTACTGCAGGCTCTGCCCGCCTTTCTCAGATTTCTCTGCGACATCATGAATACGTACGGATTCCACCTCCTCGACTTCACCCCCAATGCCGTTCTGACCATGGCGGTTTTCGCACACCTCTGCGAAAATTTTGTCGGAAACCTTCCCAACGTAGCCCTCTTCCGCCACTTCTTCATACCCCGAGTAGAGAGAGGAGAGCCTCTATCCGGCGGGATTGCCTGGATCTCAAGGACCGGCAAGAAGGAGACCTATCTGGAGGGAGAGTTCCGCGGCAAGTGGGAGGAGTGGAGAGCAGATTGGTGCTGGATTGACGAAGAGGATCCGCAGTCATTCACCACCCGGTGCAAAACCCCAGTAGCACGCGGCAGCGACTGGAGCGACGTGGCCCCGGAAGACGACAGGCTGAGAATTGCCGTCACCAGGATCCTGCGCCTCAGGCTTGCCGGGCTGACTGTTGGCGCCGTTGGCGTAGACTTCCTTCGCCGCCGCATCGCCCCCCTGCAGGAACGCGGGAGGCCCACTTGGGAGTTCAAGAACACGGCAGACATCATGAGGCTGCGGCCGGGCCTCAACTACAACTTCACAGTCTTGGAGCTCAACGCAATGCTGCAGGAGCTGTTAAAATATGACCCCCAACATCCCGAGGTCTTCAGGTTGCCGGGGGGCGTCGTCCCGTTGTGCAACAATTCTTCGCTTGACCGCATCCGTGCAATGATGCCGGAGTGCGACTCGCATGGCATTGTGCCAACTTGGCAGGAGCCTGCAGACGAGGTCGTGCAGCAATTCTTCGACGACTTGGTGGAGGTGGCAGTCCGCCCCGACGAGAAGGACGGCCTCACCCGCGACACCACGGATGCGGAGTTGGCGCTCATCGCCACCAGGATGGAGGAGGCAGCGGCAGCCGCAGCCGCGGGCGAGTTCGGATTTACTGTGGAGGAGGATGATGCAGCGGAAGCGGCAAGCCGTGCCGAGCGAGGGGAGGCCGCCGGCAAGAAGGAGCTTGCCAGGCGTGACGCCGAGCCGAGCGAGCCCGCCAAGGACACAAGCGGCTCGTTGGAAATCAACTCCTCTTCCTCCTCGTCTTCAGGCAGCTCGCCGCAAGCAGGGCCTTCATCCCTGCCAAGAAGGCGTCCCCGCAAGGCCTGTGATGTGGCGGAGCGGCAAGCGGGTCAACAGTCGCCGCGCCGCGTGACACGCTCTACCGCGGCAAACACTGTTGCCGCGGGAGCGCCTCATGCTGCGACGGCAACTGGAGCGGAGTCTAGCCGGACCACCGCTTCAGTCCCTGCCGCTACTCACGCCGCGCCGACAGTCGGAGCGGGGTCGGCTCAGCCCACCGCCAGCGCTACCGCCAAGCGGCCAAGGGAAGCTACCCCTCCGCCTCCTCACGCCGGGCGTGCGCCGAACTTCGACTTCTCCGTGTTCAGCTCCGACGAGGAAGAAGAAGAAGAAGAGTAAGCTTCTCCTGCTGTACTTATAGTTCTTCGATTCTTGCTGTTTTGTCTTGTTTCTCACTTGCTTTTCCCTGAACCTGTTCCTCTTCAGGACTCTGGCCTAGAGAGCGGCGAAGAGAGCCAAGGCCCCGGTGATCGTCATCGAGGACGAGCCCACTGCGACAGCAGGAGGCGCGCCCAAGACAACCTTGCCGGACCTGGCGACTTTTCTCTAGGGCAGCCCCCAGCGTAAGTGTATGATTTACTTTCTGCTGCGAGGCACGCTTGGGTACTTGTCTTTGCTGATATCTGTTTGCCAACTTGTGTAGGAACCGAGCAGCCCCACCAGGAGCCAAGGGAGAATCCCCCGACAAGGGAGAATTCTCCGGCAAGGGAGGGCTTCCCGGTAAGGGAGAAGTCTCCGGCAAGGGAGGGTTCTCCGGCAAGGGAGAAGTCTCCGGCAAGGGAGGGTTCTCCGGCAAGGGACAACGCCAGCGCCCCCCCCGACGACGGAGACCACAACTGCAAAGCCTGGTGCAGGTACTCCTCTTGCTCCAAAACTTCCCTTGGGTTCTTCTTCTTCTGATCTTCTTGAGTTTTTGCTGGATTTTTGCTTGACTCTTCCCCTCTTTCCGGTCGTTAGATCCATCCGCTGCAGAGCAGACGGAAACTAAGGTCGCCGCCGACGAGGCAACCGGTGCTGGCGATGCCGCCGGCGCAGAGGCCGCCAAGGCTGACGCCGCGGCAGCTGGCGAGGGGTCCGACAATCGCACTGACGGCCCTGAGGCCGCAGGAGCGCCAGGCGCTGCACCGACCGCCGACCCATCCGCCGCTGCCGCAGCGCCAGGCTGCGGAGAGCCCCAGCCAGGCGTCTACCTGAAGGTCGACGACGACGTCTTCATCAATCTTCCCTGGGCATCAGGCTCCAGAGCACCGGTCGAGGGGGAGATCTTCGACGGAGAAGTGCTTGCCTCCGCGGGGTTGACGCTGGTCGACGCGCCAAGCAGCAGCAGCAACGAGCCTGAAGAAGAGCGACTGCTGCGGAGGTTGATGTCGCTCTACCGCATGCGACAAGCCAAGCTGGAGTCCCGCGAGGCACTTGTCGCGAAGGCGGGAGCAGACATTGAAAAGCGCGCGGAAGAGCTCAGGGGTTTCCACCGGGAAGCCCTCCGATCCCTGGCGGAGGAGCGGGAGCAGCTTGCTGAGGCGCGGAAGGCCTTTCTCCTCAAGAAGGCCGAAACCGAAGAGCGCCAGCGACTTGCCGCTGTGAAGCTTGCCGCGGAGGAGGGCGAGCTGGCGCGGCGGAAGGTCAATCTTGACGCCCATGAGGAGGAGCTCGCCTCACGCAAGGAGAAACTTGGCGGAGCCCTCAAACAAGCGGAGGACGCTGCCGCCGCCGCCGAGGCTGCCAAGGAGGAGTTGAAGACGAAGGTGGCGCGGCTGGAGGCCGATCTCTTCGAGAAGGGCAAGGAGCTCAGCGCCGCCAAGGTCTCCAACGTGGATCTTGAGTTGAAGCTAACCACTTTAACCAAGACTCTGTACAGCGCCAAGAAGCGGGAGGCGGCCTTGAAGGAGGAAATCAAGGCCGACAAGGCGCTGCTGGAGAGTGCTGCCACCGCCCAGAATGCCTTCAGAGAGACCGTGACGCACTGGACGGAGAGCCTGGTGGACGCCGCCACGGACGTCGACAAGGAGCTGGCACAACTGGGAATGGAGGATCTCGGGTATCCCACCGACGACAACCTCCAGCCCAGCGCCAAGCTCGTTCTGTTCTTCAAGGGCGTGGCGACGGCCCTTCAGCGACTCCGGGAGAGGATCCCCAAGCAACTGGCTGACGAGTCATGCAGGGTCTGCGTAGGGGCCCTCGAGAAAGTGTTGATGAAGGTGGCCTTCCGCAATCCTGGCCTCCGCCTCACCAACATCCTCAGGACCTTGCCGCCAGAAGCTGATCTGGAGGAGCTCAAAGCCCTTGTCGCACCCATTGTGGACAAGGTGAGCGGAATCAAGAGGGTTGAAGGCGATCGCGTGGATTAGGCCGCCTATTTCTTCTTTCCTTGTCGCTGTTTATCTTGTCATGAAAACAGTCTAATAGAGCTGCGACAAGCTATCTTTGTAATATAACTTTATTCTGGGTATTGATTCGCAACGTTATTCCCCATACTTGGTTCCTCCCTTTGTATGTCTTTTTACCCTACGCTTTTAGGGAACTTGCCGGTGCAGGCACCAGAGCCGCGAGCGCTGAGTGCGGAACGTCAGCAACCTGCTGGCGGTGTCGCTACCGGCAAGAAACCTTGTCGCGACTAGTTGCAGCTCACTTAATGTTGTCGAGAGGACTCGAAACAAAGTAAGGGCGCTAGCAGCTCACTTAATTTGTTGAGCGGACTCGAAACAAAGTAAGGGCGCTTAGCAGCTCACTTAATTTGTTGAGGGGACTCGAAACAAAGTAAGGGCGCAACTAGCTACGAGTGGGTTCCTCCGCGCACAGGTTTTCCATACAAAGTGGCGGTCGTTCAAGGGAAATAACTTAAAAATTAAAAAATTTGATTGCTCAAACTTTGGCAACTTAGCTTTTTTGTTGTTTGCTTCCCGGCAAGGCGAAACTCTCTTGAACGACGCCTGGTCCATACCATCATCTCCTCCTCTCCTCTCCCCCCCCGGCAAACTTGTGAGCGAGGGGAACCTTCCTTTCAAAAGAAAGAAGAGACAATACAAATATGGAGCTTTACGGCTCGTTAGTGCTTACCGTGGAGTAGGTGCTGCACAATGTGCCAGATCATATATGCCAAAAAATAGAAAGCATAAAATCGACAAAATTCGTAGGGCACATGAGCTTTATTTATGCACGGGTTCTGCGCCCGGCTTTGTACAAAGGATTACATGCAACGGCGGCAAGACTTGTACAAAAGGTGGTTGCCGGAACAGGTTCCGGCAACCGCGCCTTACGGGTAAAACTTACGAAGATGCTCAATGTTCCAGGAGTTGCTCACCGGAATTCCATCTTCGGTCTCAAGGCGGACAGCGCCAGGCCTAGTGACTCGTTTCACCCGGTAAGGGCCTTCCCACTTCGGCGTCAACTTGTTGGAATTCTTGGCGGACTGAACGCGCCGAAGAACAAGGTCGCCTTCCTCGAGACTTCTGGCATTAACTTTGCGGCTATGGTAGCGACGCAAAGCTTGCTGGTAGCGAGCAGCTCGCACAGCAGCCTGAAGACGGTCTTCCTCAAGGAGCAGCGCGTCATCTTGTCGCAGCTGCTCTTGCTCAAGCTCATCATAAGCGAGCACTCGAGGTGACCCGTATACGAGTTCCTTGGGGATAACTGCCTCTGCTCCATAGACTAGAGCGAAAGGTGTCTGGCCAGTGGCTCGATTTGGCGTCGTCCTGATCGACCAAAGAACCACCGGCAGCTCCTCGATCCAGTTTCTTCCGCACTTGTGCAGCCTGTCGAAAGTTCTGGTCTTGAGCCCGCGCAGCACTTCAGCGTTTGCCCTCTCCGCTTGACCGTTGCTTCTCGGGTGAGCAACAGAAGCGAAGCAGACCTTGGCGCCAAGATCTTGGACGTACGGCATGAAGGTGCGGCTCGTGAATTGTGTACCGTTGTCGGTGATTATCCTGTTAGGGATCCCGAAGCGGCAAACAATCGACCTGAAGAACTTGACGGCTGACTGTGCGGTCACCTTCCTCACTGGTTCCACTTCCGGCCACTTTGTGAACTTGTCGATTGCAACGTACAAGTACTCAAAGCCCCCGACAGCTCGGGGAAAGGGGCCGAGGATGTCGAGCCCCCAGACCGAAAATGGCCAGGATAAAGGGATCGTCTGGAGAGCTTGAGCTGGTTGGTGTATCTGCTTGGAATGGAACTGGCACCCTTCACACTTGGTTACTTGTGCAGTTGCATCCTGGAGGGCTGTTGGCCAGAAGAAACCTTGTCGGAATGCTTTGCCGACAAGTGCTCTTGCGCCAATGTGGTGACCACATATGCCTCCATGTATCTCTGCCAACAGCTTTTGTCCTTCTGCCCGGTGAATACACTTTAATTTCACGTCGTTTAGTCTTCTTCTGTACAGTGTCTTGTCGACAAACTGGTACATACTTGACTGCCGGGCTACTCTTTCCGCTTCTTCTTGCTCTTCGGGAAGTTCTCCTGTCTGAAGGAAACAGACGATCTGCTGCGCCCATGTTGGAGCTTGTGGCTCGACAACAAGGACTAAGGGCAAATCTGCTGCTGCGGGAACATCCGCTTCTACGGCAAGAACCTGCGGCTCTGCCGGAGCTTGACGTTCCCCGACAAGCTTGTCGGAGCAAAACTTGTCGGGAGCTTCTGCTTCAACGGAACAAACCCTAGGGCTTGCCGGAGCATCTTGCTCCTCAGCGCTCTTGGTGTTGATCTCAGCTGCTGCGGGAACATCCACTTCTACGGCGAGAAGCTGCGTCTCTGCCGGAGCTTGACGTTCCCCGACAAGCTTGCCGGAGCAAAACTTATCGGGAGCTTCTGCTTCAACGGAACAAACCCTACGGCTTGCCGGAGCAGACTGCTCCTCAGCGCCTTCGGCGTTGATCTTAGGGACTTTCTTGGCGACGGGTTCGGGAAGCTCTGCCGGCAAATAGTCACCAGAAATCAACTTCCTCTTTTTGCTCCTGGAACATTGAGCATCTTCGTAAGTTTTACCCGTAAGGCGCGGTTGCCGGAACCTGTTCCGGCAACCACCTTTTGTACAAGTCTTGCCGCCGTTGCATGTAATCCTTTGTACAAAGCCGGGCGCAGAACCCGTGCATAAATAAAGCTCATGTGCCCTGCGCATTTTGTCGATTTTATGCTTCCTATTTTTTGGCATATATGATCTGACACTTTGTGCAGCACCTACTCCACGGTAAGCACTAACGAGCCGTAAAGCTCCATATCTGTATTGTCTCTTCTTTCTTTTGAAAGAAAGGTTCCCCTCGCTCACAAGTTTGCCAGGGAGGAGAGGAGAGGAGGAGATGATGGTATGGACCAGGCGTCGTTCAAGAGAGTTTCGCCTTGCCGGGAAGCAAACAACAGAAAAGCTAAGTTGCCAAAGTTTGAGCAATCAAATTTTTTAATTTTTAAGTTATTTCCCTTGAACGACCGCCACTTTGTATGGAAAACCTGTGTGCGGAGGAACCCACTCGTAGCTAGTTGCGCCCTTACTTTGTTTTGAGTCCTCTCAACAAATTAAGTGAGCTGCTAAGCGCCCTTACTTTGTTTCGAGTCCGCTCAACAAATTAAGTGAGCTGCTAGCGCCCTTACTTTGTTTCGAGTCCTCTCGACAACATTAAGTGAGCTGCAACTAGTCACGACAAGGTTTCTTGCCGGTAGCGACACCGCCAGCAGGTTGCTGACATTCCGCACTCAGCGCTCGCGGCTCTGGTGCCTGCACCGGCAAGTTCCCTAAAAGCGTAGGGTAAAAAGACATACAAAGGGAGGAACCAAGTAAAGGGAATAACGTTGCGAATCAATACCCAGCTCAAGCTCTCCAGATGATCCCTTTATCCTGGCCATTTTCGGTCTGGGGGCTCGACATCCTCGGTGTCGGTGTACTAGAGTGGGGGTACCCTAGTATCCCGAACTTGTGCACGGGCAGTCGCAGCATCCCGCGGCAAGGCTTGCCGGGCGACCGCCAAGATCCTCCGTGGTTCCTTTGGAGCCATTCAAGAACAAAGTTTCCAAGCCAAGAAGACAAGACCCCGGCAAGAGGAGCTTGCCGGGAAGGCTAACAAAAGCATCCCAAGACCCCCGCAAGAGGAGCTTGCCGGGAAGGCCACCCAAGGCATTGCAAGGAACTTGCCGCGGCGCACCGCGCGCCCCGGCAAGGCCCGGTGAGCGACAAGCTCCCAGACGCGACAAGACAACGACAGCGGCAAGACGCTTGCCGCGGCAAGCCACCTTCCTGGGCCCGCGCTCCAGCACATCCACCAACGTGTCGCTCTGGGGCCCTTCCAGGCGCACGTGGCGGGAGGCTGTGCAGCCAGCGGCGTGCGGTGGCAAGCGGCGCTGACAAGATCGCCATCGTGGCGAGCGGTGGCGTCCCTGGCGGTCTCTTTTCTCACTGTTTAGGCGACACAGACGGGCATTTAAGGCCCCTGTCCCCTGCCGTCAGGGTTAGGTATGATACACTGTAGCAGGTAGCTGTGCCTACCACAGCACCTTTCCATTTTTACCCTTCACCTTCGTTGCCACCTGTCAGGAACCCCTTGAGCATATAAAAGGAGGCCCGTGT